>NC_041369.1:15292411-15642411 GCF_900634415.1 Cottoperca gobio | reverse complement strand
GGGGGGGGGGGGGCTACATCTATGGGAGGCCGACCACCCAGTAAAATGATTAGTCTCATTTTGATTTCTACCCGTGTAAGCCACACCCCGAAGGCTTTCCTCTTTATCCTTATGAACAAGACATTCCATTACTGGTAAGGATCCTTTCTGGTTCACTTCAGATACCAGAGTATTGTATAACCCTTTTAAATTCACCCTAGTAATACTTAAAGAGAAGATTACCTTAAGCTTCCCATCTTCCATCGTGACAATACAAATGGTAAATACCTTTTGCATGTCCTGAGACTCATAGCAGAGGTAAAGACCTTACATCCATCACACAACAACCACCAAAGTTAAATTGCAGATACCTTAATATGCAAACCATCGGATGGCCGCGAAACACTGGCTCTAAGAAAAGCTCCAGGAAAGCAGGGTCTTAATGCTAACTTTGCTAACTTTTTATCTTGGTGGGCATTTTGAGAACTACTATAAACCCACTTCCAAGTTTTAAAACCTCCACGTCTTTTGTATCTAGACGTAATGTAACAGGGAGACAAAGCCAAAATGGTTAATTGTTTCTATCATGCTTTTAAAGCTGAAACACTTAGTTGCTAAAACAGTTTCTGAGGACGGACTATTTTGAAAATTCATCAAATCATCATAAATCAGTAAGTAGGTGCGGTGAAAATACATTTTTCAAGCTAAAATTTCAAACATCCCTTCGTTCCAGCTTCTCAATTGTGAGAATTGGCAGTTTTTCTCCATCTTATGGAATCATAAATTGGGTGGGTTTTAAACAACAAGCAAGTTGAATACACCACCTTTGGCTTTAGGACATTGTGATGTGCATTTTCACTAGAAAAAGTAAACGATGGGTTTATGACAATGAAAATAACCGACAGTTGCGGTACTACATGCTATACCCAATGTCTTTTTACATCACAATGAAAATTAATTTCATGATCTGGAACATTTTCTGTAAATTCCGTTGAGAAAAATGGGATAAGAATGTCTGTTTTTGAACAATTCAGAGACCGAAATGCCTGGCAAATCATGATCATGTTATCACATCAATGTAAAATCCTGTAAATTCAGTATGTTACACTTTTTGTATTATAACTTACATACTGTACTTGTACTAGTCTCTAGTCTCTCCATGATAGTATCCAGGGCCCTGGATCCTTCTATCTAGCACACAAGTGCACACCATTTTCCCTCCATCAGTGTTTCTATAGAAAAGATAGTGCAGGATATTATGTGCATATTCCTCTCATGCACCTAACAATTGTCCTTTATTCATTACCCTCTGCTACCAATGAACCTCTTCAAGATGTTGTGCCTCAGAACTTATCACAAAGTGATTTAAAAAACGACAAACACTTTTGACAGTTATATGCTAAATGAATGAAAAGGAAAAACAACAGCGTGCACACACACACGCACACACGCACACGTACACGCACACGCACACACAGTACAGAGGCCATTTGATGTTAATTGTCTAACAGGCAGGGGCAGATGTCTAATTACGCACTGTGGGCGTAACATTGCCTGTTAATTAAGAAGCCTGTGAAGCATCTAAACAACCTCATCTAAAACTACCTGTGGATTATAGTGGAAACGTAAAAGCATCAACTCATCTGCAGTTTATTTACTTTAGATGTTATTTTCCTATTTATAGTTGTATCAAAGTAGTTTGACAGAAAGAGTCTTTCATCTTTTTTAATTCAAGGTAGCAAATAGCACTTGATATAGTAGTGTGACCCCTCATAGGAAACAGTTGGACTGCAAGAACAGCACAGGTATTACTAAGAAACATGAATGAGGTCCATTCTATTAACGTGTCAGAGCAGGACAAGCCTTTAGAACAAGGCACACCTAGATGGAGTACAGCCGTCACTAATGTTATTAATGACACCTGTGCTTTTGGCACTATAAATGTCAAAATGTCTTCAGAGAAATACACCTATTCTGGGCATCTAAATGGACCTAAACAGTATTAAGATCACATCTATCATGAATTTAGCTTTAGCGCTAAAACGATGCAAACCTTGAAGAACAAAAGGCCATAATTAATCATTTATAGGCTATTCAGGTTGACTGAACAGCAACAGTGTTAATAGCCTTTGGGTTGATGGTAAGCAATGGTATTATGTCAATGGTAACATGAGGTTTCAAGAATAACTGGACTACAGTCACGTATAGTCATGTAGATTGCTTTGTACATTATTTCTCTACAGGGTTCTACTTCTGTCTGTGGCATGATACACATGTGCTATCTAAGTGTATGTTTAACTCTGACCTTTAACTAAAAAACAAGGTTTTCTAAGTTGTATGTTTGCAGTTTATAATTATTCTTGGTAAGGTTACTTATCAGAGCAGAATATATTACTGGGCATGGCAATTAGACAACATGAAACATTAAATTAAGGCAATAGGTGATGATAGGTTATGATTATTGCCATCTATTTGCATGCACAAATAAATTATAGCATGCCCCCAAATTCTCTCAGACACCTGTGGGGTCCAAAACACCCCCAGAACTACTTAATTAAAAGGACTCTATAACCTCCACCAGGAAAAATGGGCTTTTACTTTTAGTGAATAGATTCTGCAATCATTTGAGATTTTTAACCGGTTTCCAATATCTAAAAAGGAGTACACTTAAGGGCCAAATCATCCGAGTTACATGTATTTTAATGTTCCCCTGTGAGCCTGTGAATAGACCTTGTGAGTGAATGAAGTTTTGAAGGGGCACGCGTTGCCTCCTGCAACGCTACACTGCTCACACTCAGAGGGGAAGTTATTGCATGCCAGTCATATTCTCGATAAAATGCTCTTATTGATATGCATATGAGGCGAGATACAAAAGTCAACTAATAAGAAATGCAGCTGTCGACGCTCAGCCGATAACTTGGCACACTCATCGAGGTTTCCTCTCTAAAAGAAATGTGGGTAATCACTCTCATAACCGAAAAGCTCATTGGAATATTACAAAAACAGCCATACTCAGCTTTTTCCTTTTGCGTTGTGTGTCAAACCGATAACTGCAATTTACTGTCAATCACAGGCATTGATGGGATAGCATCCTTAGATAATCCAAAGTGAACGCTGACGCGCTCTGTCACTGTTTGAAAACTTCACCCTCCAGAGATTAGTGGCACAGATCAGGGAAAGAGTTGTGGTGAACGACTGCGCCTTGCCAATGGATTACTCATTTCACGGCCGGGAATCGACATGATACGGTGAAAATATTGACAATCCGGGAAAAAAAAGCTTCTATTCCGTGGTCAAGAAGACAATTATGCAGTGAGAGCAGTAATGTGTTCTACGTGTGCGTGTCGTAACGTGGTCGTCAATGCGACTAAAAACACAAGAAAGGTAGTCCAACAAAACAACAGAAACACGTCTTACCATGCTTCGGCTCCAGAAGTAGGTGCCAAAAATCCCTTTAGGACGGGAAAAGGAGACACAAATACCGGCTGGCAGGGCAGCTGCAGCCTCCTCACACAGGCACATGAGCGCTCTGCTGCCCCAGTGTATTTAGCCCGACACAGCAAGAGACAGCAACACTTCACCGTTGGGATGTATCCTCTGTGTAATGCGAGCAAACTGCACGGCGTTGCCCGCTTCAAGTCTCTCTCTCTCTCTCTCTCTCTCTCCCTCCCTCTCTCTCTCCCTCTCGCTCGTTCTCTCTCTCTCTGGTCATGACGTGTAAAGCAGGTAATCTCATTACACCGGTCAGTAAAGGTGATCCAGGCTAAAGCTACGTTACCCCTCCTCCAACCTCATATTTGCTCCACATGCACTCACACATACACCCCCTGGGACATATGCATCATATTGAACAGGATGATCTATTCCAAGTGATAAACAAGCAGGGAAAGAAAAGTCACCAATCCCACTCATGGAGGTCAAACTAATCCATAACTTATTACAGTGTGTGGACTGCAATGCCACCCTTTCACACAAGTGGGCATGTAGTTTCTGACTGAAGGTCAACAAAAGCTATTTACTGTCACTTGTCAATTTGTTCAGGGTGAATCCATTAGTCAGGTCTGTCTGCACCAATTGGAGAGGAGCTGAGAAATAATACCACTGGAGGCAGCTAGCTATGATTCACCTGTCACTTTGCAACAATCACTGGCCTTTTCTTCCCTCCAGCTGAACCAACAACAAAAAGCCACCCATCAATATACTCTAATTAGATGTTGTGCTGAATAAGTTCCAACTAAAGGTTGCAGGGAATATTCAATAATAACTTCTACACAAGAGACAGTGTGGGGCTGGTCTTGTCCACAAAAGACATGTCAACAGGGGTACAATTTCAGACAATTCTCCTGACAATGTCATATTATTTCTCTCAAATGGGAGATGCAATTTGGTGAGATATGGACAACTTGCCAATATGACTTTAACAAAAGCATGCGCACAGAGGTAGTTATAATCAACTCAAATTATATGCAAAAAAGGAATATCACAACCTTCCGAACCAATGGAAATTAAACTGAAGCTCTTGAATCCTTGCATCATCAAAATCATTATAGATGTTATGAAAACAGTTTAACAGATTAATGGTTTAAATGTGACTCTACCCAAATGTCATCCTATAAATCAGAGATTCCTAACCAGAGGTACTTGTACCCCAGGGGGTACTTTTGCAGTTGCAAAGGAAAAATGTCGACAGATTGTGGCGTAGCTCAATCATTTGAAAAATGATGAACAAAATGTCACAGAAAACATACAAAATAAAACATTTGTGACACGAGGCAACCACATGCTGATGTTTAGCAGGTCTGGCAATCACCAAAGTCAGTAGGATTCATCCTCTGAGAACCAAGAACTTTTGTACAGAATTTTACAACAATCCATGTGATAGTTGTTGCAATATTTCAGTCTGGAACAAAGTGGCGGTAAGACTGATCAACACCAACACTACCATCTTGATAGAGCAGGGCTAAAAAAGAAAAAGAAGATGTGTATGAAATGTTGTTGAGGCTAAGCCAACGCTTTAAGCCACTGTGGTGCTGCTTTGTTTAACTAATTGACGCACTTGTTGTCGTGTCTGCTGAATAAAGATTCCGATACAAAACGTTTGTAATTGAACACTCAGTCTGTATATGTCTCTTCTTGAATCAGCTTTCCCATCAGCAAACAAAACATGACATTCAGACACACAATAACTTAGCCTGTGGAGCCAACGATACCTCAGTCAACTTGTGTAAGTGTGTGTCCGGGTATGTATGTGTGTGTGGTCAAAAACGGTTTACCTTCCAGCGGAACACCACCGTCAACAAACATTGGTTCCTACTTATAGAAGGAGTGCTAAAGGCCCTGTCACACATATCTGTATGGCAGAAACGTATGCTGGTGTATACGAAATATCGGCAATACGTTGATATAAATTAAGGGTAAGTTGTGATCGCTTGAAGGACGCAGCCGATACGCCGAACACACCAGACATACGGCCCTGTCACACAGTTCCGTATGGCAGAAACATGCCGACGTATATGAAAAGTAGCTCAAAATTTGTCAGGGTCCAAATACGTCCAACTTTTCCACAGCGGTGTTGTAGCTGACGTATACATAACGAATACATAACAAATTATTATATCAAAGCTATTGATAGCGTATCACTTACTTATACAAAACGTATCAGAGCGTCTGGCCAACGGAGCTGGAAAAGTGCCATCTGGTTCACGTCATGCTGATGCTGGAAAACGGCTAGAATGTACTCTTGTTGCAGCCTCTCAGCATCTTCCATGCTCTCTGATGCTGGGTTGATGTATTCATCAAGACGTGCTGTGAAGAAGTGAGGATGAGCTACTCACAGGGACTCTATATACTATTTTCAAACCCCAATAAGCTCCCAAAACGCTAGCTGAACGCTAGCTGTACTGTAGAAACACGTTTAATAAGTTACTCCGTTGTCAGGGATAAGCTTAACATAGGGTAGGAATAGGTTATCCACTCGTTTTCAATAAGTTGGATGTAGGGTTCACCGTCAGCCGACGTAGCCTATATCTAACGTACCTCTACTGTATTCACGTACTGTATTCACGCACTATATTTACGTAGGTAAGTATTCACGTACTATATTTACGTAAGTAAGTATTCACGTACTGTATTTACGTAGGTAACGTCTGCATATCTTATGAAGCACACGTCGGGTACGTCCAGTAATTTTGAACATGCTCAAAACATCAGCGTTCAGCAACGCACATCAGCATAACGCCGCATGCTCTTAACGAATACTACTTGTGCCTTCGCTTATGTACACCAGCGTATTGCCGATATTGTGTATACGCCATATTTTTGTATACATTATGCATTTGGTGGGTATTCGTCTGATACATTTTGTATAAGTAAGTCATACGATATCAATAAGTTAGACATGCGTATCTGTATTCATTCACTTTTCCGATCCGATCCGATGAAAAGTTGGACTTATTTGGACTGACAATTTTCATATACGCCAGCATACGTTTCTGCCATATGAATATGTGTGACAGGGCCTTAATTGGCTTCTTCAATATCCACTTTTATAGAGTTAACAACGTAACAAAGCTCAGTTTAAAACATGACAACTAACGTCAATGAAATGAATGCGGCCTGTATTCCTTGGACAAAAAAGCTTGGGAAACACTGCTCTAAATATTACTACAGACATGTTTTATTTAGAGTGGAATAGATGTTCTTTTCTTGATCTTCGAGAACCGTAAGATTCCAAACACAAAGGTTCACTTACTAGCATTTGGAGTTATGCATCTGCACAGTAACCGTTGAATAATTGTGCTTTGACTCTCTTCACCATGTTTAGTTCAGTTTAGTCTCTCCATCTTTCACGATCAAAATTAAAATTAAAATGAGTGTAAAAATAGCTTTCTAACTGGCATGCAGAGGCCCTGGATGAGCATGAAGAGTTTATCCGGGTTAAGTCATCTACACCTCCACTTGGCCTAGCTTGTTTTTGCTATGAGGAAGGCTGTGAGCAGAAGCTCTCTAATAATCAGGCCCTGCCACAGAACTAATTCTCTCTCTCATCTGGTCTCTGTTGCTGCAGAGAAAACGAGGGGCCAGGAGTTCAGGCAGGAGTGAAAAAACTCCACAGAGGAGGGTGATTAAGGGATATGCTGCTCTCGGGAACATGTCTCGTCTGAGCGACCCAATGAAGTCTTAGTGAGAAATCACACCATACATATCGGCAGGTTTAAAGCATTATGTGGGAATGTACGTGTCTGTGCCAGTACGTCAGTTAATCAGTCAAAATGAGAAAGGAATAACGGAGAAGAAATTGTAACAATAACTTTGGGAACTTGTCTAATAAAGTCTCATGAATAGACATTAACAGGCCTTTCATTCTTCAATATTATATTATTCATAATATCACTCTTCAAATATCTGCAGTGTGTGTCTGCCCATTCTAATAATGTTTATATGAAAAGGATAATGGAAACTGTTTTTTTTAATATTAGAAAGTATCCATTCAGCAGTGGACCAGCAATACATAATTCAAATATAATTTGCAAGCTTTTGCTCTATAAAACTAATTATGCAGGCACAAAATACTTTTAACCATGGGCGATTACTTTGACTTTGAGGTACCGTGTATTCTTCCGAGAATGCTCAAAGTTATATAAATGTTTGTGCCTGTTTCCTGTATAACCAGGGAAGCCTGAGGGTCCCTTTATGAGTGATGCACACTTCTTATTCGTATTCAGTTGAGGGTTCAATCACTAAGCAGCACGTCTTCTTCAGGGAAGATAATTCCTATTAGCGATGTTGCATTAATACGGCACCTTCAGTCATTTCTTTAAAGCTCAACAAACTGATTTTGCCTCAGAGTCGTAAACTCCCTGCAGTGATAGACAGCGATGGTTTAATTATTCTCAATGAATGCCTTCTTGTCTCACATTTTGGGGCGAGAAAAAAGTGTTTATTCAATATTTCTTTGGCTAGAAGGTGCATTGTTTACCCGTTGAATTTTGCCGACCCACTACGTTGGTTTTGGGATAATTTAAATGTTTGAATATGAATCATTTTCAAAGAGCAAATGGATGTTTTCAGACCATTTAGTTTATTGGTGGCACACCATCTGCTACATTATTTAGCCCCATCAATTTATTCCACAACATTTGGATCCAAACAACCATCCAGTCAACATGGATCTGGAAAGCAAGTGAAAGTAAACCGATGCCTTCTTCTCATCTGAGAATGAGTCAACTGGTGGTGCGAGCTCTTTGAATCAATGGCACAATAAATCATTCAGGAGGTTCTTTTCTTGGAGATCGTGGTCATGCTTGGATGAGCAGAAAATGAACACAATTCCTCGGATGCCTTCTTTTTAAAATCATGTTCTTTTATATTGCTTCGCCTCTTTAAGGTAAACTCTTAACGCATATTGTCAACACACTCATCAAAGCAGTGCCGGTGATGACACAAGCCATGGGAGAGAGAGAAATGAGGAGCAAGAAGATACTGGCACTATAAAAAGGCATATTTCATCTTTAATACGTGTTTTCACTCGGGGCAAATTGAACTATTCTTCTTGTTGAAGCGTCATTTCCCTGGACTGTGTCTATGCACTCAGCTGTTCAGTCCTGAAATCCTCTGCCTGGGAGCTCCCTGTAGGCAATCCCAGGGGAGTGTGTACACGCGCGTACATGTGCACATCTAAGGCTGTAAAACAGCTGAATACTCAAATCTTAGCCCTACAATTGAACAGCAATTTGAAACAAGGGGTGCATCGGTTATTCTGTGATTTTAGCGGTTGCCGTTGGTTATACAATAAAATAAATAAAATAAAAATAAAATTGTCTTTGTACCGTCTGTACTGCACAGAGTACAACAGGTTGAAAGACGAGAGGACAGCTTCCAGACATGCAGATGTGAGACACCACGTGTGAAAATAAAATCTAGGGACTGATAGGGATGCTTTCTGAGCACAGCACGGTGCAATGACACATTCTCTCTCTTCCTCATCCCAGTACATTTTCTGGAGGCATGTGAACTTGACTTTATAATGCAGTCCCCAAAAGAACACCACCCCTGCCATTACTTAGAAGGCATGTACACTTTATAAACAGAAAATATAGCCACATTTTTCTACAATTTTAGAGCTATAACTTTAGAGCTCTGATCTGCACGAGGCACCCCAACTGAAATGAAAGAAATACTAGATCTAATATTTGCACACTTGAATGGTGAGTTTGTGTGTGTTATGTCATTAGCTATCCAGGGTTACTCGGATGTGGGCAGTTGGCAGCCTCCCACACAGTGTGAAGTATTTGATGCTGTCCATGGTTCTGAAAGAGAGCCTGCTCTCTAGCACAAAAGCGGCATGCACTCCCAATGGTGAGCTCTCTTTTGTGAGTCTTCATTAGCATGCCAATTATCTCTCGAACAGATAATTGGTATAAATGAGACTGATTTAGCGAAGAGAAGTAAGAAAAATGTCCATGGAATGCACATGACAAGTCAATATTTGTACCGATCAAGCCATTTAAAACAGGTAGTTAGTGAAGGTGGTAGATTTGCCAAATGGTGGGTTTAGATAGCCTCCATTGTTGAGTGAGCCAAGCTTTTAATGAAACAAATACACACACAGGCAATAATACAAGAACACACTTAAGTCTGCTCAGGCTGCATGTTTCTGTGTTCAACTTTGGCTTATTCTGACTCTAAGCTTTCCACTAGCCCCCACCCGACCCCCTATAAAATTTGAAATTGGCTCGTTGCAAAAGGACATGCTGAAGGGAGTCTGAGTCGAATAAGTGTCAAGGGACATTCATAGTTTGGCACTGACAGCTTGCGTGATATTGAGAGGTCAGAGCAACTGAGAAACCGGCCAAGAGAGGGAGAGAGCAAGAGCGAAGGAGGGAGGTCAGAGAAAGTCTCCAAGTCAGAATGTGTGTGTGTGTGTGTGTGTGTGTGTGTGTGTGTGTGTGTGTGTGTGTGTGTAAGATAAAGAAAGAAAAAGTGGTGTCAAAGAAAACAAGTGAACAAGAGATGTCATTCCCAGAGACAATAGGACCGCTAAACATCAATAAGGACAATGGTGTCCTATTGTAACCTACCAATTCTAATTAACACTGAGTGTGAAGATGAGTTGAAGAAGAAACCGATGCTGCTACCAGTGTCAATAACCGGTAACATTTTGCAGTGAACATATTTGAGTTTAAAATTAAGTTATTCAACTGTTATTCTAACCAAAAATAAAAGAGAGGGGGTTCAGGCCAGAAACATACAGCTGACTCATCACTTTTGCATATAATATCCAAGGGCTTAAGTCTACACAGGGGGTGGATTTAAGAATAACTGTGACTAGTTTGTTCAAAATGTTGTGTTGTGGTGTTTCCCTGTTCCTTATTGGAGGTCGGAAATATGTTATGCAAGAATGTGAATTTAAATCCAAAAGCTAATCTGACAGTGTCCTATTCAATTGTGTTGAAAGTGTATACATATGCAAAATATTTAACTGCTCCCCGATTTGAGCCACTGTGCAAGTATTTATAGTACAGACCTGAAGTCAATTTATATTTTATTGCCATCTGAGTTTTCTGCATGAGAAATCATCCTTGGTGTGAAAAGGCTTTTAGTGTGGTAAATCCTTGAGCGGTGCAACTGTACAGTATGGAAAATGATGTAGAGGTACATAAGCATGTTTTTGCTGTGAAGCACTTTGGGCTACAATTCTTGTATGAAAGGTGCTACACAAATAAAGCTCATTATTATTATTATTAGTATTATTATTATTAGGCCAACCATCACACTCAAACAAAAGGTTTGTAGGCATGTGTGTGCTTAGCCTCACACACACACACACACACACACACACACACAGCACAAGCACAAGCACACATCTTGAGATTGTCAACCTGCAATAAGTGATTTACTTTGGCCATTTGGGGGCAACAGAAACAAGCTGTGAACCCAACATTGACATATTGTCACAGTTTAAGTTAATATGGCAAAATTGTTAACAAATATTACACAACCTCAGAGTAACATTAACAGTCATTTGGAGTTGTGTTTCTTGCCTGATGGTATATATATATATATATATATATATATATATATATATATATATATATATATATATATATTCACTCTCCTTTTAGTAATGTTTTGGTTTTTTACAACTCCTCAGGAAGATATCTGGCTCTTCAGCTCGTAAATGCTCCACTATGTTCACTAGCCAGTCGCTAACTGGGCAGGTAGCGTACAGTGGGTTTATCTGAACTTTTTCTGTATAAAAAAAGTAATGTCATGTGAGTGGAAAACAGAAAACAGTAAAACCCAAACAATAAGCTGAGAGCTGCTGAAATGCTCCAAAAAAGTTTATTGGAAGTCCAGAGGGCATAATGCTCTGTGAGTTTGTTACACGAGTACAGTAGTCATGTGATCCATTTCTACTAGTAATAAGTCAACTGGTTGCAACTGAACTTAAAATAATTGCATTGTTGTTTCTGTAATGGTCTTTGCAGCTCTTTCTTTCAGTTGCCCTGCAGCTGTTTGACAGAAGATGCCCATAAGACGGGATTTATTTAGGGCTGCTCACACAGGCATAGGTGCTAAAGGGGTTTGATAATTGGAACACATGGGGACCAGAGTACTAGCACCAGAACTGTTACTAGGAATCCCAGCGGCTATAGAAACTAATACTGAGGGCTGTAATGAAAATGTTCCCTCTCACAGCTTTTTTTTACCTTCCTGCCTTTTCTCCTCCTCTTCAGAGTGCACCTTGGCAACCTTGGGGAGAGAGGTCTTTTGACAGCTACCACAGGTTATTACTTTTATGACCAGGGGCAACCAGATCTCCAGAGAGTCCATTAGGACCTAGAAGAGCAGTTGATCTCTACAACTGGCCAGCAGAGACTTTAAACTATAAAAGTGGACAGAATTGAATGAAGAGTTTATTATCCGTCAAAACTTGACAGTTTGTGCAAACTAGGATCAAATAAGTACCAAAGTGAGGGCTTTGTGTGGACACCGATTGGTGTCACAGTTTGTTTGTGCACAGAGCCGGGATTGTATCTTTAATCAATAGGTGCAAATCAATACATACCCAAAACAAGACTGTGAAGATGCAATGTATTTTATTCAGAGGAATGAAGAGAATAAAGGCCTAGCCAGAACATTAAATAAAGTCTTGCCTAAATACATAATTATTAAATTACCTTTTTGTTTTGTTTTTCATTAAAATTACAATTATACAAGACGTATTTTCTTGCTGTTCTGCAGTGTATAGGGTGACTGAAGAACAAACAAACCTTTTTTTATTGTTTTATTTTGTGTGAGTACAGAGCTTAACGGCACCTACAGAGAACCTTTGAATATCTCTTTTTCTCACTCTCTTACACCATCTATCCTCCATCTTCCCCCTCTCCCTAATTCTATGAGTCCTGTTCTTCACTTTATCTCCCTCTCTCCCTCTCTCTCTCTCTCTCTCTCTCTCTCTCTCTTGCGCTGCTTTTCCTTGTGTCTGGCACTACAGATAAGATGCAGGAGATAAAGGACGTAGATGCTATCGGGAGATAAGACTGAGATGGGGCTAAGATAAAGAATTAACAGCAGATACAAAGTGCAGGGCAGAGAGAACAAAAGCTATAACACTTCCCTCCACTGAATAATGCCCTTGACCTGTGTGCCTGGTAAGCAGACAGCTAAATCTGCCTCACTGTTGGTGTTCACATGAGACTTAAAGACGAACGGGCCCTGGCAAATCACAGGAAAACTCCAGATTTACAGATTCAGCCAAATGTGCTAAATTAACAATGTTTTTTATATCTGGAATTTATTCCGGACATTTCATTTCCACCAGCATAATAACTGTGTCTCTCAGGAGGCACACAGCTCATCTATAAGAGCAGTTTGTCATGTCCACGTGCAAACACCTTAAGTGGCAGCTGCAACTTCATTTCCGTGCTCACTTCCTTTGTGTGTGTGTTGAATAATATGTCATTTCAGACATTTCTAAATGCCTTCCACACAGGCAATCAGAAGGAGTTGACGTGACAGAGATTGGATTTGAAGGTGGTGGAGTGGGCTGATTTCCAAGAGCTCAATAGCCGCAACATCTAGAATATACTGGTGGCAGAACAGGACCGGAGACAGATGGCTGTCAGACGAACAGCAAATGAAATGAATTAGAACTTGACCCTAATCATAGCATTGGGTTTAGCAGCAGGGACTCCATTTTATTACTTGTCAGATATCGTGTCTCCTGAATATGCACTTTCACCACAGACACACCGTCTTATTGATGAGTAGACACGGAAAAACGAGCTACATTGTTGTTTTCAGCATAACTTATATCGTATATAGATATTTTGCTTTTATTCAAAACACCTATGAATGCATTTAAGTTTAATTATTTTGTGAGTGGGTGTAATGGTTAACTACTGTAAAAACAAGCTAAACAAACTCAAAACCAAAATAACTTGAGTGCAGATTTAAATTTATTAAGGCCCTGTCACACATATCCGTATGACAGAAACGTATGCCGGCGCATACGAACATTTGTCAGAGTCCAAATACGTCCAACTTTTCATCGGATCGGAAAAGTGAACATATACAGATACGCATGTCTAACCTATTGATATCGTATCACTTCCTATTACAAAATGTATCAGACGAATGCTCAACGAATGCATAAGATATACAAAAAATGGTGTATACAAAATATTGGCAACACGCTGGTGTACGTTGATATAAGGTAAGGTATGAGTAGTATTCTTAAAGAGCTCACTGTGTTACACTGGGGTGCGTTGTTGAACAGCTGATGTTTTGAGCATGTTCAAAATTACCGGACGTACCCGACTGTGTGCTTCATAAGATATGCAGACGTTACGTGACGTTAGACATACGCTGAATACGGAATACGTGGTTGAATATTTACCTACGTGACTACAGTACGTAAATACAGTACGTGAATACCTACGTGTCTATGTTAGAGGAACGTTAGATATAGGCTACGTCGGCTGACGGTGAATCCTACAGCCAGTTTATTGATAACGAGTGGATACCCTATTCCTACCCTATGTTAAGATGATGCCTGACGACAGAGTAACTTATTAAACGTGTTTCTACAGTACAGCTAGCGTTCAGCATGTTAGCCGTTCTCCAGCATCAGCATGACGTGAACCAGATGGCACTTTTCCAGCTCCGTTGTCCAGACGGTTCTGATACGTTTTAAATAAGTAAGTGATACGCTATCAATGTTTGACAAACGTATAATAATTTGTTATGTATGCGTTATGTATATGTCAGCTACAACACCCCTGTGGAAAAGTTGGACGTATTTGGACTCTGACACATTTTGAGCTCATTTTCATATACGCCGGCATGTTTCTGCCGGACGGAACTGTGCATGTCTGGCGTGTTCAGCGTGTCGTCTGCGTCCTTCAAACGATCACAACTTACCCTTCATTTGTATCAACGCGAAATTTCGTATGCGCCGGCATACGTTTCTGTCATACGGATATGTGTGACAGGGCCTTTAAACAGAAAATATCACAATAAGTCACTGACTAACCAGGTAACATGTGATCATGTTATTTTAGAGCTCTTAATTGAAATAGAACTATTATAATATGTTAAACTATATATATTACTCAAATCACATAAAACTAAACTATATTCAACTTTAATTGAGAAAGAATTGAAATATACACCGATCAGCCATAACATTATGACCACTGACAGGTGAAGTGAATAACATTGATTATCTCGTTACAATGGCACCCGTTAGTGGGTGGGATATGTTAGGCGGCAAGTGAACACTTTGTCCTCGAAGTTGATGTGTTGGAAGATGGAAAAATGGGCAAGCGTAATGATGTGAGCGACTTTGACAAGGGCCACATTGTGATGGCTAGACGACGGGGTCAGAGCATGTCCAAAACTGCAGTTCTTGTGGGGTGTTCCCGGTCTGCAGTGGTCAGTACCTACCAAAAGTAGTCCAAGAAAGAAGAGTCTAACAGAAGAGCTACTGGAGCTCAAATTGCTGAACAAGGTAATGCTGGTTCTGTTAGAAAGGTGTCAGAACACACAGTGCATCGCAGTTTGTTGCGTATGGTATGGTTGCGTAGGGTGCCCAGGCTGGCCCCTGTACACCGCCGAAAGCGCCTTTAATGGGCATGTTAAGCATCAGAACTGGACCACGGAGCAATGGAAGAAGGTGGCCTGGTCTGATGAATCATATTTTCTTTTACATCATGTGGATAGGCCGGGTGCGAGTGTCCCCAGATCTCAATCCAATCGAGCATCTGTGGGATGTGCTGGATAAACAAGTCCGATCCATGGAGACCTCACCTCGCAACTTACAGGACTTATAGGATCTGCTGCTAACGTCTTAGTGCCAGATACCACAGCACACCTTCAGAGGTCTAGTGGAGTCCGTGCCTCGACGGGTCAGGGCTGTTTTGGCTGCAAAGGGGGACCTACACAATATTAGGGAGGTGGTCATAATGTTTAAAAGCAGATACTGAAATACTGGCCAATAAAATCAACTTGCAAATGTATTAGACACTCTATGTAACTTACATACACAGTGTTCCATACAAATGATGGACACCGAGGCCAAATTAATTGAATGAAAGGAATTATACTCTTCTTTGTGTTCCATTTAATTTTCTTTTCATCAGCAATGGTTCAAGCTCTAGCGGTGATTATTATGAACTTTTTGTGCTTCTCTACAAAAGAAAATTAAAGTACCGAGTCCATCGACATTAGAATGGACTGAGAAAAACGGTGTGTTTCCTGTCATTCACTTCTATCTGACAGATTCTGTTGTTACGTGTCACCTCAGTCTGTCATGATGACTCAAAATAATAATAATAATAATAATAATAATTCACAAAATAAGACGTGAACTTGGTAGGTTGACAAATTATGACTACCTGCCATTTCTTTGTCTTTTATCTTGTCACGCCATTCAACAGCATGGATTTCACAATCACAAAATTCAGAATATTTTTTCCATCGCACAAAATTATATATTTGGTTAGCAAGCAGTGTAATTAGTCATTTTCTTGCATACCATTCCCAACTCTCTGCCTCCATTTCTAGTATCTGCCTCTAGACTGTCAAATAAAAGCAAATATGCGAAACACCTGTACATGCACATTACAAAGTGTTACTGGCGACTGACATTCATAGACGCTCACTTCCCTTCCACATGCCGCCATGGCTTCACAATGACATAAAACCTTAGCTTACAGTGTTGCTTCACAGTGACATGCACAGGAAATACAGAATAAATCTGAACTCAGATACTCTAGACTTTTACTGAATACACAGGAATGTCTAGGCAATCTCTCCTGCAAAACACCAAACACAAAGACATTATTAAAACATTTTCCTCTGCTTTGTGCACCCACACACCACTTGTGTTGTGTGTTTCCTCAACCCTTTAAACCCCACTTCCATGTGCACTGCAGGCCAATACAGTACAGTTTACAGGATTCCAATACACAAACACACAAGAAAAAGACCAAGTTATCAGAGAGCACAACTTCCTCAATTTCAGTTTGTGTTCTGCCTCCTGGAAACATCCAAATGAAATTGGAGATGAGTTAAACAAGAGTCATAAACATGCCACAGTTTTTAACATCCCATTAAGGGATGCAATGCAGAGTTAGTGTTATCAGATTGAAAAGACCTAGATCGGGATAGAAGATTTTGGCCATGTCCCCCAGCCCTAGATCCTAATCCCCAGTTTAGCACCATGTGAGCGTGATGCCTGTGCTTGACCGAACATGGTATCTATGAGTATAACCATCTGAACCCCATCAGCTCCCCTTACGCTCCAACCACTTGCTCAGAGTATCTCATATGCCGTGGTACATGCTCCACTTCCTGCACCACTGCCTCTGTATTTATCTCATCTTCTCCCTCCCTCCTTGTTCTTCACTTCACACACACAAACTCTGAAACTGTCACTCCGTATGTGGATTGCAAAGGTTACTGGGCCTTTTACCTTTAGAAATGGTGGACTAATAGCTAAAGTCAACAGCAGACTTTCCCTATTTACACAACAAAAAAATGGTAGAAAGTGAGTGAGAGAGTGAATGAGTTAAAAACAGTGAGAGAGAGAGATAAATTAAAATGATCAACATATGAGTCCTAATTTGCATTTGCAAAAGAATATGAGTACTTGCATCTGGCAGCTATGAAAAGATTTGTTCAGGGAGAACATTTGAAAACCTGCATTAATTAACAGTAGCACTAATACTTTACACAATACAAATCAACTCTTTAAAACCCTGTGCAAGTCATTTTTATAAGAATTCTATCAATAATTGCATCAATCTCAGTTTGTGTTTTGCACCTTCAGCCCAGATAGAGATTTGTGCTTTGCTGAGCTGCTGCTACGAAGCAGAATAACCCCAAATCAATTGATTTCTGGCAAGTCACTTCCAATTCTGTCTAGTACGGGTAACATTGAGGTGTCCGTCTGGATACAGATATCGACATTCAAAATGTGCTGCTTATTTCTTCCCTTTGAGCAACAAACAAAGCCAACTGAAAAGACAAAATCATCACGGTGGACAGAGATTCTGTCGAGACAATAATGAAGGCGGGGATCAATTATAGATCTGGGGCTTGTTGAGTCAAAGTGTCTTAGAATCCCCTAAAGAGCAAAATGTGAAGAGTCCTTAGTTGAGGCCAATCCCATAGGTACAGCTCCACTTACTAATATTTGTAACATTCAATAAAAAAATTCCCTGCAGCGGGAAATGGTTGCTCGTACTGTGAATTCCCGTGGAAATTAACTCCATTAAATGCAACTCTACGCAGATCTAAGCCACTTTCAGCATTTCTGGTGCCAGGCTGTGTGGTTGAGTCACACCGGCTCAAATGTTTGTTGTTTGTTTTGGAGTGTAGTTCCTGTCCTGGCTTTAAAGAAGAGGGGAGCCTTGGTAATCCCTAATAACATTTAAATTCATACTCTAAAAGACAACACAAGCTGGGCCTCAGACGCTGGTCCACACTGATGGGGAGACCCCTTAAATATTTACCAAGTAGACCCTGGATAAGCTGTTTCATGATGGCAAGAGATTTGCTTGAGACAGAGAGCATCAGCAAATGTCAGGCCAAATCATCTTAGGGACATCAATAAAACATAGCAAAGCAACGCTTTAAAAACCTCCACGGCCCATCCTGTCCGATTCAGTATATTTCTGGGAAGATCCACTCTAAGTCCACTAATGCACACATACATGCACGCAACAGAAACACCAAGATTTAATCTTTTACGGTTACGAAAACAAGTTTAAAATCTTAAAAAAGAATTGAAAAAGAATGAAATACCTGATATGAGTTCCTGTGATCAGCCCACATCTCACCCTTTAGTCAAATTCACACGCACCTATTCAGAAAAAGAAGGAAAGTGTTAGATCCATAATGCACAATATGTAAGAGAATTCATAACATCTGCATAGAAACAAATGCAGAGGCATACCGTGCCCAGTCAACTGTAGTGCAATCATCTTCTCACTTATTTGTGAATATGAGTGTAATTCATAATCTCATTCTCAGATAATATCCCTTCAGTCTCCTACGTTCGCTGTCAGTCTCCATTATACTGTTCAGTGATGCATATAGTAGCTGCCCTACAAACCCCCGGAGTTTGTCTTGTGCACACATGGAGAGCAGCCTTGTACTGTGTGAAGTTTCGTACTGTAATGCGATGGATCCTAGGTCATATTGTCCTAATACCTTCATTAAAATGATCAGCGTGTCTGTAAAATTGGCATCAGTCTGGTTGATTGGTCTCTTACCCAATTAAAATCTTTTTTTCCAGGACCAAAGCTGAACCCTTTTCCACAGCGTGTGAGAAACATCACACCGTTGTGTAAAAATAAACTGAGCTATGTACCTTCATAATTATTGTTATACACTGATGAAGACCTGTTCTGTGCTGTGTATAAAGGTTTAACCTGCCTTTCATCACAGTTTCTGACTAAACACCAAGGAGGTGACTTTCTGTTTTTTTTTTACTTGTATGCCGTTTTGCTTTATGGAGCTTTAATTAATTGTCTGCAAGATTGTTTTGGGTACAATAAACTCAACCTTGATGTTGACCCTGATCTTTAAAAAAACCAGCATGCAATCATTCTTTTATTCTACTTTGCGTAGCTTAGCACCTATACTGGAAATAAGGAGAAGCTTAGCTCCATCAACAGTAAAACAATGCACTTACTGATAACTGCTTGACCCAGCTAGCAATCTTTAGGATTAGCAAGGTGAAACACAGCCCTGATTTAGTACTGCAATATGTATGACTAGTGGATTGCCTTTATATTAGTTCCAGCAATCCTGGTATCCACAGGAGGATTTATTTAAAACAATGTGGAGACTCCTGAAAAGGTGCCCTGTGGAATTATTTCGTAAATAAACAAAAATTCTATTTACATTTAGTTTTACTCATCAAAACATTCTGTGTATCCTTGAGCTCTAACAAATGTGTTAAATACATAGCCTAGAGCAGGGGTCGGGAACCTATGGCTCTTTCGATGACGCGTTATGGCTCACAGACAATTTTGAGCTGACATTTTCAAACATGTTTAACAAGTAATAAATAATTATACTGTGCCATTTTAAAGTAAAACATTTAGCAGCGGATTTTTTTTTTTTTTTTTAGTTCTCCCCTCTTTCTCTGACTGTAGGTCACTGTAGCCCCGCCCTTCGCGAAACAGCAGAAGAGAAACTGCGCAAAGCAAGCAGTAGACCGGGGGTGTCAAACTCAATCACAGAGAAGGCCAACATTAAAAACTGGGACTACGTCGAGGGCCAAACACGGTCCACATTTATTGACCAGGATACACATATTGGAGAAAGCGCAAATAGATATGGAACATATGTAGATAGGCTACGTTCTCCGAGTATGCACATGTGTCAGAGCCAGATGTTTGGAATCTTTTCTTAGTTGCCAGTTTAATGTTTGGGGTTCTGTGGAAACCCTCAGGGAGTGAAGGTGTGCATCAGTGAGACGACTCCCGTGTGGGTTTTTGTTCATCTTCATCACAGAGGAAAGCTGCTCACACAGGTACGTGCTTCCAAACATGCAAAGCATCTGAGTGGCATGAAGGTTGAAGCTGCAGGTTAACAGTGAGATGCTTCGTTATCGTCACTTTTCGTCCCAGATATCTGTGGTGTCCTGCTTTCCTAAAACTGGCAGATTTCCTCACGTAACTCGAAAAATGTATTCAGCACTTTCCATCGCCATCGCGCCGTCATGTTCAGAATATGTATTTTCCCGTGGTTGTGCCATGCATTGATTTAATTACCAAAACCGGCGGGTCAGTTATGATAGACATATGATATTTTCTCGCGGGCCGACATAAGCGTTTAGTTTATTTAATAAAAGAGCACCTGTTCAATTAAACAGTGATAGCGCTTTTAGTACTCAGAGACGTGTTATACTTAAAAAAATGCACGCATAAAGTTGCATTCAATTTTATTAAATATATATTGTTAGTGCTATTTAACAGACGTTAGCATAATAACATGCAAAGCTAAAATGTACATGGTAAAACATTACCGACTAAACGCAGCATGTTAAGGTTGTGAACATATTAACATGCTAACATTGGCATATAGCTCAAAATACCACTGTGCACCAGAAGAGCCATACAGAGCTGCTAGCATGGCCATTACTCTTGCTTATAACTGTGTACTATTACACATGTTATGAACGTTTGAGTGTGTCAGTACGAAAAGTCATAGCCGACAGGAAGTTCACATTAATATCACTCATGCATGTATAATGTCAAGACAAGTATGTTGACATAAGAATATTATATTAACTAATCAATTATCAAGTTAATGCATTATGCAATTATCAATGGCCTGCACTGTAATGTCAGTCTCTCAAACCCTTCGGGCCTACATATCATTGTCAGTACAGGATCAGCAATTATCAAATGTGTTTCCAATAGAACGAAATTACCTGCAGAGAATTTAAGAATTCAGACAATTCTATCAGCATGGAGAGACCTTAACCCTAACCTCAACAGAGTAATCAAACAAATTAAACAGCCATTAGATGAAACTGCAGAGCCCCACTGAGAACGAAGCAATCTTCTACCCACATGCTTCACAAACACCACTGCAGGTATTTATAGCAAATGTGCTGCATATGCTTTTTCTACACAGATATGAACTCAATTAAAATCAAGTAAAATAACTATGAAATGTAAAGCTGTCATCACAAATCCCAATGTCATGTCATTATGAGCAGGAGGAAGGAATCTGCTTGCATTAAGGGTGGTTAATGGATGGTGAATTATAGAGCTTGCTCTATGAGGCCGATTGACAGTATAAAAGAACATCACGAAGTGTTGGCATTAGTGTGTCAGAAATATGAGAGAAAGAGACAGACAAGAGGGGGAATTGGAGAAGTGAGAGGCCATATCAGATTTCAAAGAGAGGTGCATACACCTAAGTGTGAGCAAATGTGAGATAGGCTACATGTGGGAGTGGATAAACACATGTCTCAGATGCTTCAGCAGATGATAGTATATGCCCCAGTCACGGATTGCTTCCCAAAGCACTCATTTTGCTTCATTTCCCGTTCCATCCTTTAGTAATGAATAGCATTCATCACTGCATGGATGCGTCTGTGGCTGCATACAAGGAAAAAGGACAGGAAGGAGGAGACAAAGACAATGGAAAGACGAGTGATTGTCTTCCTCCTCTACACTGACATGCTGTACAAATAAATCTCAATAATAATATTCAATAGGCGCCTGACATGTAAATCGTCTGCTCTCCATAATTAAACCATGATAGTCTCGTACACATCCGGTGAAGACATGGACAGTTGTTGAGGTTTAACAATCACAGCGACAGGAACAGAGAGGCATGTTCTTTGGAAATGAGTCATAGCGTTCATCAGCCATGCTGTTCTGATGTAGTCTGGTGACGACTTGGAGGATCAAGGCTCAGTGCAGCCATTGTCACTGTCACCACATGCTGACTATACTTCTGATGCTCCCTACACCCCTCCAATCCCCCTGTGGTCCCGAAGACAAGATTCGACTTCACTTCACTGTGCCATGCAGTTTCAGCCTGGATTTCCCTACGAGCTTAGTG
Organism: Cottoperca gobio; assembly: GCF_900634415.1. NCBI lineage: Eukaryota > Metazoa > Chordata > Actinopteri > Perciformes > Bovichtidae > Cottoperca > Cottoperca gobio. Next base: position 15,620,331 of record NC_041369.1, on the reverse strand, counting down.
CAGCCCTCTCATTGTTTAGCACTTCAAAGGAAGCAAGAGAAAAGAGAAGGGAGCAAAGAGAGAGAGGGAGAAACAAGGAAATGATAGACACAGGGTGAGAGAGGGAACATGAAAAAGGAAAAGGCAGAGGGGAAGCAGCAAAATAACAGAGTAGGGGAGTGGAAGGGAAACTATGAGAGGAATAAAAAGTGAAGAAATGGTCAGAGTTAGAATGCAAGTAGTTGCTTTCACAGCTGCTAACTGCCAAGTGCAACATCCCATATATATGTCCAAATAGAATAGATTCAAGCTGGACACAGTAGTTATTCTCAGGTTTTACTGCAGCTATGATTTATTAAGAAAGTGTAGGCCAAGTGTCAAATTGAAAACAACTACTTAGGTTCCTTAAAAGGTGCCATGTGTGAATTTTAGACCACAGAATGTTGCTCCCTGTAAATCCACAACTTGCCTTTTATACATTTCAGTTGTTCTACCGATAAAACTAGCAGTTAATATGTGAGGTTCAGGGGTGCTGGTTTAGGTGGAATTGCTTGTTTACCCCAGCTCCCAGTCGCTATGCTAAGCTAAGCTAAGCTAATTGGCTGTAGCTTTGTATTTAACAGACAGATAGAAGTGTTGCACAGTTCCCCAAATATCAAACTATTCCTTTAAGATACTTTATGAATAAGGTTACGATAACCAAAACACAGTTATGGTGTTGAAATTCAGTTTTAATGATAACATAAACAATCATGCTTAAGTACAGAAAGGACATTACTTCAGCTAAATGATCTGCTTTGTTAAGATAATGAAGAATTATGAAGGTGGATGAACATCACCCCCCACTGCTCCACCACACTCATAATTACCTGTCTCAAGAGCCTGGCTGTTATGACAATGAAAGGGTATTAGTTAATCCATGTAGCAAAAAGAAAGAAAGACACAACTGCATATATTCACAATTCACCAGACTTATTATAAATCCAACCTAAAGTAGTTTTTTATATACCCACTAGAAAACTATAGAGTTAAAAGGCATTTGCTTGCTACAGACACCCACTTACTAGCATTCATTTAATCTCAGCGGATATTTTAAATGACGGAGGTTCGTGTTGTATTAAAGAGATTTTCTGTAAGCTAATCAATGTCTCGTTGAATTATTTTCAAAAGTTAAGATTTAAGGACATGCTCCTCTGAAGAGTTTTGTTAACAAGACACAGAGTTGAAACAATAAGATTCTCAGCCACACAGCGGGAGCCAAAGACTTAAAAGTAATATTCATTAAATGGACATGATTATGTGACTCATCTTTGCTGAGCGTGTGTGTGTGTGTGTAAGGCGGAATAAGAAGAAAAGTTAATCCCCACTGTATACATAAAGGCAGAATGTTTATTAAGAATCCATATTAATGGGGCGTCCCGGTAGCTCACCCGGTAGCTCACCCGGTAGCACAGGCGATCCATATATAAAGGCTGAGTCCTTGCCACGGCCATTTGCTGTATGTCCTTCCCCTTCTCTCTCTCCCCCTTTCACAATCTGCACTTATCATAAAAGGCATGAAAAGCCCAAAAATATAACTTAAAAAAAAAACCGCATATTAATTGTTGCTATTCTGCGGACTGAGGGAGCGATAAAGAAACAATGCACAACAATGAAGCAATGCCTTTAGAAGGATGAAATGCAGCTGAAAAGAAGAATCTACAGCAAGAACAAGGTGCATTTGTTGTTGATCAGGAAGAGCTGGGAACTTCTGTAAATCTCTTCAGGATCCACACAAGTGTCACTGTTAACACTGTAACTACACAATCTACTGTACTGCTCTGGCTCTTGAGAGCACTGCATGAGGTGAACACTGTACATCCAAAGTCACAAGCATAAATTATAAGCTTTAACAAGCTGAAAGCTAGTGTGCTGCATTTCTAAGTACCAAGACATATGTTAGCGATTTTCTAAATGTAGTGGCTAAGTCAATACATTAATTAAATATTTTGTTCGGTCATTGTTTTCCTTGTTACAAAAACATTGCACTACCAGCAGTCTAATAGTGTTAGACAACCATTTTTCATGTCAACAATTCACTCAATCCAATCATGCATATCTCAGTACCAGCAGACCTTTAAAAATTGATGACTTTTGCATTAACATAGAGGACATCCTTTTCATGAGCTGAAACTCTGAAGCAGCCGCTAGTCTCAAGCTCTTCGGCTACGATTGGAACACCAAGAAACTCAAAATTGTAACCCAGACCTAAGCATCAACCATCTATAACCATCTATAACCCAAACCTAACCAACATTAGGTTTTGTGGACATTGTTGGGGTGTAGCCTAACAGGGAAGGTTTGTGAAAGAGAACCAGTAACCTACGACTAACACCTTTTCTAAGCTTTAAAATATTTTTGCTGAAAAAGACTGTGCAAATAGTGTACACTGCTTTGCATGACAATTAAGGATTCATTAAGTCTGCTTAATATATTTTAGACAGCCAAGTCAGCTGTGCAAGGCAATTCAGTAGTGTGCATCTGATCTTCTTGACAATAAACTGACTGAACTTTTATAAGACTACAGTACCCTCAATTACAAAACCAGCTGATGCTGCATGCTGAGCTAGGCACTGGGACTTAACAACAGCTGGACTGTATGTGAACTTGTTCACCTATAATAACTTAATGCTGCAAAGCAAGGCCTGAAAAAACAAAAAAGGAAATTGTGCGCAAATATCGTCCAACAAACATGACTGTTAGTGTTCCAGAGAGGGAATCCAGAGAGGGATTACTCCTACTGGTTTGTTGCAGCGCCTTCATAGAGGTGGGTGGGATGTGGGGGTAGTGTGAAACTGTGAACCTGATGCGAGCCATGAAAGAGAATTATCTATACCAAACTAGGCAGGAATTAATGTTCACTTCTGTTACTTATCATGCATGTTCTTATGCATTTATGTTACAACAGATTACAAGATGATAGCAGTGTAACTAATGGCAAATATGTATATTCAATAATGCACAACTTCAAAACATTTCTGAGTCCGGTTTAGTCAGAATCTAATGAAGAATCCTCTGTCAGCCAAATGTTAGTTCAAACCTGGTTGTTTAAAAAAAAAAAAAAATCCTTTAACACCTGTACACAAATGCAGTCCCCCCGCATGTAGTGTGCACACTGACTTAATGGGATCATTCATCAGCTAAGTCAGCACAGAGTGCTAAAAGCAGCTCCTCTTTATGAATTCATTCAGCATGTGACACTCAAAGTCTGACAGCCCTGGACTTGTGGTGGTAGCCATTAAGCTGAGCTATTCCTTATTATTAACACACGTCTCTGCTGATGTCCTTTAATGGACAGTAAAAGCCATCGAGACACGCTCTAGTGAGAAAACAGACACATTCAAACTGCCACTTTGGAGCCGAAGACAGACTCAGTAAATGAGGAACAGCAAGACAGAGAGATGGAAAGGGACATATATTTGCCCATTAAGTCCAAGAAATTATAGAAGATGCAATTAAACACCACGGTCAAAGTAAAAAGACTAATGCAATATATTGACTTTCATCTTCCTCAACACAGCGATAATCAATGATGGCTGTTTTCCAGAGTGAAGAAAACACATTTTGAGGGACCTGGTGTGATCTGAAGGTCTCTGAGCTTTCTATCTATAGACCTATAACAACTCTGAATTGCCTACAAACTAGAATAATGTACATGGGTTGCTGGATAATTCACATGCTGTAAATCAAGAGGGATGTGTGTTCAGCCGAAGCCTAGTAGAAAAAAGAGGAGTAATAAAAAAAGGACTTCATTGGTATTCATTGTTTTTGACGTGGAAGCTTGGCTCTTTTACTTTAACTCTTGTGCTTTCCTGCATCTAGCACACAGATGACCTTTGTGGCGCGTGTGCAGAAACAAAACACAGAGAAACGAAGCCAAGTTGTAAACCAAGAGTGATCTGAAAGATTACGTGGTCCCTCTGTCGGTCCTTTGTGGCGTTTATTTGTGTACCTCGTTTGTTCGGATTGTTATATAGGCCGGGGACATTAAGGGCTCTCTGCTGTCTCTCACCCTGGCCCAGCAACACCCTTTGTTAATTATGATACTTTGTTTTGGGAAGATGGTACAGGTAGTCTTGTTTTGTGGCTTTATTTCAGTTCTGTTTAGTTTGCCTTAACCTTTAGTACTCCATAGCCCAATAAACGATTGGCCTGGGGACACCTCTTCTTTTTAGCCACGCTAGCAGCATGTCTCTAGGGATGGCAATATTGGTCCGTCCACTTCTTTGGGTCACATCAAATTATCTCAACAAGTATTGGATGGATTGCTATTAAATATTGAACACACGTTCATGGTCCCCAGAGGATGAAGTCTGCCAAGTTTGATAATCTCCTGACATCGTCTCTAGCATCACCACGAGGTTGACATTTGTGGTTCAGAGTGAAATATCTCAACAACTATTGGATGGATCGGCATGAAATGTGTCATAACTTTGATGATTCTTTAACTTTACATCTAGTGCCACATACATGACAATTGATTATAATGTTTACTTTCTTTCCGGCTACATAGAAATTAAAATGCTCCCTTTTAATAAGGTTTTAAAAAGAAAAAAAAAGACAATCCATTTCTGTTTATCAGGTTATGCTTCCTTCCATTATGTCCATAATTCAAAAGAAGATCAAAAGATCAGCCGGTGAAGATATTAACACGACAGCTGGAATAATCAGTATAAGCATTGCCTTACTAAGGTATAATTTAATTATTTGAATGCGCTGAATGTCCCTTTCATGAACAGATGAATCGTGATCTGAATTGCATGTGGGTCCATTTGAAATGCATAATAAAGGAATTTTCAATAACCAGAGGACCAAGATTATCACTCTCTGGACAGTGATTATGTTAGTAGTAATTATCGCCACTGACCTCTTTGCAGGAAATGAAAGACCACAATAGTGCTGCAAAAGCTTAATATACCATTATAAAGCCAACAGTACTGCAAGAAGTCTGTGTGCCGGTGTCCCCATTTTTTGACAACACCCTGTAGGTTCATGCCAAAACAAGACCTCGGTGTGACCTGCTCCTAAATAAAACAGACACAGCCGTTAGTTGTTTCATGTGGTGCTGTGACCTACTCTGGTAAACACCAGAAAAAACCTGTGCTTGATGCGTTTCAGCACTGCGTTGCATAACATTTAACATACAAGAGTTCCATGTGAAAATGAAACTGTAGAGCTTTTTCCCACTAAAACACTTGCAGTAAAAGAAGAATGCTGGCCATTGATTGCTCATTGAGGCATTGGTGGCCTTTCCAAAAGGTGGCCTAGATTTTTCTCTGAGTTCTGTAAATGAAAATCGATTACAGGAAACCATAAATATAAATAGACCACAGCGATGTCTCTTGCACTGGACTGAGTTCGACAATATGAACTGAAGGTCACAAAGCAAAACATTTATAAGCTAGGGTGACATGTCCAATTTTGCTGGATAACCTATCATACTGCACAATAAGGTAAGAAACAAAAGCTGCTAAATGGGGACACATTTAGGGGCACAGGAGCACAGAGAATGGACCGTGTGTCGGATACAAATAATTTATATTGTACAACTGTAATGGAGTGGACTGGCAATATATTCTGAGAAGTACTCCAGCCTACAGCAACCCTGAAAAAGGCTGACACGGGCAGACAAAGTGAATGGATGTGTTGTCATTTTCACAAAAAAAAAACAAAAAAAACACTAGCGTGATCTATGCCTACTTTTTATTCCAGAGGTTTGTCATGCTCCATTTGGTTATGTAAAAAAAAAAACATATATGTAGCTCACCTTGAAAGTGAGAAAAAGAGGGCTTCAATTAAAATCTGACATCAGCACAACTCCACATTTCACAGCTAATTTACTTAGATCACAAGGTGTGTATGGCTTCTGCACAATGCTGCCAATCACAGCTCTCTCACATTTAGAAAACCATAAATGAAGCCTCGAGCTGAGAGGAAGCCTCTTTATCACCAGCCTTACAAGAGCAAACAACGTGACGCTTTCTTAAATGTCACCATCATATATTGACAAAGGGCTACGCTCACTCTATATGCTTTTGGGGGTTAAATGTCATCCCTCAGAGGAGTGGGAACATAACAGCGTGTTATCTCCTCTGAGACCTCTTGATCTGGCAGTAACAGTTTGAGGACAAAGAGGCAAGACGATTGCTCGGGTGGTCAAAGGAAAATATTTGTCACCAGCTTACTGTAATGAATTCTTGTGAGTTTTCCTTGGCAATCGTGTGATTAATTAAAAGACTTCAAGCTAATATATACATGTATAAATCACACTGGCTTCAAACTGCACACAGCCTTCTGCAGTCCATGCAGTTTCTACCAGCATTCAATTATTATTGATTCCATCTGCAGTACACTGTATGTACACTATCACGAGGCCTGCGTGGTCCTTGTGCGACTCTGCCGAAGTCTGTATGCAATCACTTGAGGTTTCGGCTGAATGCTGGCAGGTTGACAGTCTGTGAACACGAGGACTGCACTGGCTCCAGAATCCCTTTTTTCACCTCGAGTTGCTCATCCATCAGCATGAGCCCTGTCTGGCAGTTTCACTCTGAATATATAAGTACAGCACCAGCAATAAGCACAAACAAGATGCCTTATTTTACCAATTTATTTCCGAAGCATTCAGTGAAAATGGAGATTATTAAACAGGATGTATAGCTCCATTTGTCTAAAGAGTAAAAAGGATGAGGGCAGGAAAGTTCAGCTCTGATTTGGGGTAAAAATCCTCAACTTCATCTGGGGACGACATTGTCAAGCTGTGATGATTGCGAGAGAGCGTAATTGATCGTGAAATTGTCATCGCACCTGCAAGACATTCTAACACTGCTCGGTAAAGTGATAACCTTCACGATGGGATACAAGGTTACTCAGCCACTTGCTCCCTCAGCCCGGCCGCTGAATAAATGCTCTGTCAAACTTGAGGAAATATTTGTAAGAGGCCCCTTTTGTGGGCGTTGTGAGAATGGGGATTGTGCTTGCCAACTGGCTTTTGGATGCAAATGGCAGTTTTAGAGTATAAATAGCCCTCCAGCGGATGGTGTTAACAGAGTTGTCAGGAGAATTCATAAGGGTGGTACACTGGGGGAAGGATTAGACAAGAGCAGCGCACATTCTGGCAAAAGGTTTGATTTGGTGTCCTCTCTAATAGATGTCCTCCTCAGAGCAGAAAGTAGGAAAAGATGAGGAAAAGAAGATGGTCAATGAAACGTTGAAATGTGGATGTTTTAAGTTTTTATCTTGAACTACATTATTGAAGCATCAATTGACTACTTTAATAAAAGAGATACACATCTTTATATTCATTGTAGTCCACTGCCAGGAGCTTATTAATGTTCAAAATGACTCATTCACTGATGCATAAGTGCATGAAACAAAACTATTTAAAACCATAACACGATGTGACAGATGTCTTACTGCCTTCTGTTCTAACAAACAATTTGTTCTGTGTGCTGCTGCTGCTGGTGATATCGATGAAAGACACTGACCAAGAACAATCAGACGTTTTACAAAGTGGAGCACTGTGACACATTTTAGCAAAAACTAGGGCTGCACACTGCACAATATATCTTTTTTTTTTTTCATTGATGTCACAATACCAGAAATGTAGTAGTCAATAACAATACCAGTGAAATTCCACGTAAAAAACTAAAACAAAACAATAAATCCCATGTACACACCTTTTTTATCGTTCGAACAAACGGGTCATAATTCCCTCTCTAATATCCATTTTATTTTGCTGTGAAAATATCTCCTTCAAAACAGCTGTACTGTTCAAGTTTCTCGTCAAAAACTGAACATTTTACAAGATCGCATTTGAACACAACATTATGGTTGCTTTGGTATGGTTAGCTGTTAGCTCCGTTATTTAGCCAAGCCGGTATGTGTTGCCCACTGGCTGCTAACAGCTACCGCATCTAGCGCTCCTCCTGCCGATCAACAGGGATGTGTTGTTCCCAATGTGGTATTATCTGGAAAGAAAATCATCCCGGGAAGATCTCTGTAAGTCCAAAACGCTGGGACGCAGTTAGTCTCGAGCAATTACAGTACTACTAAATATTACGGTACCTGCGGTACTGTAAATGAGTATTGTCATGTTTTCAGAAATTTGGCAAAGACTTGGTACCGTAAAATCGGATATCAACACATCGCTAGTCATCGCAATGTCAACTTGCTCGTTAAACAAAATGGCAAAAGGCTGCAAAATTGCACTCAGGGATTTATTTTGAAAGAAAGTATCAGTCGAAAACTGCACTTGTATGTAACTATCATTCTTATCTTTTAATTTTTTCAACTTGTTCAATAAAAGAATGTTGGGAATTTATATACAAGCAGTATACTGAAAACAGCAGAGAGGCAGACTGAGTCCTAATGTCTCAAGTAATCAAGTAATCGCCATATTAAACGTTATTGCAAATTGCGTATTTTTCTCAAATTGCGCAGCCCTACTCTGTACATAGTTTCCAGTACATTTTACGAGTATGACCCCGTCTTATTTTTGACTCAAGTCGTCCGAAATCTTCATTTTTCAGAGCCATAGTGTGGCCTCGAGTCTACACGGACTTACAAAATGTTACGCTAGTGATTCAGAGCGAGTCTGTTTAGTACTCAGCATTAGCTCCCAGTCCACTGCCTGAGGTAGGATCACTTCTGAAATACACAAGATGCAGTCTGAGGGTAATCCTGATGGGAAAAGGGCTGATGTTTAACTAAATCCATTCTTATTGTAATGTGCATTCAATTCTGTGCAAAGGCTTAAGCGATATCTGCAAATCTTTCCACTTATTCTGTGGAATCTGCTGAATCGCTGAGTGGGAACACAAATAGTGACTTTGAAATGTATATACCATTCCTGATATCATCTCTATGCAAATATTAATATATCTATATCATAATTATATGCGTAATAATACTCCCAGAAAAGCTGTGTATATCATGTGCAATAAACATGTATCACCAAGGCAAATGCAAATGAGATTATGTTATGTTTTAATCAGAAACAGAATGCTCTGGCAAGCTGGATTTCCAATCCTTGTTGCAAGAAAAGTGTTTATCCTCACATGGAGAAAATTCACTTATTTCACTGAACCAAAAAGTCATTTCCTCTATTGAATGTACTACCACTCACTGGTTAGGTAATGGGCCCCGACCATGTGCGTTTACACAGTGCTGTCAGCCACGACTGTCATATCCCACGAGGATGAAGAAAAACAAATTCCTCATTTTGTCGTGTGAGAAACAAGATGCAGAAGCACTGGCACGGGCATGTGGGAAGCGTCTTTACGCAAAAGGTTAAGGATTCCTGCTAAGCAGAGCAAAGTACAGGAAAAATAGGAGGGTTTTTTTTCAATTTAATTGAGGCTCTCACATTAACTTCAAAAGCGACAGACAAGTAATTCCCACTCTTTGCTGGTGTTCATTTTCCCAAGCTAAAACCTTGTCCTCTTCATTAAAAGTCCATCCCTCCTCATCCCCTTGAGCCTGTCATGTTCAAACAGTGTTTTCAGCTCCTTGCAAGGCTGGATTAATTAAATATTTGATATAAACGTCAAAATAAGGGAAAAGCAGCGTGGACTAGGGACCACGGTGATTACCACTAGGAGAGAGAAAGATTTAATGAGGTAAAAAAATGTATATATCTTTTTCCTTAACTACAGCCTATGCTGTACTGTGGTGCTTAAAAGTTGAAATAGATTTTACCAAGATGAAACCTTGCAGCGTGCCTTAAAATGCCCTGGTGTCCTGAGATATTTCTTGCTTTATCATTTTTATTGCATTTTTAAAGATACCAAAAAGATTCCAAGAAATTCCTCAGAGGCTATGGCTGTCAATCTCAGATGTTACCTTGAACATTAATGTGTTGTCCTGTTCCCAGTGGCACATTATTTGCTGTGGTTATAGTCACAATAGGTGTTGCATAGTTGGCAACAGTAGCGAGTAAGCACAACTGAAGATGCCAGTGTACTAAAACAGAACTGGTTTGAACACATTTGCCTACTGGACGTAATCAGACCACCCATCAATCTACTTCGAGCATCACTCAGCATTAATGTTCAACGTCTCAACAGTTATTTGCTGTCCTAATTTATAACACAGACATTTATAAAAATATTGACCATGACTGGTTTTGTTTTCAGGCTTTTGATGCCTAGTGAAGTATAGATTAGGAAAGGGGAGAGAGAAGGGGGACAATGTACAGCCACGGGTCGGCCTTGAACCACGGGCCTGCTGTGGCAAGAACTCAGCCTTTGTACATGGGTCACCTGTGCTACCAGGTGAGCTACCAGGGTGCCCACATTTATCCATGTTAATAAGCAGACATAGGTGTGATGGTGACTCCTGCATTCGGAATACATGTTGGATAAAGAACAACTTGAGCAACATTCTTTTGGCCTCTGCTCAAAGTGGTAATTCTAGCACACTCTGAATTGGTGGGCTTGGCGAAAGAGATACTATTAACATACTTTGCATCAAAACCCCTCGGAAAAGAAAACACAGCTGCAGGATGGTAAAGGGCTATATACTGCACTGTCATGAAATAAGACAGCTGCATTGCAGTACAATGATGTCAGCTCAGAAACCTTGTGGCTACTCAACCACCACCTGTCAGAAGTTCAACCCATTGACCACGTTTGTTTTATTCATAAAGGGTAACACTTAGACATAGACCTTATTTCGGTCCTCCTCTGCTGGGAATACCCATCTAATTATATGGTCCCCTTACAGCAGCCGCATGTATGTAGTTGTAGATAGCCTTTTCAAGCTGAAAGGCCAGTAATGGCCTCTCATTATTCAGTGCCAAGACATGTATTATGGTATTTCAGTCTACAAGCGCTTCAGCAAGAGTCTACAGCTATAGAGAGAGGTTAATTAGGTGAAGCTGCCACTAATTGACTGGCTGGACCACTCATGACTCTCTCACTTCACGATCAACACTCCACGAGCTGCTCCACAGTGGCGGCGACAGGAGTTCAAGAGTCTTTATGAAGCAACGAAAGATCTAGACATAATTCCTCCAGTTCATGTATGTACATTCCCAGCCTCCCAGTCACACCTATAATCAAAAAAGAGATAGATGGATAGATGGATAGATGGATAGATGGATAGATGGATAGATGGAATGGATAGATGGATAGATGGATAGATGGATAGATGGATAGATGGATAGATGGATAGATACTTTATTTATTCCGAGGGAAATTCAGGACAATTTTCAAATATAAAAATAATCAATTTTATTTATATCTGGATGGAACCAAGCTAGCAAAACTAAGACAAAACAGCCTTATTCTAGCTTTTTAAAGCATTATTGGATCCTCGCTTTACATCTCTTGCTTACCATCCATTACTAATGTTAAACCAACAACACACATAAATGCTCTCACTTGTCAGAATGAATGACTTCAATAGATTAAGGATTATTCCATCAAACATGCACAAGACTAGACTGTGTCTCAGAATGACAGCCTTACTGTAAGCTGGAGGGTCTGCTCATTGTTGGGCGACTAATGGAGTGCGTGTGTTATATATGAGGCTCTATATTGGTTTGGATCAAGTCAAGCTCTACTTCATCTGACCTGATTATCAGCAGATGTCAAAATGTCCTCTTCTTATGATGAATGGGTTTACTTTTTAGGCCACATCAGTCACAAGTATGCTTTGATTAAAATTCCAACTAAGACGTTGCAGAACTGTGAGAAGGCCTTGTTGAGATAATGCTGCAGAACAAAAGGTCACATTCATTACATTTATGGCATTCCATAGAACGTGACAGAGAAATCATGCGAGAGCCAAATCAAAATTGCTCTTGAATCAATAGTCCATATCACAATGACCCTACAGGGTGACAGTAAAAGTAACTTTATTTATTTTCACTTGTAGCTGAAAACAACACCAGACTACAGACTCATGCGTCATTCATTGTATGCATTAAATCTTCTTTTTGTGCTCTTTTAAAAAAAGGGGAGAACACAACAGAAACTGTCTGCTGTTATTTTTACCTGTCTCTCTTCTACACCTGCAGCTAAACTACCAGGTAATTAGAAGGTATGAATCTTTTTGTATCTCACGATTCCAATGGATTTAAATTATTGGTGTTACGAGTCGATTCAAAATCTACTCTTAAAACAATTCCAGATTCAGAATCAATTTTTCATTCAGTACATTGAGGTGCCAATTTCAGGGACTACTCCAGTCTGCATTGTGCTAATAAAGGCGGCGTGGCTAAATGATGGCATGGAAGCAAAGGGTTCAAGGTTATAGTGTCTATAAGATTATGTAGTTTTTATATTTGAAAAAGGTATATCAAGTGATTGCAATAATGTAAACACACAAATGCAAACCCAAGACAAAAGGTAACATCGATTAATGCTAAACTTGCACAAATAAACAATTTTCACTAAAAGGTTTTTAGTATTTTTCAATTCTTTCAATTCTTCAAGAACAACAAGTTCAAGTTATACAAAAAATTAAAATGCTGCCTGTTACATAAATTATATTAGTAGGCTGAGGTTAGCTGACTTTTTAATTCGTACAAGCTTGCCAATTTCACAATAAATTGTACACAAATAACACTGTAAAACGGGTAGTTTATGCTTGACACAACTTTGACTTAATGTGTAGGATTACTGTCCTTAAGTAGCAATATATAGGTTGTTTTGTAGAAAACAATTAAAATCAATTGATTCCCCCCCCCCCCTTCTGTAGGTGGATGAAGATGTGACGTTCAGTGTACATACAAAGTGATAGAAATCATGTGTTGTTTCAATTCAAATGCTTAATGCTGATTAGACTTAAACAAAGAAACGTGCTAAGAAGTCCTTCTCTGCGTGCAACTATCAGTCGGATTATGTTTTCGTGCAAAGAAATAGACTTTACATTCAGTGTCAAATCAGTCAAGAGTAAGCTTTACTATGAAATGTCTGACAACATTACTTACATCTACAATAACATTATGTCAAGCAAATGTACTTCAGCTACTGTATGAATATCCTCTCTGGTTTTCCTTTAAGTTAAGGCCCTGTCACACATATCCGTATGACCGAAACGTATGTCGGCGCATACGAAAGTTTAAAGTCCAAATACGTCCAACTTTTCATTGGATCAGAAAAGTGAACATATACAGATACGCATGTCTAACCTATTGATATCGTATCTCTTCCTAATACAAAATGTATCAGACGAATACCCAACAAATGCATAAGATATACAAAAAAATGGTGTATACAAAATATCGGCAACACGCTGGTGTACGTTGATATAAGGTAAGGTATAAGTAGTATTTGTTAATAACTCACTGTGTTACGCTGGGGTGCGTTGTTGAACGCTGATGTTTTGAGCATGTTCAAAATTACCGGACGTAACCGACGTGTGCTTCATAAGATATGCTGACGTGACGTGACGTTAGACATACGTGAATAAGGAATACGTAGGTGAATATTTACCTACGTAAATACTTACATAAATACCTACGTGACTACGTTAGAGGAACGTTAGATATAGACTACGTCGGCTGACGGTGAATCCTACAGACAATGTATTGATAACGAGTGGATACCCTATTCCTACCCTATGTTAAGATGATGCCTGACGATGGAGTAACTTATTAAACGTGTTTCTACAGTACAGCTAGCGTTCAGCATGTTAGCCGTTCTCCAGCATCAGCATGACGTGAACCAGATGGCACTTTTCCAGCTTCGTTGGCCAGACCCTCTGATACGTTTTAAATATGTAAGTGATAAGCTATCAATGTTTGACATACGTATAATAATTTGTTATGTATTCGTTATGTATACGTCAGCTACAACACCGCTGTGGAAAAGTTGGACGTATTTGGACTCTGACACATTTTACGCTACTTTTCATATACGCATGTTTCTGCCATACGGAGCTGTGTGACAGGGCCGTATGTCTGGCGTGTTCGGCGTATCGTCTGCGTCCTTCAAACGATCACAACTTACCCTTAATTTATATCAACCTATTGCCAATATTTCGTATGCTCCGGTATACGTTTCTGTCATACGGATATGTGTGACAGGGCCTTTAAATGCCACTAACACTCAAACACCATAACATTTACAACATGTATTTGTATAGCAAAGTCTTGCTAAATCAACAAATAAAATGGACATAATTGTGAATTTCCCTCCATTACTGTTATGTGAATATTAGAAGTTGGTTCATCAAGATAAACAGTTGGCGTTAATTCTCCAGACGAGTTCAATCGAACCATTGCAGAGGAAGAGGGTGCAAAAATTAAAAAAATTTAATATATTTTTAATGGTATTTATGTACGTTTCATGTATTAGTGTGAGGAAGGTTACAGTGACTTCATCACTCCAAACGATGTTTGTGTCTGCTGCTATTTTTAATCTCGTCAGAGAATGTTTAAATCATGAACATTTATTCATGAAGATTAGGATTAATTCGCTAAAAACGTTTCCATAGCACTGTCGCATTAAGCTTAAATTGATACGCTGACTTTTCCACCTCAGCCAAGTGTGTTCTTGATGCGAGTTTGTGTTTTGAAAAAAGGTTTTACATCTGCAGCTGTACCACCTGCTGAAATGAAATGAAAATCGAACTTCACTAACCTCTAGTGGGCATTACTACAGCTTGTGACTCTAAAACATCAAATGTGATGTTCATGTCATGCCACTCATGACATGAAGGGTTTTATAAATCATTTGTCCATCAGCTAACTTTGTACTGTATCGTACAATATCCTGAGCTTTTGTGATTTTATTTTTCTGCAAGGGAAGGTAAACGTTGTGGGTCTCTGGATTACAACAAGACTACAACTGAAAACTTTATATTATTTCAGCGATTTGTATTAAGCTTATTGTTACCTGCTCATTCTAACATGTTGCAAACTTCACAGCTGACTGTAGTCGCCACAGATATAACTCAGGAAAGACTTTTAAGCTATGTATTCTTTCATTTTTTTTATTGTAATGGGTGCCTTAACTAAATTTTAATATAGGTCACACATGCTGGGAGAGCTCATTGTATTATTTGTGCATTGATGAAAGAATGAGTATTGTATGACTGCGTGGTAAACAAGCCGAGAGCTAACTATTCTATAATTAAAAAACAGAACTTAATCAGCCTACATTATACATTTTCCTGTATTGTTTGTATTTTGGTTTATGAAGACTTAAGATGACTTATAATGAAAACATTATTCATTGTTGTCTTATATTGCTTAGTAGAAGCTTAAAAAGGAAAACATTTCCACAAAGAACCTGCTGCCAAGGAAAAGCTATTTTTCATTGCATAATTACATTTCCCAAAAGTCAACTGTTTTCGATGTTTTATGAGCGCTGCTCTTGTGGACACTAATGAGCAATATTAATAACATAATTGACTTGCTTCGTGTTTGGCATGAGAGACACAAGACAAGTCTCAACAGAGACAAAGACTGAACATGTCAACCTGGTTTCTCTATGAAACAGACTATTTTTAGAGCACAATGGAAAGTGACAAAGATGTTAAACCTACTGAACATTATGGAGCAAAACATGGCCGGGGGGGAACTGCAGCAGTTATCTATGTTATCATTTATGGATCGGTTAGTTAGTTTGTGTTATTGTGTGACTTTGGTGAATCCGAACTAACCCTTTAAAAACACCAAAGTCACACAATAACACAAACTAACTAACCAATCGAGGCAGCAGTAGACCAACAACCTCTGTGTGCTGGTGGCTTTAAAAGAGAGCACACATAACAGTTCACCGTCAGAAAGGGCTGTCTCATGAATGGACTATCAATACATAAACCTATTTGTTTCACCAAACTGGCAATGCAGATTGCCACCTACTGCGGGTAATACGCTGATTATGTATAGTACTTCACACAACCCCGAATGCAAAACATCCAAACTGTCCCTTTAATGGCACTTAAAAGCAGTTTAAAGACCATTCCTAGCGTTGTTGTAGTCACAAAATCTCAATCTGTACCCCATCAAATGTATAAATTACAATTAATAACTTGTAATTACTTTAAATCCTGCTGGTTAAGTAGTGAGTAGGTACTAGATGTGCCATTTGATGCAATTAAAAGAACTTCAGCAGAGTGTTCTGACCTTTAGTTCATGTTTTGTATGCAGGTCAGGTCTTTTATAAGTCGTACTGTCTGGGGCAAAGTTACCAACAGTCAAATTAAAAGACAGGACGGTGATCAGATATAAATGCGGTTTATATCTCTGTAACAAATACAAATAGAAGTTTGGTTTAACAACAAACACAAGAAGAATTTCCTTCTACGGCAAACGGTCGTAGAGTGGAAAAATACTCATTCGTCATGCAAGATGTTTGAATTCAATGCAAATAAAAGCACCGACTTTATTTAAAAACACGTTGACCTCAATGCTCCATTTGTTGCCCGCTGGTTGTGTTTTTACATAATTGTAGATTTAATGCTCTAAATACAGTTTAGATTTTTACAAGGTCTTAAATAAAATGTTCTGGCTGTCAATCAACCAGTCAGAGCTGATTCCCTTACATACATGTCTCAAATGTATGTGCACATTTCACTTGTCTCACTGGCGTCAAGTTAATTTAAATGAAGCAGCTGTGTTTATGTGAAGAAGTTGGTTACGCCACCCCCAGACAAAAAACTTCTCCTTAGCTACTTTTGACAATACCTGGAGCTTAAATTGTGTGATTATTTTTTTAGCAAACAAGAAGAAAAACCAAACGGCTTGAGGTTATCGAGGACTTAAAGCATAATCAGTGAAATGTCAACCTGGAATCACATATCGTGCTCCCACAACCTGTTATTGCCTCAGAGCTCCGTGGCATTGTGCGCACATTACTATTTTTATGCTTGAAATAGATATTCAAGGAGAGCTGTGTATGTGTGCGTCTGTGTGTTTGAGTGTGTGTTCAAGAGAGAGCATGAGAATTTGGATATGTTTTATTGGTGCGGTGGGAGGGTGGATCTTACGTGCTTCAGGATTCATCCCTCTGCGACTCAATTCCTTCCCATGCCTCAGCAGGTTGCCTCGGGCTTTGATATTTTATCACCTTATTTTTGTGGTGTTTCCAACCAAGATGTTTGGAATTGTTTGAAAGTCTGAATGTAAATATTTTTTTTATTGATTTCAGCTCCAGCTTTATTATACTGATGATGCTTCTTTGGCGAGGCTGTGAGAGTGCACAGCTCCAACATCAGTGCGGAGCTCGTCAACTTCAGCATTCATCGAGTTTATCCTCGAAAATGATTTTGCAAAATTAATGACCAGTCCAAAATAAAAGCACCTGACGAAACGTAACAGTTTGTTTGTTGTATATTGCAACTAAAGGGGTGAGTACACATGATTGCTTTAGTTAAAAAGCTGCGCTAATCAATATTTGTATATTATTAATAGATTAAATGACTGTATAATGTGAAAGGGGTGGATCGTAGTGTCAAATCGATAGAAAATTTTGCCAAACTCTGCAGTTCCTAACAGCTTTATAGTGAATTTCATCAGCACTTTGTTTTGGTTTTACGGCTCGCAAAATGTTTTGATACACTTTTATGTTCTCATCAGCATTGTTTTTGGCAACAAAGCTCTAAAAAGTCCCCTGTAAACTACCTGCCCAGCACTGAACGACACAAAGACAAAGTTAGTAATTAGCTGGAGAACATAGTGGAAGCATTTAGCGCCAACATATTGTCCTCAGAAGGTGGAGATCCAAAAAGAGAAAAGAGGGCAGTAAAGGTTGGACAACAAATTAATCCTATTGTTGGAATAAGTTATCCTTTAACTTTATTATGTTTATCCTCAACGTTTTCAATGAATATGTATTTGTTGCAGTATGTGGTCTGCTATATATATATATATATATATATATATATATATATATATATATATATATATATATATATATATATATATATATATATATATATATATATATATATATATATATATATATATATATATATATATATATATATATATATATATATATATATATATATATATTGTTTGTTGCTGTGTCAAATAAATCAAATCCAACTCCATGTCTGCTGGATATATAAATAATAATTAGCCACAGTTTGCTAACACATTACAAGTACACACACAAAAATATGTCAATTTTACAGCTCATTACACTGCCCCCAATTAACACACAAAAAAAAAGTATGCAAATAGGTCTAAAAGAACATTTTGTGCACCACTGTTACATTTTCAAAACAGAAAAATGTGTTTTGCTATATAGCTTTGAATCATCCTAGTAAGATTTACAATTTTCAATCTAGTAAAATTGTTTGCGCAATATATAGGATCAACGTCACAGAGGGTACATGCACTCATCGGTAAAGCCACAGAACACATACCATATCCTTCCATAACAGCCACAGATAAATACTCTCGCTGAAGTGTGAAATTAAAACATGGCCGCATCGGTCCACGCCTACAAATGGTGCAGCCAATCTTAAACTATTGTCGTAGTATGATAATTCACATCCCTCCTCTCTATTTGCTTTTTGTACAGCAGTATTCGTTTGGAGCTGGGGCAAATATTAATTCATGCTAATAGAATTCCAATCAGCAAACATACAGACACTTGCAAACTGCCTCGTACGATATCGATGAAAATAGTCTGCATACCTGCTTCTGACAAAACATTTAAAATGATAAATTCCTTCCAAGGGCAGCTGCTAAAGGGAGATGACTTTATGTTAACTGATGCACTGGTTTGATTCTGCTCATTACATGGACTTCACATAAAGGGCAAGTAAACAACAAACAGCTTTTCAGTCTTTATGTAATTATTGATTCAAAAGAACCAAATATCAACAGCATGATAACTGCTCAATGTTAACCTTTGCAGTTGGTGTAATAGGTGGGTTGGTATTGTAGTTGGACACTAATATTTAAATGGATCATTTAATGACAAGGAAACACATGCAGCCTCTATGTTGCTCACCGACACATTTGCTGAGAGCTTCATACGGAGGATAGGCTTACGGGCGTGCAGCTAATCAGCACAACTCTTGTTCCACTGCTGGCGCCAATCAAAAGCACAGCATTCCCAAAAACGTAAAGCTTCCTTCTCTCTCTGCTGCCCAGTCAGCAATAGTTACTGTGGTCCACATTCAGACATTTAACAAGAGGGTGAAAGCACAGGAGCGCAGGAACAAATTGCCCTTCAGGATTCTGTTAGGTTCTACTGTAGAGTGTATGACTGTGATCCCTACAACAATAAGGTCTGTCTGTTAACTAGATTCAAAATAACGGGATCCATCCAACATATTTGTAATAAAATCATTTATAAACCAGAGGAGGAAGAAAGAAAACTGTTCTTATCCAAGCTGCATAGACAGCACTAGTCATTGTGTTCGAGAGTGACAAGTAAAGAGAGATAAAGCAGTGGGAAAGAACAAGAGAAGGAAAGCAGAAAAATAGATCTGCAGAGCGTACATATGTATGGTTTTTCATATTCAAATCAAGTTCCCTTTCCATTCATTTTGAGACTATAGGTATTGCCACACTGAGATAACTTGTATGAAATCATCTTCTCCCTTCATGCTTCAGAGGGGACTTGGACACAGATTTCTGCTCCAGCTGCGAGCCACCACGGTTAGTCAAGCCCTGCTAAGACCTAATGCAGCTACAAGTTTTTGGCTTTAAATTTACAACACCTCAAGACCAAGCTGATGAAATGTTGTAGGTCATAGCAGCCCCATGGGTCCTTCTAAAAATGAAAAGATCTCCTCTGAATCTGAATCATTACTGGCTGTTTTGACAGTTTAGTCGTCACAGTGATATTCATTTTAAATGTGATTCATCTATAATGTAATGACTTTAATGAATTAACTAGTCTGTTACAATGGTACAAAGAAACCTCTATAATTTGTGATGACTTGAAGCTTGAGCCAAACATGAATATAAATGTCAACGTTACAGATACACATTAAAACCTATTGAATGGGGCTTTACCGGATCAGTAAAAATGTAATCAATGTATATGCCCAAGTATAAACTGATTAACTATATATAAGCCCTTTAAGTTGTACATTAAGAGTGACTTTCACAGGATGGCGCAGAACATTTGGAAGTTAAAATATGTCAAAAATGAGGAAAAACAAGTCAGTGCTGAGCTGAGAGTGCAATGCAACAACTGCAGCCATGTGAACACTGTTGCACTTCAGTGTGTCAACTTCCATGGCACTCTTTAAATCTCACTGTTATTTGTTTCACTCAGGAGGAATTTCTTTGTTACTCCCATGTGGTAACTTTCTTCTGCTAATTTATATCCTCTCAAGAGACTACTGCCTTGATCACTTCTTCCTGACACAGAGCACAGGCAGCCATTACTGCTCGCTACTTTTGTGTGCGTGACTTCTTCTCTGTTACTTCTTTATTTCCCAGAGCAATGGAGGATCTGTCTCTCTCACCGGCCCTGGACAGAATACTGCAGAGCATTGCAATTTCACGCACTCACGACAGATAAATCTTTCTGCTTGGCTCGCCATGAATCTTCTAGGGCTGAGTGGCCACACAGTGTGGCACTGTTGCACCTGACGTTAGTGGAGCTGCACCCTTTGAAATTTTGGGATGCACCTGCATTACTTGGAAATCCCTTTTCATCTGTATGCCACCTGGGTTCAATTAGAGACAATTCAAAAAAGGGCCAAAGGGGTTCTGAACAAGTCGAGTGTGATTTTGTTAAATATGCATCCAATTGCAATTCTACTCTTAGAAAATAAAAGTAAACACAGACAAACTGACTAAAAAGGTGTATGTGATGGAATACAAACTAAACTCCCATACAAACACCATACTAGATATTATATTTTTGCATTTACTTTAAACTCTATGCAAGTCTCACACACTATCAGCCTACACTGTGAGGACATATCTTTAACCTTCAACAAATGAACCTTTAGTTTCTTTCCAAGCTGCCGTTCAACCCCTCTTCCATACCCCTCAATCATCAGATGCTATCCCACTGAGCAGGCCATGACAATGGGCTGCCTATGGAGCAGGACACAGGCAGAATATCAATGGAGTCTGGCTGGCCTGAGCCACGCTACTCTTCATCTCTCATTTCCCAAATGTGAGCCTCTGCAAAGAACTGGGCCGAACCTAGACTGATGAAGACAATCCGTAGCAATGCTTTTAAAGTATTCCCAGCAGACTTCTAGGGCACTACCCAAACCTGTAGCTGTTGGGAACTGTAGTACACATAGAATAAAAATAACATCATAGGAGACAGGAGAGAGACGAGCATTTTAAACACACTCCTGTAGTTTTGTCTTGATGCTCACTGTAAGCAGCACTATGCACATACTATACTATCAATACAGTTCATCTCACTGATTGAATCCTGCTGGATGATCACCCATCACACTGCAGCAAGCTAAAATCACAGAAATGCAGTCAAATTAAGATGCGTGTCAGGGTCTGACCAGAGGTCTAAAAACATAAACTTGATTAATGTGGTCGTCATCTAAGTCAAACTGCACTGGACTGATTGTTGCACAGGGGTTTTCTTAAGTCATGCCACCAGATACTAGACTAAACTAATTACATGGCGTTTGTGCTTATACAGTTGGCTTACAGTTGCTTGCTATTATACAGTATAGATTGATAGACTGAAGTTCAAGGCATGAGACAATGCATTACTATGCTGTGCAATAAAATGAACATTCTGTGCCATCACTTTGGTCAGGATCATGTGCACGCTAAGTTCATCAACTCAAGTCTATTTTGAAGTATTTTTGAAGAGTTTACTGCATTTTGGTGAAGTACAAATTATGATATCTTTAAAGCTGATGCAGAGACAGTCTGCTCTATAAGTGAGCACTATATAATACTCATTTTCTTTACAGAAAAGGCATTAATGCTATGCTCAGAGTTTAATTTATGTTAATCCTAAAAAATAAGAGTATGTCCTTTCAGGAGCAACTCCATGTGCTGGCGTGGGAAGATCTAAAAAAAAAAAAATGGCACTGTGCTAGAAGATCCAAATCACATTTGTTGTTTAAATAGTGGCACTCCGAGGAAAGGAAGCTCACACCGAAATATTTTTTTGATGCCAGAGTTGTTCAATGCATTTCAAAGCAGATTTGACCCGGTTAACAAACATGAGGGAACAAACACTAAAACACGGATCCCTAAAGTATTGATCGTCCCCGAATTGCTGCACATTAGCCTTCATGCGTATGGAGCGTTGTTTCTTCAGAGCGCTTGAGTAGGCTGACGTGTTAAGCGTGTGAAATACCCTGCATGGTCCCTGGATGATGCCATACAACGTACAAAATGAAGGATAACAATTGACTAACACTATGCCTGTCAAATATATGAAGATATCGATTATATTATTCAAAAGGTTTGCGATGGCACCTGCGCGTAACAGGCTCCGACTGTTACGCCTGTTAAAGAATATAATTTCCTAAATTCCAACTGCTATGTGTGTGGATTTAGCTGCCTGACACAACATTAAATAATTAAATGAATCCCACAAATAGAAAAAAAAACTCAGTTATAATAAGATATTTCCTTACCTCACGGACGCACCCGTTGTATTCCAAGTGCACCAAAGGTCATTGCGCAAATATTCAGAGGACAGGATGTTGGAGTGATGAGAAAGTAGGTTACACTGCACCTAATCCAGTTCTTAGTGTCCTTCAGACGTCGTCAACCCTCTAATCTTCAAAGCGCGAGGGGAGCCTCCCGGGCGCTCAGAGACTCCGTTTATAATCTCACCGCTGTCACTTCATGCGTGTGGCTCACTTTCTCTTGCGCAGCCGGTCAGCCAAAGTTGTCCATGTTCATTTCACTAATGCAGGCGACCCTGCACAAAAACTGTTAACGTTTTCCAATGAAAAGTGGGAGAGGTCGGCTCGATCTTCAGCGTCTGACAGGTGGCAAATCCAAACACCGCTGAAAGGATGCACACATCATCTAACGGGATGTGGAGACGGCCGAAACCATAAAGCGATTCTCGGGGCAGATTAACCCATGCGTTGTGTAGATTTCCCCTTCATTTCCTCTTTTCTTGCGCTCTGGCGCCACCCAAAGTTGTCCCGGAGAGTTTTATCCACACCAAATGTCTTCATGTCCAACCCCCTAGCCAGATTCAGGCACATTGATCAAATTTAGATTTAGAGACACACCTTCCGAGATTACTTTTGTTGAGTTATATCATGCGGTGCAGACATTTGATTTCATTATCATGTTGTTATTCTACTCGGAGCATCAAATAAATTAAATATCAGTGAGATGGAACTAATCCAAATCTCTCTGAAGCCTCACCGAGCGACCTCAATATACAGCTGGATGATGTTGTGAATTCATTGCCAAATAACTTCTCAGAATGTGTGGCAGCTCTTAATATTGCTTAGGATCATTTTTCCTGTTGTCAGTTTTCCACTCACTAATTATTCCTATCATTTCAGAACGTGCTGTCCCTCCAAGCGACGTATTTCCTGCCTTTCGTCGTTACGTGACAGCCACATGTGCACCTGTTCCCAATTCTCTAATCAGCTACCCGGCATTTAAGCAACGCACTTGCCCTCAGGAGGGTCCTCACGGTTTCGTCCTGCCTGTGTGTAACAGTTTGCTGTAGTTGTGTCGCGCTTTTTCGTTAACTCTCCTGATGGCCCAACACAATACACTTTGTTTTAACTTTATCTGGCGTCCTGCAAGTCCTGCGTTTAACCCCAATCTTCTGTTAGGGGTCATCGAGACCTCTTGACCTCTGAAACAGCTTCTAAAGTGGTTTTGAATTGATAACATGTTCCAGAAGTCAGCGCCAGAAACTGATGCATTTGCTCTGTTTGGGTTCTCAGAGATCCCAGCTGGCTGCAAAATCCTCTATATCTGAAATTGTTGTTGATAGTACTTTGTACACAGCACCATAGGCTACCTCCACAATACCAAATAAGTCTATTTGGATTTATTTTTATTTTATTATTTTTCTAACATGCCTACATGTAAAGTCTCACCTGCTCGCATACCACATTGATCCCTTAGAAGCTCCGATGTGCAAATTCTAAACTTTCCACCTGGAGAATGTAAATAATGTACATTTCTTATCTCAACGTTTCCCTTTCTTACTGTGAAAGAGAAAATCAGACCTAAACCTAACAACAAAAAATCCAATTTGAAATAAGACTGGGTTCAAATGTCACATGCAAGTGGAACAACAAGACTTTAGTATCAAGAGAAGAAAATAATTGATGTTTAATGCAATGTCAAGGTTATGTTCTTACATTTATATCATATAGAAGGAGGCTTGTATAGCCAGTTTGAGCCTTCAATAACAGCAACAGTTCTTGTCAATGTGCTGGATAGAATGGTTTTATCCTTGCAATTTCTAGACTGTAAGCACAAACTAGATTTATATTCCTTATTTTATAACAAAGTATTATAATGTACAGCTTCAATTTGGTTATGTAGTGACATGTACTATGTGTTGCTGCTTCCTGGAAAGATGCTGTGGTGTTCTTCCAGCATAATATGTCTGCTCTGTGGAATAAAAGATGACAGGTTACTATTTTACCTGATTTGTTACCATGTGTTGCTGTACACATATAAACTATCTTTTAATTCCCAAGCATGGCTTTACTGTGGACATCAGGGACATGAACATTGCTCTCAGGAGGATGAACTCACAGAGTCTTTTCCAAAGTGCTTAAGGCCCTGTCACACATATCCGTATGACAGAAACGTATGCCGGCGCATACGAACATTTGTCAGAGTCCAAATACGTCCAACTTTTCATCGGATCGGAAAAGTGAACATATACAGATACGCATGTCTAACCTATTGATATCGTATCTCTTCCTAATACAAAATGTATCAGACGAATGCCCAACGAATGCATAAGATATACAAAAATATGGCGTATACAAAATATCTGCAACACGCTGGTGTACGTTGATATAAGGTAAGGTATAAGTAGTATTTGTTAATAACTCACTGTGTTACGCTGGGGTGCGTTGTTGAACGCTGACGTTTTGAGAATGTTCAAATTACCGGACGTACCCGACGTGTGCTTCATAAGATATGCAGACGTTACGTGACGTTAGACATACGTGAATACGGAATGCGTAGGTGAATACTTACCTACGTAAATATAGTATGACCTACATGACTACGTTAGAGGAACGTTAGATATAGGCTACGTCGGCTGACGGTGAACCCTACAGCCAGTTTATTGATAACGAGTGGATAACCTATTCCTACCCTATGTTAAGATTATGCCTGACGACGGAGTAACTTATTAAACGTGTTTCTACAGTACAGCTAGCGTTCAGCATGTTAGCCGTTCTCCAGCATCAGCATGACGTGAACCAGATGGCACTTTTCCACTCCGTTGGCCAGACCCTCTGATACGTTTTAAATAAGTAAGTGATACGCTATCAATGTTTGACATACGTATAATAATTTGTTATGTATACGTTATGTATATGTCAGCTACAACACCGCTGTGGAAAAGTTGGACATATTTGTACTCTGACACATTTTGAGCTAATCTTCATATACGCCGGCATGTTTCTGCCATACGGAGCTGTGTGACAGGGCCGTATGTCTGGCGTGTTCAGCATATCGTCTGCGTCCTTCAAACGATCACAACTTACCCTTAATTTATATCAACCTATTGCCGATATTTCGTATGCGCCGGCATAAGTTTCTGTCATATGGATATGTGTGACAGGGCCTTAACAAGACTTGAAGATCTGAAACCCATTTGCTTCTTTTCAGAGGTCAATTCATCTCATTTAATGTCATAGGCCGAGGCTTCGAGTAATTTGTTATTACTTATTTTCAAAAAACACTGGTAAATGAAAAGCAATTTCACAAGTTAAATGAGTAAATCAACTGTTAAATTTGTTTTAAAAAGTCTCTTAATTTGAAAATGCTATAACATAAATCCTAATTTCATGATTAAATAAAATACAAAATACAAATAAACCAATTACTGTCCTGCATGCCACATTTGATTCATGTAACACTTTCACTAATGAGTCTTGTTAAATACAATGATCAAATAAAACTTCAAGGATTTATTATATTTAAATGCAAACCTCAAATGCAGCCAGTTGAAGAACACAACACATGCACTATCTGAAACTTACAGAATATATATTAAGAACATTAAACAAAGTCATTAAAAAAACATCAAACATTTTATAAATGTGAGTAAAGGCACGAGGGAAGCATGAGCCATTGGAGTGTCTTTCTGATGCAATGGCAGAATAAGGAAATGTTAAACTACTAAAACATATTATTATGGGATAATTGGGATAATTGGCATTATGGGACCAAAATATTGTTTTATTTGTTCTTTTAAAACTGCAGTATCCATTCATCGTCACAAAACAGGTTACAAGAAGGTCCACCGTGGTTTGAGTATTTATTTTGGCACCAACAGAACATGTAATAATTCAAAGAGCTGCTTCTCTGCTTTCAAAAAAGTTGTGAAAAATAATATGAGTCAAACGCAAATGAAAGAAAACACATATACGTTGGCCTGGAACGTTTCTTTAAATTGCCATAAATCAAAGTCAAGTTATGGAATTATTGTAAAACTACAGGGAGAGAGCAGCACTGTCATATGAAAAGGTGAATAATTCACTTTTATCCGAGCAAATGTGCTCTGTGAGTTGTTTCCCCATCTGTGAACCGATGGGTGCCAAGAGATTCTCGCTCAATTTAGTACGAGAGGGAAGCTGAGGAAGCCTTCAGCAAATGTACACGTTACACCGTGTGACTGTGCGTCTCAAACGAAGATGTGCTTGATGATATACTGAAGTCTAAAACGTTTGTACATTTCAGGTAGGAAAGTTTACAGGGATTAAAAGCAATATTTGAATTTGAGACAGGCTTTAAAGCAGCTTACGCTTATCTACACCAACTAAATGACTAAGCTTAACACCAGTATTGAATGTAATTAATCACACGTAGATGCTGGAGAAATCTTATTATGCAACTCAGGCTCATGAAAATGGTCCTTGAGGTGTCCTTCATCGATTTTTAGGTAGGTTGGAATCATTTGTCCATAAACACGGAGTTTAATCATAATAACTCAATCCGTCTGGGCCAATCAAGAGTTCGGCCAACTACTGCGGAGAGATGCTCAATCTAATTAAAATCCATTTGTGCTTGTCTGACAGACCCATTAGCCAACAGATTTAAAGGATATAGTATTGTTGCTAAAGCACAAACAATAACAGATATTTCAGGGGGAATTAATGCTAAATGGCTCAACACGAAGCACTTGGTCGAACGACAAATCTCCCAGTAAGCTCTCGATGAATAAAACATGGTTCATTTCAAAGAAATGTTGAGGTTTCTGTCTGTAAGAAGTCACCGTCCTTCCTTGTTATGCAGATGAAGATGTCAGATGCAGGACTTTTTACTATGCTGTAGCACTTCTTGTCAGCTTGAATGATTCATAACACTCCACCAGAGCTGCACATCTAACGTTGAATCCATAGCTAACACTGGTTTGCATTAAGGATATTACTTTCTCTCATTTTTCTAGCAATTTGAAACGTATTCAGTTTTCAGAGTCACACTTCATCTTTTGTAACTGTTGGTTCTCTGCTTGTTAAAGTAACGTATACATCCACTCTTTCATTATAATGTTTTTAAACAAGCTTTCATATCTGCAGTCAAAAAGTATCGGCTTTCCATAAACGAATGCCACCACAATAATGTAGTTCAATAATCTTCACGACAGCACATCGTTTTCCATGTTGGTAGTCATCTATTTGTTGATGTCAACGAATAAATGCTTTGTATTCAAATGCAATTAAATATTTCTGCTTTGCTTTTGACCTACATTTAATACAGACAAGGAATACAAACATGTCAAACATTTACCCCCAATTAGTTCTTCAAATAAATCAGGGGCAATTTATAATGGACTGCTTGTCATTTTTCATAATTAATTAACATCTTGGACACTGTGCACATGACACAGATACTGCAGCACTGAACAAAATGTGACACATATTAGTTAATATTCCCTCCATGTGTGACGCCTGTGATAAAAAACAATATTCAGTGAGATTTGCCAATTCTGATTCTATACCACTAAATATCTTATGCTTCCCTGAACTGTCTCACATTATTATTGCTGGTGATTGGACAATTTGTGTTCTATAATCAGATAATGAACAAGTTAACCTCCCAGGCAGCCCTCTGCTTAGTATACATGAGGCTGCACACATGTTAAGATGGATTTTGGAATGAGGATTAAATCAAACAAGAGCCTGGCCAATGACAGGTGGTTGCAAATCACTGTGTGTCAATGGCAGGTGGTAGTCAGTCATGAATGTGCCAACTGATTTGGCTCCACACTGCATATTGTTTACAAGGCAACTGTCAGGACCAGAGAGCAAGGGGTGACAGCAGAAGCATGGCAGAAAACATGGAGACAGACATTATTTTCATGCATCATTATTTGTGTCACATAACTAGCACAGATTACATCATGGTAAACAAAACAAACGTGTTCATCAAGCAAATAAAAATAGATGCAATAAAAGCATTATGGATGTAATAGTCAGCGAACAACAAAATTGGATCGATCTGTGTACTAACACTGGAGGCAAGAAATGCCCTCTTAATTAAAGAGCAAATGACAGACAGCTGAGGAGACACACACTTGGGTTTATGCCTCAGTTACACTTCTCATATAATGAGGCATTCTCAAAATGCCCTGCCTATCCCAGAAACAGTCAATAAGAAGTGAATTAAAATCTGGAATATTTTACTTGGAAAGTGTACTGAGTAATAGCTGAAATTACATTCTTCCCAGATGGTACGAGGGCTCCAGATGAATGAGAATATTTGGCAGCACGTTCAGATATCATACAACACGGGTTTTGTAACTTTGCTGTTTTGTCAACTGCAGTTATGGAAGTTGCATCCAAACTAACTAACAAAGGCATCATTTCAAAGGTTCACACTCACAACTCCCAACAATGCAACAACATTTGTGTCAGGAGAGCAGCGGGGTTCATCCACTTACGGGCCGAGGTGCCTGTTGTTATCCTGTTAACGAGAGACTATACAGTGGAGAACCAATTGGCTGATTAGGAGAAGCTACAGCCGTTGTTTTTTATCCATTAAATATTAATTAAAGTATTTATAATTGTCTAATTAGTTAACACTTACCCCATTTAACTTTGTAAGCAGAACATAAAGAGTTTATAACAGACTGTATTAAAGTCAACTGAGAAAAAGACATAAGTGTTTTCATCAACGTATTTGTTGACAACTGATTGAAGCATTTATAACTGGTGTTAAACAGCTAATGGAAGATTGATAGCACAGTACAATACTTGTGATCATACATAATCATATGTCTTCAGTAGATTTAATTCTTAAACATTTAGAAACATTTGAACTGATTTGTACAGGTGTATAAACAGTTAATGACGCTGTTTAAAAGCAGAGTAAAACGGTTGTTTTAATTATGTTTCTAGGTTATGGTTAGGATTTAAAATTGTTTATAATTTCCTAATATGTTTAATTTGAATTTTTCTGACTTGGCCCGGAGAAGGGAAGTTTGGGGTTCCTTACTGGAGCTGCTGCCCCCGCGACCCGACACCTGATAAGCGGTAGACGATGGATGGATGGATGGATGATATTATATTAACTTATACACATTTTACAGTGTGGGTAAAAACTAGTTATTGACTGTGAGAACATCTGTTCAAAACTACTTCAAATATATCTGATTATACATGATTACAACTATGTTGTACTGTGTTAGGAAGCATCTAATAACTAGTTATACAACGGCCATGAATGCTTCATTGTTGTCAAATTCATTAATAAACCCTTTACAGTATATCTGCTGACAACTATCCTATAGTATACATATAAAATGGTGTTACCTATGTCATTTTATAAAATTGGAATTTTATTGACAGGCTTTTAAATGACATGATTAGAGTTTGAGAGATACCTAAGGTTAAGACAGCAGCACAATAATCCTTCAGACTACATAAAAGACTACATCAAATTTAATACCTACCATTTCATTTCCCATGTGACACAACTATAAAACTTCCAGGACTGGAGAGTCTTGCAAGGTGAAGGAAATCATTCTGAGAAGACCGTGTGCAATGTCTTGTGAAGAAAAGTCATCTTTAATCACAGTGCTCATGTTTTTATCTTTTAACAATCATAAATTATGCAGCACAGAACATGTGATGTGTCAAATACATGTAATCCGTAATTAAACAATTATTAATATTGAATGAGATGCAAATGTGATTAAAGAAATATATGCTAGTTGCATAATATGTTTGAAACCAACACATGTTAGGTTGCAAGTGACTCTGTTTAAAAAAAACATGTGAGGTTGTAACTCCTCAAATTATGGTACATGGTCCAATACTATATTTCACAACACACTGATTACTGTGCATTCAAAGCTGATGTGTGCAATGTAACATTATAATATGAAACTTAGAGTTTCCATGGAACTCATTTGTAAAGTCAGAGGACCAACATTACTTATTCTTTGTACGTGACATACAAACCGTCCAGGCTTAGGAGACGCTGGAGGAGCCGGGGGATTTTCTGAGGGCACTGACTGTGTGTGCTGCGGCAGGCCGGGCCAAAGCTTTGGCACTGAAGAAGGCCCTGCGCATTGGCCTGGAATATAATAGAATAACTCATAGAGTGAATATATCACTTGGTTATCAACTCCAAGTACTGTGAATACATAATAACAACACTTGCATGTGAGAACAGTCTCTTCCTGGAGTGAATAAGTGTATTTCACAAAACAAAATAAAAATATTCCTTTAACTATTGCTATTAGATCAGAGTCCTGGTATTGGATAATGTCACTGCAACAGAAGAATGTTTCCCTCTCTAACCCAATATAAACATTATATTGATATTCCTGTAGGTAGAGAGGCCTATTTCCTTTTATTTTTAATACTAAGCTCAGTGTAGGTGGATGCAATTCACTGCGATTTGTCCATGTTACACAGACTTTAATAAGCACTCTAAAGGGAAGGAAAATACCTGTCTTTATACCTTATGTTAGATGAAATCCGACCCAATCCATTCATGTTTTATATAGAACCAAAATATGCACCATTGGAACCTTGCAGCTCAGTATGTGAGGGATTTTGAATGCCAACCTTCACATGTTACTGCAGTAATCATCCAGAAAGTGTTAATTAATGGACAATGTTTTGTTTTTCTAAAACAGACTGAAGGAGAATAATAGCTTTTACATTTTATTTTGCCTTTAGTCAATCATGATACCAGCCTTTGTTTCAGAACAGAGTGACAGCAAAACAGCTTCATGATTACACTTGATAGGAAAGGATGTTTTCTGGGCAAGTTTAACTGGTAGGAGACGCTGGGGCAGACCCAGAGCACACAGGATTACATATCCCATCTGGCCTGGGAACCTCTTGGGATCCCTCAGGATTAGATGGAGGACAAGGCTCGGGAGAAATGCCGACCTTGACAGCCGGCGGAAAATGAACCGATGCATGGATATCAAAACATTTATGCTGTGTCTCAAATCAAGGGCTCTCCACTTTTCAGTCTGCATTTGTAGATCAAATACATCATAACAGCTGCCAGAATCCAACAATCCTGTCTGCAGCTGACGGATGGTATCAAGGTGATCAACAAAGCCACAGCAAGGTGTACAGTAGATACATTATACTGTATGAATATTTTACAATAATCTAGTACGCTATTTGCTAGTTTTCTAACAAGGGTTGATGTGACTGAAAAGTCATGTAATTTTGGTATTTACAATTTGTTTTACCATTTGAGGGCATCTTCCTGGTGATACACTTGACACGACTTGATGTTACAAATTGTTGAAGGAAACCCAATTGAACCATTAAGTTTGTCTCTGTGAAGCGAGACTCTCATTTGGGGAGTGGGGGGGAGCAGGTCCAGGTTATTTTGTAGCAGGATCCATCCTGGTGGGGGCCTGGTTGGAATAGAATAGACTAAGATTAGAAAATCAAGCCACTTAAATAGACTGAGATCCAAGTTAGTCAGGTGTAGACTATTTCCTAATGTTCTTTCCGACTCTGCCTCTTGGCTCCTAAACCAAATCCCACACACACACACACACACACACACACACACACACACACAGAAGGCAGAGACTGAGAGACGTCACAGCATCCAATCCTTGAATATGGACAAAGCGTTAAGATGTGGAGACATTGCCTTCACACGTAATTACAATTTCACACCGCAGCCTTTCGTTTGATTCTTCTAGTTCTTCTTATGTCAGTAAAGATACAAAATAATGCACACTATCATCTACCCCAGGCCTATTCAATTAGCGGCCCGCAGACCGGATACGGCCCTTCTGAACTTTTTTCTGGCCCGCAAGAGGTTGCCTGCAAATCGGGCTGGCATATATAGCATCATTAAAACTAAAGCCTGATTCACACCAAATGCAGCGAAAACGCAGGTGTTTCCATCCAACTCCGAGCTGCAGCGTCGTCCGGAAAAGAACGCGCTCTGTCCGCACGTGCCATCGGCTCAGTCAAGCTCACTCTCCACACTAGGTTGGCGGGCCACAGAGAAAGTCACTGCCTTACTTTAGCTCGGCACGCTAACAACACGCTTAAATATGTCTCTCTCCAAGCCAAAGAAACCTAGAGTTGATTCTGAAAATCGTCACTTCCAGAGCGGATGGAGTGACAAATATTGATTTACTTTGCCAGCTGCAACAAGTAAATATCTAGTGTGTTTATCGTGCAACAAATGTATTTCCGTGATGAAAGAATACAGCGTGAAGAGGCACTACAAGTCAAGTCACGGCTCATTTTCTGCCAGTTGTCCCGTGGGCTCAGAGGAACGGAGAAGGAAAGTACAGGGACCGTTAGCATCATTTAACGGAGTCAAGTGGCTTTTGGTCGCTTTTACCCGGAACAAGAGAACCACGATAGCAGCCCTGCTTTGTTTTAGTTCTCTCCTCTCCTCCGCTGTGTCTGACTGACTGAGCCCCACGAAGCAGAGGACAAAATGTGAACGCGCAAAGTAACGCAGTAAACACGGAAACGTGCACATAAACAAGATACATATCATTTAATAAAAGAGCATCGGTTAAATGTGAAAACTGAGTTCTGAATATAAACAAATCCCCCAAAAGTGTAATTTCTCTCACTGACTCAAACAGGCTCAACATGACAGAGTACATCACCTGACTTAATGTGATGCATTCTTGGTGTAAATGCAAAGACAGATCTGCTTTATGATTCAAACAAGCCTTCTTACTGTTAAATTGTAAACATTTATAAGATATGTATGTTATTGTGAGTCTGATGCTACTGTTTCACTATGTTCTATTTGCATTTAGTATTTCTGTTTATGGATATGCCCTTGCTTTCAAAGCACCTTATGTATGCTTGGAAGTGTTGAGGATATTATAAACAGGGCTACTTACTGGTAATGTGGTGAATACTGTTTTATTATATTTGTTGGGAAAACAACTCTTGTCTCCTTGGTTTTCAAGATGCAACATTTTCCACTTTTGTGTGAAGCCTTGTAACCATAGCTTTCCTACTGTTTTGAATGGACTGGCTGCTTTCTGGAATGAATAAGGTGATACAATTAAAGTGAAAAAAGGGGACGAGTTCATTTCATGTATTTGTAACTATTAACACTACTGTAATTAAGAGTTATTTGTAGTGATTCATTGACAAAGTATTGTGTGGCCCACAAACCCCCAGTGATTTTCCTATTCGGCCCACTTGCTAATGAAGTTGAATAGCCCTGTTCTACCCCTTTAATCTACGCAAACCCGACTGATAATACCTCCTACAAATGTCTTTCAAAAATAAATCTCCCTAATGTTTTCCATCCCAAATCCTGTTGATGTAATCACTTTTGCATGCTTCTGTTCACAACGACTTTTGAAGTCATTAACCTGGTGGCTGAGGTACTGAAGCACCGGCAGACCCCATGAAATACTGTGTGTGTGTGTGTGTGTGTGTGTGTGTTTGTGTACCGTGAGTCCTATGGTCTACAGAGAGATTTGATTTATATCCTGCCTCAGTCTGTTGTTTGGCATCTCCTCACTCCCTGCTACCCTCTGTCCCCCAGAGCAGGAGCGAGCCAGCCCTTCCCATCAAAACACATTATTTCCATGCCAGCGCTCTCACACAGCCACATATACCCACTTTTTAAAATAAAAACAAGATCATCAACAACAGTAGAGCTGTGATAGCCTTTAAATACAGATTTTCATAGTTGTCATCTAGAACAAGTAAATGGTCACCACAATATATTTTCGTGGTAGGATTTTTATTATACAATGTGTAAAGAAAATAAAAATAAAAATATGTTGTCAAAGTCGTATCACACCGGGTGCAGGGGCTGACTGTGATCAGTTTTTTTTCTCAAACAAAGTGAGATCAAGGCCGAAGGCAAATGAATGCACAGCTGGAACAATCTTCCTTCTTAGCTTTAAAAGAAAAAAAGACATATTTGACATTTGTACTATAATGATGTGTGCACAATGGCCCATCCTGCAGGCACAAGAATGAACGTCAACATCAATTTTAAGTAGGGGCATAACACGGCAACATCCTCCACAGGTGTTACCGGAGCGCTACAGATCAAATAGAATTAATGTAAAAGCAGAAGAAATAAAGGCAATCTCCAGCGCCCTGAGATTGAACAGAAAGACATATGGATAGGCCTCATCAGTGCTTTGTTCCTATGATGAGAAGAAATCACCTCAGTGGCTCCGGGCTGTTACTCAAATCAATACCTTTTAAAAGGTTTAGGCAAGGCACATGAGGACACTCAAAATCTTTCAGACAGTTTATTTTGGCGTTGTTACCATGTGGCTGTCGCATTAATTAAAGGTACCATGTAATCATGTGATAATCCATGTAAAGTTTTTGAAGCCGTAACCTGGTGTGCGCACTCCATCGTCCAATTAAAAAATAATGGGTACAAATAGCTTGCAGCAAAACAGGTGTGAGGCGATAAGAAGATGTATCTGCATAAGAGCAAATATACATAAAACATAATCAAATGTGCATAGTTTTGCCTCAGAACTAAACATTTGAAGGGGGTCGCTGGCAATGGCACAGAGAGATTAGAGAAAAAAAATGATGAGAATAAATAAATGCACTTGTTCCTCCAGGCTGTTAACGACACAAGGTTGGGGGTAGTGGTGGCGGCGATGCAGTGTATTCCCCTGCAGGGCTCACAGCACCAACCATTTTTTCTGATCCCCAATGAAACTGTTTATCCATTCATTTCCTTTTCATTTAATTGTCAGGTGGGGGAGCCTCCTCCTCCTTCCCAACTAGCCTGCAGGTTTATTAGTCCCACCACAGTGGGCCATCTCGTTCATTTCACTTTGTTGTTAATTCAGGCTGTGAACTTGATGTCTTTGCCCTTTATTTTTATTTTCACGTTACAGCCTGACAGATGAGTGAATTAAGAGATGACAAGAGGATAATTCTCAGTAAGGAGGAATTGATATAATGTCATAGATCAGGGAAATAGCTTAAAGTCCACAGCAGTGCTAGTGGCTCTTTGAGGATGTACTTAGCTAAATGCTAACTGTACTGCATGTTAACATGCTCACAATGACAATGCTGATGTTTGTTATATTAGTTTAGCGTGTTAGCATGCTAACATTTGCTTATCAGCGCTAAACACAAAGTACCGCTGAGTCAGATGTGGACGTCATTAGCTTAGCAAATATTTAGTGATAAACCAATGTAGCCTATTGGATATACCTGATGATAGTGCTAGATGAAAAGTTAAGGGATTACTACCGTTGTTGCGATTCAATCCTTCGAATTGTTGTTGAGACGTTTCACTGAAAGCCACAAATGTCAACCTCATGGTGGTGCTGAGGGAAAAGCCCGGGTTTGAATTGGCTTTTCCTTACAAAACAGTTCAATCTTATATACAAACATTCCAAGTGATTGAATTGCAAATCATGAGCTTTAAAAAATAAAGACAAAAATAAATATTTATCAAAGACCAGTCTTATTGTCCTGTTACTGGACTACAAGCCAGTAGGCAAAATATCCTACGCTCGATGTTTATCTGAAAGTGCTGTGACTAAATTTAAGGAAGTGATTCCATCAGTACTCAATTCAATACCAGGACTCAATATCAATATAATGGAGGACTCCAATGCTAACTTTAGTCCCTCCCAAATTAATCATCTTGTTGATAGCGCTGCAGCCTCACTGCGAATAACACTCGACTCTGTCGCTCTTCTAAAGATCATAAAACAGAAAAAGAAAGCTCCATGGCTTAATTTACAAATCCGCAAACTAAAACAAAAGTCCAGAAATCATGAAAGTAAATGGCTTTCCACTAAATTGGAAGAATCTCGTTTAGTCTGGTTAGATCATCTTAAAACGTATAAGAAGGCTCTACGTAATGCCAGAGCAGCTTATTACTCTTCCTTAATAGAAGAAAATAAGAACAACCCCAGGTTTCTTTTCAGCACTGTAGCCAGGCTGACAGAGAGTCACAGCTCTACAGAGCCTTCTATTCCTATATCTCTCAGTAGTGACGACTTCATGAGCTTCGTTAACCATAAAATTATAATTATTAGAGACAAAATTAATCTCCTCCTGCCCTCAATTGGTAATGACTTAACTACAACCTCCAGAATTTAAAAAACATCTGTAACTCCTGAAATATATCTAGACTGTTTTACTCCAATCAACCTAAACCAACTAACTTCAACAATCTCATCGTCTAAGCCATCAACCTGTCTTTTAGACCCGATTCCAACTAAACTGTTTAAAGAAGTTTTACCCTTAATTAACACCTCGTTATTAAATATGATCAACCTGTCTCTATTATCTGGCTACATACCACAATCCTTTAAAGTAGCTGTAATAAAACCACTTCTTAAAAAGCCTAGTCTTGATCCAGAAGTTTTAGCCAACTATAGGCCGATATCTAACCTTCCCTTTCTCGCTAAGATCCTTGAGAAAGCAGTTGCAAAACAGTTATGTGATTTTTTACATAATAATAGTTTATTTGAGGTTTTTCAATCTGGATTTAGAGTTCATCATAGCACAGAGACGGCACTGGTGAAAGTTACCAATGACCTTCTATTGGCATCAGACAAAGGACTTGTCTCTGTTCTTGTCTTGTTAGACCTCAGTGCTACTTTCGACACTGTTGATCATGACATTCTACTACAGAGACTGGAACATTGTGTTGGCATAAAAGGAATCGCATTAAGCTGGTTCAAGTCCTATTTATCTGAGCGATCTCAATTTGTATGTGTTAACGATAAATCCTCCATGACAGCCAAAGTCAGTCTTGGAGTTCCGCAGGGTTCTGTACTTGGACCGATTCTATTTACCTTATATATGCTTCCTTTGGGCAATATTATAAGGAACCACTCTATAAACTTGCATTGCTATGCGGATGATACCCAATTATATCTATCAATTAAATCCAGATGAAACCAATCAATTGGCTTAAACTTCAAGCATGCCTTAAGGACATAAAAACTTGGATGTCTAGCAACTTCTTGATGTTAAACACAGACAAAACTGAAGTTATTATACTTGGTCCCTAAACGCCACCGAAACGCATTTTCTAATGACATAGAAGTTCTGGATGGTATTAATTTGGCCTCCAGCACCACTGTAAGGAATCTTGACGTTATCTTTGATCAGGATCTGTCTTTTAACTCCTACATAAAACAAATCTCAAGGACTGCCTTCTTTCATCTATGTAACATTGCAATAATAAGACACATCCTGTCTCAAAATGATGCAGAAAAACTAGTCCATGCATTTGATTACTTCAAGGCTGGATTACTGCAACTCATTGTTATCAGGTTGTCCCAAAAAGTTGCTTAAGACTCTTCAGTTGATCCAAAATGCAGTGGCACTGTGAATTGACAAGAACAAGGAAACGGGATCATATTACTCCTGTATTAGCTGCTCTGCACTGGCTCCCGGTAAAATACAGAATAGAATTCAAAATCCTTCTCCTGACTTACAAAGCAATTAACGGTCAAAATGATATTAATGGCATATCTTAAAGATCTCATAGTACCTTATGAGTACTACCTTATAAACCAACTAGAGCATTGCGCTCCCAGACTGCAGGGTTACTTGTAGTTCCTAGAGTCTCTAAGAGTACAATGGGAGCCAGAGCCTTCAGCTATCAAGCTCCTCTCCAGTGGAACCAGCTTTCCAGTTTGTGTTTGGGAGGCAGACACACTCTCCACATTTAAGAGTAGGCTAAAGACTTTCCTTTTTGATAAAGCTTATAGTTAGGGCTGGCTCAGGGTTGCCCTGGATCAGCCCCTAGTTATGCTGCTATAGGCTTAGACTGCCGGGGGACACCTCCCTGCTCTCTTCCTTCTCTTCCTCTCTCCTCCCCTCCCTCTCTTCTTCTCCCTCTCTATCTGTATGCATTTATGTAAATGTATGTTACTAACTCATCATCCGGGGCATCATCTCCAGAGTTTCTGTGTTTCATGTGGCAGGTTGCCACTGATAAAGTTTACGTCAGGATCAGGAATCGTGACTGCGCCTGCTGCCCTGGTCCTGCTGGATACCGGGAAGCCTTTTTGACATTTTCCTGGATTCATCCATACTTTCTCTTTTTTCAACACAACATAATTTCTGTCAAATGTTGTATTTGTACTATGTTGTTTATCCTGTACATACGACATCTATTGCACGTCTGTCCGTCCTGGGAGAGGGATCCCTCCTCAGTTGCTCTCCCTGAGGTTTCTTCCATTTTCCCCCTTTATTCCCTGGGGTTTCTTTTAGGAAGTTTTTCCTTGTGCGATGCGAGGGTCTAAGGACAGAGGGTGTCGTAACCTGTACAGTCTGTAAAGCACACTGAGACAAATATATAATATGTGATATTGGGCTATACAAATAAATTTGATTTGATTTATTGCATTTCCCAGCGAGAGAGTAAAATGTATCCACAGAAAAAGATGTCTGATTCATCTGTTATCATGGAATCTGAGTTTCAGATAAAGGATTGGCTCAATGGGAAACAAACACGTGTTGTGACACCTCAAGGGAAGCCAGTGCCATCTATAAGCACCAGTCTCCAGCCTTTTTGATTCATGAAAACTTTTCAGATTGCATCTTGCTGAACTTCCGAGCCATATGTGTGTACAAACCAGTGCAAACATACCTTTAAGTGTGTTAGCTGCTGTTTACATGTCATAATGTATTTTGTACATAGGCCCTGACCAAATGTAATAAATAATTAGAAATGTCCTTTTGCAGCTTAAATGTGGACACTTGATGTATTGTTATTGGGAGAATAGAGTTTGTTTTAAAATATCTCATCATCATGATGATGTTAAAAGGCTTTTTAATAAACTATACGTTTTTCAAGCACTGATTCAATTTCATCCTGCATTTTTTCAAATATATCTGCTATCTATTAACAAAAACTTGCTAACCTTTTCACTGATTCACAATGGCCGCTACTCTTAATTTAAAACAGACAAATAAAAGCCCTCTTGAGAGCTCGCTTCAGCCGCTCAAGAGTGCTTGCTTTTGTCAGGGCTAAGTGTGGCTGCTGTGTGTGCCTGTCCGTACAGCATGAGATGATAAACAACATTGCAGAAGGTCATGTTAGGAAGTGTGGGAGCACAATGGGAATGGAACGAGGTAGAGAGATTGAGTGTGCAATGGAAAAGCCATCAACTGTCCCCCCACCCTCCCCCCCCTCCAACCTCTCCTCCCATTTTCAGCTCAGTGCACTCTTTAGCAGAATTATTGATGGTGCTTGTGAGGTGCAGAGAACTAGGATGAAGATGTCAATGCCTGTGCTGGGAAACAAGAGCTATGGCAAAGGGTGGGACAGCTGGAGGAACAACACATGCAGTATTTATCGCCGTGTTCAATATGAGGAAAGGGAGGATGAGAAATGGAAGTGATCTCAAAAGTGGAGCAACGTTAGAACTCGTTCTATACCGTTGTTACTGTACTGTGTTAGAAGTGGTGGCAGAAAGCAAAAATATGCGTCAAAAGTGAAAATATCAATTAAGCAGAAAGGCTCCTTTCAGGGTGTAGTAATATTACATTCAGTATATGATAGGATTATTATTACTAGCGATTTGTAAGCAGCATTTTAATTTAGCTCGTCAAGGTCATTTTTAATTACTGATCTATAATATTTGATTATTTGATTACCGGTATGTATTTTATACATGTAATATCTGAATCTGCTCAGCTACAGCTGTCAAATAAATGCAGTGGAGTAGAAAGTACTTTTGCCTCTGAGTTGTAGTGGACTAGAATTATAAAGCACCATGAAATGTAAATACTAAAGTAGAGCACAAGAATATACAGTTGTACTTAAACGTGCACAAATTGATGTATTTGGTCCCTTTTTTAAATATCACGGTTATCGTCAATACCGGAAGAAACGTTCAGTACCTTATGGTCCAGTTACATCACAAGTACACCTGGCAGGTGTTTGACAATGGAAGACAGCAGGTGGGGATGTCCTGTTTCTTGAGTTTCATCATGCTTACAGTAGATCGCTCGTCTCCTTTTCAAGCTCAGTGCTAACTAATATGTCTTCTATCTATTCCCAGGATGTAAAGCACATCAACATAATACTGCTCTGTGCGGCACATGTATAAAAAGGAAGCACAAGGATGAAGAGGAGAGACGGAGAGACGTTATTTCAGATTGAGATTGCTTTTCTCTGAGCTTTTATGTGTCTCGAGCAAAGCAGACCAGGATTAAGTGTTTTTTCTTCTTCTGAAGATGTCCTTGATGAGTGTTCTTGCTCTACTCTTAATAAAAGAGATGTGTCCTCTCTTGTCTCATCTTAGTTTTCTCAGTGAAATTAACATTCCATACCTGGAGCCCCTTTTCAATTACCAGCGCGAGAGGGATGACTCTTATGTTGACAGTTAATGAAACTCACTGCCCTAAGATTCATTAATATAAACTCATAAACACCAGCCCCGCTTGATGTTTATTTATAGCATGGGAAAGAGGAGAGCATGATTCAAAGCAGACACACAAACAGCATGGTCAGTGTCCTTTTTGATCGATTCCACAGCCATAGAGGACGTCCAGGAGAGCCACGTTTATCAGAATGAGATCTATCATCAGAAGGTGACTTTTCACAGTGTCATCCTGTCATAAAGTTTAAATAGTTAGTTTGATCGGCTAGTTTAAATCTTCTTCCCATTAGGAGAATTATTAAAGACATAAAATATCTTATACTCATGGTCAGCTTGTTTTTGTGCTCCGGTTGCCTATTTGATGTATTTCTCTAAAGGAGTTTATCCAGCAGACATGCAAATTAATCTTATTTTTGTGTTAACTCTTATGAGGTATTTGCCATTTTTCATCATCATCATCATCATCATCATCATCATCATCATCATCTATAGCCTGTTTCTTTCTAATCCTCTTTTTAGTGCTCTGTGTTCCCTCAATGCAGTGCAGCGCACCTTCATTCAGCTTATTTTGCTTGTGTTTATGTCACCCTCTAGAGGAACATTAACAACATCACAAGAATAAACTGCTGTTTCTGATGTGATTATTATTAGTATGTGCCATCCCTGTAAATTGTGTTACTACACATTGTATCTTTCAGAATCAATATT
Organism: Cottoperca gobio; assembly: GCF_900634415.1. Classification (NCBI taxonomy): domain Eukaryota; kingdom Metazoa; phylum Chordata; class Actinopteri; order Perciformes; family Bovichtidae; genus Cottoperca; species Cottoperca gobio. The sequence goes on along the minus strand of NC_041369.1, from coordinate 15,578,740 downwards.
AAAACAGATTTTACTGCTCAGATATTCTATTGGATCAGTGTACAGATGTTCAGGTTATTGTAAAGAGAATACAAATAAACTCAAAGTACAGTATGTACATACAAAGTATTGTATGATCAAGCTCGAGTGGGACGACCACTCTGACCCACAGCTTGCAATTAATTAACTTATTTTTTTTACTCTTCAAAGCACTTTGCTTCATTACATTCGTGAGCTGAATGCAACATATTTTTGTTCCACTGTGCACTTACCCTTGCGAACAGCATGAATGACAATAAAGTTTATGTTGAATCTTGAATCTTAGCACCCAGTGTTTGATCCCTGCCACTCATTTCTTTGTTGGATCCGGAGTTTTTCCACTGACGCAAACAGCTGTGTCACCATGTTCATGAGAGCTGATGCCTCAGATACCAAGTGATTTCCTTTCTTGTCATGAAATGACTGCAGTTTGTAAAACAGCATGCTGTGACACATTCTGATAAGGAGTGAGGGAACTCTGTTGCAACTGAAGTTAAGTGAGAGCAAGTCTAATGTTTTTTCATAGTTAGGAGAACGACCCCTTATGATTAATAAATAGATACTGTATCATGTATGGTGTCATGTTTAATCTTAAGTCTTATGGTGCCATTGTTGTACTGGCTGCTGCAGCTGTCATACACCTTTTAATACATTAGTACAACTGTACAAGTACAACACACTTAGACCACATTTAGCAATCATGAAAAGAGGAAGCTCTTTTTTTGTTTTACAGAAATAGGCCCACTGCGGTCTGACTCAGGTCAGCCGTTGTGATGTACCCATCCGCAGCTAAATCAAGCACTCATACTTATTCATACTAAATATAGAGTTATGATGGATACATTGGCTCAGCAGGATTTTGTGAATGCCATAATGTAATACTGTCGAGAGAAGTACAGTTTATTTCTGGTGCCTTTCAAAACACTCAGCGTTTGTCACCTTACAGAAAACTACAGTACACAGATCGTATAGGCTTGAGAGTATGGGCAAATAAAATCTATTATAGTGGCTTGAGACAATGAAGAGAGAAATAGAGTTGCGTAAAATGACTACAAAAAGCCTTACATTCATCGTAAGATCATTAGGCAGTTAGCAGCTGATAATACTAATAATACCACAGACTACAGAAAAGGGAAGCTGCTTGACCATGCATCAGTTACACACACACCAGCCCAACTTCCTGTGTGTTTGTGGGGTTTTGACAGAGAGAGAGAGAGAGAGAGAGAGAGAGAGAGAGAGAGAGAGAGAGAGAGAGAGAGAGAGAGAGAGAGGTGGATTTGGTAGGAAATGTTTTCAGCAGTTACTAAAAAAGTGACAGAAGTTGCAGTTGACAGCAGCAAAGAGCAGAGCCATGGAACCACAACAGATCAGAGACGGATACTTGGTGAAAAGGGTGAGAATGACTACACGACAATACTTACTATCCACTAAATAACATATTTGTCAACTTTGGTAACTTTATGACTGCTTCTGCGTATGGTTCTACACCTACTGGTCGGCAATATTATAGTGAAACGAGAGAAAATGATGGTTTGACAAGTACCACTTTTAAGATTTTGAACCAAGATGAATGCCGTATGGGGCTAGGAACATTGCCACAGTTAGAGCAAGTTTAGGGTTAGCCAAGATGCCTCAGTCACACAAACTGTGACAAAAATGAACATCTCGAAATAAATGACAAACAGCGCTATAAAGAGGAATGTTGTTCCAAGTCAAACCAGCAATTTGAAGAGCAGATTTTCATTTCACACTTCTGTTGTAGAGTTGCAACAAAACAATCCAGTTCCTGCTTCTGTCCAGAAACCATAGAGTAAAACATAAAATGAGTTTCGTAGTTTGTGTTTCAGCATTTAACCGACATAAAAGCAAGATTGACACTTGGATAGAAAACCTGAGAATGCCAGGACCTGAAATAAACCTTGCAATATGCCATAAATCCCTAAACACACAACAAACTTAATTCCAACAGTGACCAGACATATAAACAATGTGTCTGCACGAAATTAATACATAAGCCATATCCCACACAAAAACGGGAATTTATTAAGAAAAAAAAGAAAGTGCAGTGAGAATGTGTTTGCACACATACACTCTTTCCGATATTGAGCCAAGTGTGACTTTTTATTTCAGCACACCAAACATGCCAATGAAAGGAACATTTATACAAGGTATTTTAATTAAATGCTTTTGAATTTTATTCTTCTTTTTATTTAGTTTACATTCAGTGTTATTTCTCAGACATCTTTTTTTGTATCCTGTATGTTTATTTTGTCCTACATTGTGAAGCTCTTTGTAAACTCTGGGTCGACATGGATTATCTTGTTTGATGACGACTGAGATATCATGTTTTTTTCTTTGAATAATGTGATGACACTAGATGCTATAAATAGCCACAGCTGAACGTAATGGTCCTGCCTTAATATTGCTAAGATGAAGAAATGTTCTTCTTCATGGACAGATTGGTGGAACAGACATGGGTAATATGCAAACAGTTTATAGTTTATGTGCATTCATGACATACTTTGCAGGGTGAGTAGAAATACAAATGCTGAGGTCAAACAAAAACCTGTAGTGAATGCTCTCGCACAAAGAATTATGGAAAAGCTCCATATTGTTTAGCCTATTTCATGTCCTTAGATTAAAAATACATGTACTGCAATGGGCTTGGTAGTTTATTTTTGAGTCAATCCCACGTACACCGTCCTTCTGCCATAAAAACTTACTGGACCACCAAATGTATATTAATCCACGATAATCCAAATAGTCCCTAACAAAAGCTCTATTTACTCCTGTTTAAGTCTTGTTTGATTACAACTTCACTGCCCAGCTGAACATAAATCTTGTTACCTTTTTTTTTTTTTTTAAGTTGTAATAAAACGTAATAAATCATTGTTGGCTTTTGGTCAGATTTGTTAACAATAATAAAGATCGAGATTAGTGTTGATACCTGTGGGAGTGGACATTTTGTTTATGTATGTGTGCACAATTTAACAAACATAATAAACACATGGCTTTATAAATCTGTGTTTTGCACAAACAAAATGTTAGTAATACAACTATACGCAGTGTATTAAAGAACGTACAGTATGACTGGTCCAGTATCCTGCTACACACAGTGCAGAGCATGAATGACAAGATTCAGGAGTAGAGTAGTTCAAAAGGCAAAGGCGAATATTCCAACACTATATATTGTTACAGGTTTCTGTTGTTTTATTTATCCCCTGCATGGTTGAATTTGAGGGGCACAGCCACAGTTCTACTCACAGCTTTCTTGTAACGCTTGAAAGCATGTGTTTTCACAGCAGATATATTTTTGGGAAGTCTTTGTTTCTAACAGACGTTATGTAACTTTAAAAGTTATATTTTTTTCAGGAGTATGCCTTGCTAAAAAAAGTTACAGTGGTTAAACAACTTGCTTCTGTTCCCTGAGGAAGTGAAGAGAGAAGAGGATACGAAGATCAACACAGCATGAGAGTTTTTTTTCTAAAATGTTACATATAAAGAAACTGTTCAGGAGAGGGGTTGCCAAAGCCTGTAATTCCTTGTCCTCCTCCGTATTACCAGTACTCCTAACTATAGTTTCATTTTCGTGTGTTCATATCACATGGTGCTCGATTAGATAAGACCCGTCCGATATCGTTTTTTTATGATATAAAGTTATTCTTTCACTTCATTTTACCAAACTCAGTGTGTGAAACGAAACACAAAGCAAAATTAATATTTACAGAGGGAAATTCCTATCAAATGAAATATGTATTTCTCAAGCAAACAGACACGAGTACCTTTAGTGATAGCAAAAGACGGTACAATAAGTACAAAATCCAAAATATTCAGGTAATGTACAAAACGGTTTCTATAACAACTGCATTTTCAACGCATGTATTTTCACACTTTTGCTCAAGGCTGCCTGTTTTCAACTGTCTTATTGTTCCTCAGGGCACAGTGCTAAACTCCTGGAAGGCGTTGTGGGTGGTGCTGTCAGAAGATGGGGTGGAATTCTACAAAAAGAAAACCGACCGTTCTCCGAAAGGAATGATCCCACTAAAGGGAGCCACGCTTATCAGTCCTTGCCAGGATTTTGGCAAGAGGATGGTAAGAAAATGTCAAGTATAGCTGTTGAAAAATCAGCTAGCACTGAAGGATTAGAGATGTGAAAAAACGAGTCATAGCAGAGTAGGATTAGTAACAGACTTCAAGACTACAATTAATGTTTAAGATTTGAAATACTCAATCTGTAGATTTAATTAATTTGAGACGGCTAATTAAGTCTTTTTCTTTCCAAATTAGCAGCTGTATTTGTTGTTAATTATCCTCATATCTAAAGCAAAAACAAATCCAAGAGAAAACTGAAAATGTAACAGTGTGACTGACTAATAATTCTCCATTTAGCTGGTCTTCAAGATTACCACAGAAAAGAAGCAGGATCATTTCTTCCAAGCCTCACATGTGGAGGAGAGAGAGTGCTGGGTCAAGGACATCAAGAGAGCCATTACCTGCCTACAGGGGGGAAGAAAGTTTGCCAGGAAGTCCACAAGACGCTCCATTCGCCTCCCTGAGAAAATCAACCTGACGTATGTTCTGTGACATCTTCTTGGTGGTGGAAACAATCATTTGAAAAGACTAATTCTAAGCATTGACCCTGAGCTAAAGCCCACCCGCCTCTTAATCACTGTTGTCACACCAGCTGTCAACTGTTCTGTTTTCGCACTGCATACATATATGTTTTACAATTGTTTTTAATAAATGGGTCCTTGACTTCAGACAGAGGCAGACAAAAGCAGGCTTAGAACCGTCAACTATCGCTTTTGCTGGCTGAGATAATAACTGTTGTTGTCAGATTTTACCGGCTGTAGTGTGGCAGCTATTCAGGCTAACGTTTGAACGTCTGTGAACTGGTTGGAAACTCTCTGAAGCCTGTAAAGCGAGCTTCAATATGCACTTGACGACTACGGACATGATATTATGCTAAAATACTGAAACTAAAGCTTGCAGTTCCCAGATAAAAAGTATTCCCAATAAAAAAACAAGTTATTTAATTCTACCTTAACCTGGTTTAAGGTAGTTAGTAAAGTCTATGAAATCATAAATATACAAGAAACACAAAGGTTATATTTATGCTTTACTTTTGCTGGTGTTTTAAATAGTTTGTTTCACTTTAGTTGCCAGATAAAATGCTTTCAGGACTAGTATCTGATGAGATCAGCACAAACTTAGTTTGTTTCAGTTCCCTGAATGCAATGTCAGCAGTGCAGAGCCGTAACTTTATCCTGTAACTGCACAAAATAATATAATTGTAAAGATATACTTCTTGGCCTCCGACTAAATGTTGGCGTTACTACTATAGATAGTAAACTAGGTAGCTGGACATCTTGCTTTTGTGATTTCGCTTTTGGAAACACTTAAACAAGACACAAACTTCGTATTTTGTATTCGTCCGTTCGCTCTTACAAGTCGAGCCCCCATGTACACCGGTTCGGAAAATGTGAAGCTCGACAGGCCTGCCGTGCCTGGATATGGTTGTTAAGCTATGATTGGACAACCCCTGTCCGGGGGGCGGGGGTTGAGTGAACAGACAATTGCTTGTGCTCAGTGATAGAAATGGTAGTATGGCAAAACATGTTGACAGTGTCTTCATTGTGTTTTCTCAGAGAACTGTACACACTGATGAAAGACCAAGACGATGGAGTAAAAGAGTTAAAACTGGAGCAGGAGAATCGAGTCTTCAACCACTGCTTCACCGGTACTGTTGTCTTACTTTTACTGATGTTCCAGGTTATTTTTATAACTTTCTAATGGTCTCGCCATTTTTTGCTCCTTCCTTATTTTGTGTGCAGGTGCGACAGTGGTGGAGTGGCTGGTTTCAAAGGAGAAAGCGAGAAACAGGCCTGAGGCCCTCATGCTAGCGACAGGGCTCCTGAATGAGGGTTTTCTCCAACCTGCGGGCGACCTGTCAAAAGAGGGAGCAGAGAGTGGAGAGCAATCAGCCTTCTTAGATCAGACAATTGCTCTTTATTACTTTGTAAGTTTGAAAAAGTTACTATTGAACATTTAGCATAGTTCATTAATACGGTCAGAGGTGATGAAACATGGTTTATGTGTATCTATGTATGATGTGCGTGTACATGGCTGTGCTCCGCGACAGGCAGACAGCGGGTTCTTCTGCGAAGGCTACTCCAGTGACGAAGATGTGCTTCTGAAGGAAGAATTCAGAGGAAACATCGTAAAACAGGGCTGTTTACTGAAACAGGTGAATCACAAAGCAAGCAAAAGTGTCACAGTGTTTTTGTTCCACTGCATGCATTCACAATGATCATTCACACTGTGCTCATGATAATAAGACCATCTTGTTCAGACGCCAGCTGCCGTTTAGCTACAAAACATCACGCTTTTTAGATTAGCTCTCGCATTCACACATACGTAGATGAAAATACCCTGTGGTGGAAAGTGAAAAAATATTTTGCTCTTACCATTAGGCAAATCATTTGGTACATTCACTAACTGAAAGCCTTTTTTCATATATATTTGACGCAAAGGCACGTATGCAAATCAGATAAAGCTCGTTTTGTCATTTTATCACAGGGACATAAGAGAAAAAACTGGAAGGTGCGAAAGTTCATACTGAGAGACGACCCTGCTTATATGCATTATTATGATCCTACAAAGGTAAATATGTGGACTTGTACAAGCAGAAATAAGAAATAAGAAAGAATAAGAGTTTATTTTATTCACATAGACTTTCTTGCTTTCTTTTGTCTCTTGTCGTTGTGTCAGGGTGATGACCCTCTGGGCTCGATCCATCTCCGTGGGTCTGTAGTTACAGCTGTGGAATATGTTCCTGATGGTGAGTGGGACCGCTGTCACAGGATACGCATGCTTCCCCACTGTGACCAGGGAATATAATTGTATTTTACTGTCTAGTAGTTTCTCATCAACTCATACCTTTTAAACTCCTTTTTCTCTTCTTTTCCTGGTTTCAGCCAAAAAATATGACATTGACGGCGACCTCTTTGAGATCATCACCTCAGATGAGACTCACTACTTCCTCCAAGCTGCTACAGTGGAAGAAAGAAAGGAGTGGATCCAAGCAATACAGGCAGTTTCAAAAAGTGGAAAATAACAGGTGCAGGAGGGAAGCCACAGTTGAACCTATTGATTGTAAAATCCCACATCTAACAGTGTGTCTGCAACGTATAACTGAGTTATTATCATAATGTAGTTCTGTGTCATTGTAGAGTAAACTGTAAAGATTCACTATTCTATAAACTATCAAACTAATGTTATAATGTTTTTGTGCATGCACTATGTAACAAATTAAAGAGAAATAAAGGTTATAATGTCTAAATGTAACAGTAACAGTATGTTGTTATTGTTAAATCTCTAGCACTTTACATTCCAGCTCAGTAATAACAAGGTGATAAGGGGAACAACAGGTTATACCAGGGTAATACCATGGTAATTACACAGTTAATAACCTTTTTAAATAACAATGAGAATATTTTGGTAGAGTTATGGTTTATTGTAATACTTACTTAATACTACATTGTTAATAATAGTAATATTGGTGCAATGTTGTTTTGCCCCATTATTAGCTTAAAATATTTGACCCTATTACAGAAATTAAACCTCTTTGTCATTGCCACATGTTATTAACTGTGTAATTACCATGCTGTTGCCCAAGTACGGCCCAAGCTATTACTCCTTGTTGCTAAAGACAACTCATTCTGGTATCTAAAAACACATTACATTGTATAACCTTTGTGTCTGTAAATGCATGGTGTATAATAGGGAGTATACTGATAGTAAGACAGGAAAGAGTGGTTACAAGGAAATAGGCGTTATGTGTCGTTTGGTTTGAGGCTTACTATTCTGCCCAATGTGTTTTTTCTTATTTCCTCCCTGCTCACTTGTCTTTCAGAAGTTTGAGATAGTTTGAGCTATCATACAGGCACACTCAGTTTGTGGGTGTGAACTAAGTCTGAATCATATCACGCCGTCACACTTACAGGCCTGCTGCATCTGTGAGTTGAATTTATCAGTGGCATAAATGACTGGCTTGAGCTGCAGTATGACAAAAAAAATAAGAAAACAACCCTCTGTAAAGTAACACTTTAAAGTGAAGATAATGAAAGGATAGCATCCAGTGTGTTACAACTTGTAGCTTATTTTCATAGATATGATCCTTTTGGCCATCCGTTCTATAATAATAATAATAATAATAATAATAATAATAATAATAATAATAATAATAATAAGCTTTACTTGTATAGCACCTTTCATACAAGAATTGCAGCCCAAAGTGCTTCACAGCAAAAACATAACAATTAGTACAAGATTAGACAGAATAAGAGCATTTACAGTAAAATAATCACAGTGTTGATGTAAATGAGTCTGAAGTAGCATTATAAAAATAGCAGAATTAAAATAGCAGAAATGAAATAGCAGAAATGAAATAGCCAGAATTAAAATAGTCTAAAATAACATTGGCACACCATTCTTGTAAATGTTTTAAACTATCAGGGCCATATTTTGAAAGCATGAGATCAACAATGGGCCCCTGTGGCCCTTCAACTGGTTTACTCCCTTTGCTACACATTATTTACGTTTACAGTGTTGACCTCTTTATTGACCTTTTGACGTATAAAACACAGACGTCTCCGTGAGTCCAGATTCTTTTGGCAAAATCTTGGTTAAAGCCCGCTTCATAAACAAACCCCTATATAAAGTAGTGATAATATTATACTTACCAAAAGATTTGCTGAGATCTGGAAAAGTGAAAAATAAGTCACATCCACTCAGACAATCATGCAGGTTTTAACAAACTCCCACGAAAGCCAAACATATATTGCGAAGACAATGCCAAATGGAAACATTATTTTCTAAATGATCACGGTGTATTGATTAACCCTCTTGTTCAACTTTTACCTTGTTTTGTGCAGTTTTCCTCTGGAATTAGTCAAATGTATTATTTCAGGCCCGTTGAGTTGTATCATCTTGTTATGTCAGGGACATTTAGTCACCTTTTACCAACAAGCTGTTTCCTCCAACAAGGCATATTGAATTACTTTAGCAACATTGTCCTTTTTGCTGTGTTGGTGCCCATCGGCTAAGTCACCCACTCGCTTGCTCAGACAGCAGTTTTATTTTCTCTCAGCCCACTCTTCAGCACAGCTCAGACACAACATGTAACACTGTGAGCCTGAGGGCAGAACACAAGTTATCCTTGATTTCTAAGGAAATAATGTAAATCTTAATTAGTGATATCAAATCTACTAATGTTTGATTGATGCAAACTATAATGATTGCATTAATGTTGATATTCGTATATAAGTTTCTAAGTATAACTAGTTGTTTTGGAAATTAAAACATACGTCGTTGTCACTGCCTGCATGAGTGTGTATTTTACTTCTTTAACACAGGAGGGCACTATATATCAACTGAACCTTCCTGTGAGCGTTGTGTTTCGATTGTTATTGTACTTAAAACAAGGTAAAACGTAGGATAAATGTCAACCCACTGTGGTTAATCATCCACATATAGCCTCAGAGCTTGGTGTACATGTTCTCCTTAATGAAAAACAAGAACAAATTCAAGAACTGTATTTGAAAGATGGAAAATGCGACCGTTCGATAAAGCTTTAGTGAAGTTGTAACTATGAAACAGTAACATGTAAACATCAAACAGTACAAACTTCATTATACCCTAAGTAGTAAATACAGTACATTTAAATGAGCCGTTCAGGGTTCTATGCACACACAGACTGACATGATCAATCAGAGATTAACCAGCTTGTGAGTGAAAATGTAATATAACAGTTATCAGTCCCGGTTGATGTAAATGTGGCTCTTTAAAAGCTGTATGTATGTACATTGCTGCAATAAGGGTGCACAGTTAATTTACTTGTAGCTTGTTGCAGCACCTTCCTTAGAAATATGATGAGTTAGATCCAGTTAAGAGCTGTGCATGATCAGAATTATATTTATTGTACATAGTGTAAACCCTAAACCCTTCCCTACTGGTCAAATAGACACCAACAGGGATGTGGGTCACACCAAACTGGGAAGATATCAAATAAATAATTCAACAGAGACATAATCCAAGCATGGTCATCATGCAAAGCTTGCAGATCAAAGCAGAGCACCAAAGTTCAACAACAGATATTATAATCTTTATTTTAAAAAGAGGACTATTGCTGTCTGGAAAAATTGACTTGTATCACTTTTAGTTAAAGAAAAATGCTTTTCATTTCATTGTAATGTCCAACATGATATGCAAAATGGTTTGACTTGTTGATGAAAACTAGTATGTACTAATACTGAGTATCTCTGATAATAAAGTAACGATGTACACCATAATGTACATGTGTGTGCAGGTTGATGTTTTTACAAATTGATCGAATGCATTTGTGAAGCCCCCCCCATCTCTGTTAAGGAACAGAGTGTGAAACGACAAAGGGAGAAATAGCAGAATCCATAAAGAATTTGAGAAATAAATTTGACGGAAACAAGAAAACACTATTTTCTCAAATCATGTCCACACTTTTAGCACTCCAAACATTATGCTGGCACTGCACCAAAAATCAGAGGATAACAAATTTGAAATGTATTGTTGCATCATGGGAAACAAAGAGCTTTTCGAATTGGCCAAGTTGCCTTTTTCCATGTTAGTGTTGCCTGCTGTTACCTTTTTTGAATTTCAGCAATGTAGCTGACCACACAACACGGCTGTTTTTTTATTAATCTTTCTGTTTTTGCTTTCAGTCAACTTCACGAGTCTAAACTGGCGATGTGTCTTGACGCGGCTACAACATTGACTTATCCTGAGTTTTGCTTAACAGGGTACTCCGCTTTTTGTCAGCAGGATATACGTAACTCCATTTAGACTGTGTGATTACTTATTTAATGTTTCCATAGAAGTGTTGTCTTTGACATATTTTTTCTTTCTGCTTCTGTTATCACACAACTACATGAATATGATATGGTGACATTATTGAAAGTTATACAGGAAGTTCTTTTTTTTTAAACAGTCATTCCATCAAGACACACGTTTTAAAGGAAGATAGCGGTGTTTTACAGTTTTGATGTTTTGCAGCTGCCATTAAACGAAATTGGAAAAAAGCGAACCACTTTTCTGTTGTTCAGTGTTCAAAATGGAACATACTTAGAGAAGTCTCATGTGGCTGGATCCTGTTGGCAAGTGAACAACATTTTCAAGTTTCAGTAACATCAGGCTCCTGACTCACTCCTGAGTTTGGTCAAACTGATATTTTGAGAGTCCTTTCTTGACCTGCATGGAACAAAGTTTAACACATTTCGACTGGCAGCTCCCCAAGAACAGTCTTTTATATGAGTCGGCTCTCAACTAACATGGGTTTTTAGATTGGATTTGCTCCCTGCTGTCAAATTGCGGTTCAGCCTCTGCCCAGGTGGAGTACTCCAAAGCTCTTCACACTAAAAGCTGTGTCTTCCATCAGCTGTTCAACAGACACAGATCATGTCTGCAACACTGGATCTGTCAGCTGATTTTGAATTAAATATTTAAAATGATGTTTGTTCTAACTTCAATAGATCTGATGTTTGACTCATTATGTATTGCAGATGACACATTTTTGTTCTTCATTGAAATATATATTCACGGGAACTTCATGATCTATTAAGTGACACAAATGGTCATATACATACACAAATCTAATGTATATAATCCATTCCAATTTCACAGGATAGGGATTCAAATACAATGAAGAATATATGGTGTGGTATGTATAATGAGACACTATCACGTCTTTGATGAAACACTTTCCATAAAAAGAACAAAAGGTCATGAAGAGGGATGGAGGACCCACTGAAAAGGGGTCACTGAATGGTTTTGATGAGAATGAAAAGGATCTACAGTCAATGGAGCAACCTAATCAAACACCTATAGGAGGTTACTGCTTACTATATGTGTAGGCTTTATTGTCTGTATAGTAACTAAAAGCGGCCTGATTTCCCATGGAGCTGCAGAGAAGCAAATTCATGCTGTGGGTTCAGCATTGTGAGCTACGTTTCTTTCGTTTAGATGAAAACAGGTAGAGACAAGGCAGGGCTGTTGCAGCAGACACCCACAGCAAAATGAGAAGGAGACGAGATAGAAGGAGGCTCCCTCCTGAGCACCTGGAGCAGTTCTCAAAAGGAAACAAGATCAGATTAATTACAGCCCTTTGTATCTTTCTAAAAGTCTGAGTGTGTCGCAGGCTTGGTCAGTACTAACTCAATACATCTTAAAAGAGCAATCCAAGATGAGACTGACACGTGTTGATGCTTTGCTTGTCTTCTCAACATTTAAAAATATCTTATGCACACAGGTGCATATTAAATGTTGCTTGTGACATCGGTAATCCATTTGAATCAATATATTCTAACACTGTTTAAAGTAGTAGGCATGCCAAGCCTATATGATTGGAGCAACATTTTCTGACATTATAACCTATACTGTCATGAAGCAACAGCTGTGTGCAACCGGAATAACAGAATAACTGCACATAAGAATACATTATTTTGAAGACTTGCACACTCCATAGAATGGATGATTGAAGTTCCCTAAAGGCTGGATCCATTAACTGGTAATGTAAGCAGCATGACAGCTTGGTCAAAGCTCACTGTTCAGCTCTGAGTATGATACTCTCTACACAATTCCTTATCCTGCTTTCTTATACAGTATAAGTACAAAACATGAAATATATATATATATATTCTGTGCCTCCTTCTAAATAATGATCGTTTGGTGTCTACTCTTTGGACTTGTAATAACCAAAGTCAGATATTCACCATTTCAAGACTTAAATCAAAAGTACAAAATGGCTTGTCTGTCAGTGCCTTCCATTATGACATGCCAGCCCTATAATAAAATATATATAATCATAATCATAACTTTAGTTATATATCACCTAAAAACAGAGTCGTAGTCAAAGCCAAACAGTAAGGTCAAACAAAAGCATGACAAAATGCATTACAAATAAATACAAATAAAAAAAGTGAAAGAAATAAAAATACTCCAAAAATAAAGACAACATTGCATGAAAGCAAATGTATAAAAATGGTTTTCAAGAAGTGATTTAAAGTCACTGGTTCTCCTCAGGCAGGTCGCTCAAAAAGCCCTGATGGCAACAGTACGTTCACCATTATGTTTTTATTTCTTTTTTATTTCTTTAAATAGGGAAAATACAAATTATACAACATGAGCACTTGAGTCCATCATGTAAATATGCCAGATTTAGCCATACAGGGTATTTTCATCTGCAGTCCCTGACAAGTTGTTTGACAATGAAAAGCACAGCATGTTTGATTGTCCAGTCACCGTATAGTCACTGTATAGATTTGGAGGAAGAGTTGAGAGATATGTCGTTTCTTAGTTCTGTGGGTATAGGGTTCGACTTTGGAATGGCGAGAAAGGCCCCACCTGAGGATCGGAGGCTGCGGACTGACTCATATGGGGTTAACAATTCTGCAATTTACCTTAGGCCCAGACCAAGACATGCTTTTAAAGTGATCAGTAAAATCAATTCTAAATCAAAGCCACCGGCATGGATTGAGGTGATGTGATGTTGTCTGTTAAAAGCAGAGAGAAGCCCAGCTGCTGCATTCTGAACTAGTTTGAGGAGAGAACGAATACTATCGTTTGATGCCAGAAAGGAGGAAGTTACAGTAATCAAGTCAAGAGAAAATAAGTGTGTGAATTACTTTTTCCAGGCGAGAGTTTCTGGAGATGGTTCTTATGTAATTGAAGGAAGTAGGACTGGACAAATTGTTTTGCTCTGTGGTTTAAAGCTTAGATTTGAATTCAATAGTACTCTCAAATGTCTTGCAGTGGGCTTCACATTAGCAAACAGGGGATCTGGGCCACTCTTAATAAGACTGACAGGGTTTGATGGACTGAATAATTTGATTTCTAATAATCTAAAGGCACGTTAATAGAACTAAAAGTACCTGATTAAGGTCAGGGAAAGATCTCCTTTGTGGTAACACTTCTTTCACAGTTTCTCAGCTGAAAGAGGTCATTTTTCTGAACAGTGCAGTCTCCCTCTGCAGTAATCCATTTCAAACTGTCATGTTCTATTATACAGCATACAAGAAGATGGATAAAAGGTCAGAAGATGTTTGAAATAATTCACACAATTTGTCATTTCGAAGGTCACGCGGGGAGGTCTTTCAGGTCGGAGTACTTACTTTTCACACAGGATGAAATCATCCCATTTCACCTCTGAATACCATCAATATACAATGTTTGATTCTGAAGGAACAAGATAAGAATTGAAATGGCAAAAAAGGCAAAAGTACCTCAGTATAGTCTTTATAAGAATCATGTCTATAAACTGTTGTCTGTTCTTCAAAGTGAGAATATTTACATGACAATAAGGCTTCTTTACCAACCTGTAGATTCAAGGTCAGATTGATAACCTTAATTCTGACTCAGTCATTTGAGTGACACGCATATTTCAACCACTCATGGCAGCAACTCAATGTGTCTTCTTATCAAAGCACAGACAAGACTACAAGACTATCCTTGTTTTCTTCTTATCCCTGGGGTGAATGCCGGCCATCCATGACACCAGCACAAGCTCATTGAATTTGTACCGCAAGTGTCCAATTCACAATAAATGACGAGTGCAATACAACTCAAAGAAACTAGGTTTGCGTAACACAACAGTTCAATAATTACATATTTCATAATGATGCTTCTACTAATTATTATTTTCTTAAACAAAGCTGATGTTTTATTTTAAATAAAAAAAAACTAATGTGTTGAATTCGATTCTTTAATTAACTTTTTATTTAAAATATATTTAACAAAGAAAAGCCAAATTTAGATTATAAATCGCCTTTTGAAGAGTGTCCTGACAAAGACACAAGCAGCATATTAGTCAAAGAATACAAAATAACAGTTACAGACAATACAATTAGGCAAGTTTCAGGATCTGTATTGTTAGGACAAGTAGAATATCATTGTCAAACAGTAATAGCAAAGCAAAATGTATTTTTATTAAATTAATGCTATACATTTGGTCTGTTATTTGGTCTCTCCCCCTGCCCAAAGTGATCCATCTCCTGTGTTCTCACAGTGCCTTTATGTTTGACATTGAATCTTCTGACCCACGCAAGGCAGTAACTGAAGATGTGATTGACAAAGGCCTCAAGCCCGCTGGTACTTGAAGCTGGAGAGTTTGCTTTTGATGGAAGGTCTCGGCAGGGAGTTGATGGGTGATTTTAACTTGTACACATGGTCAGCGTTGTTTACTTCTCCTACTCCTCTTATTCTCCGAGGTTCCAGAGTGGGTAATATCTGGACCTTGACAGCCTGTCATCACTACGCCGGCCCTGTGAGCAGAGGCTTGAGCCACACTAACATCTAATGACACAGTTTAATGGAGGATTCACATTTTGATTTCACGCCTGGTGGGGGATGATCCGTATGTAAAGATAAGAATGACACAAATGCATCAAACTTAATTATCTCCCGTAACATTATCGTGTCAAAATGTCACATCGCAACCACAGTAACACATTATTTATAGCAAAACTTTCTTGCATACTTCTTGTTATAGAGCCGTGCCTGATGATTCATTATACACATGATTAAATTGCAATGTATTGACACCAGTTGAGTCAAAGGCAGAACAGCACACGGTTGTTCACTTCCAGATCTCCTGCTGAGCTGCTCTTATTGATCCTTTGCTCTTATGACTCGGCTTTGTGGGATTTAGTGAAAAATTGGAGTCCATTAGAAAACAGCCAATACATAATTAGTTTACCACTAAAGCATGTGTGTTATAATTAATAAGAAGAGGAGAGTTTGTGTGTCTACAAGTAAAACAAATAAGAATAGATTGAAGTTGAATTTGAGTTACAGCCAATTCATTTTATGTACAATTTATAAGGGTATTGTTCGAATAAAAACATCCTCTCAGTTCACACACTGCTGTTTAGAGACGCCTGCAACACTATATAACAAAAGACAGTAGACAAACGGACATTCATTTAAGCTGTTAAAGGAACAGTATTGATCAAATTGTTCTCCAGTGAGTCATTATTCATGACCAGCCAACGATTTGCTGTCACAGGATGTCTCTTGCCTGCAAAGCTGTGGGCAATGTAAGGGGAGGGAAGTGCACACACGTCACATTAAACTGCTATCTAAGAGTGGTGGTGGTCTTAACAGGACTGAAAGACCTCCACAACTCATTAGACCGCTGAACATGCTAGATCCTGGCAAAACCTACACAGCTGTTGATCTAAAGAGGAGATTCTTGTCCCTGTGCAGTGAGTTGAGAAAATTTCGTATTCTATATACAATTTTAAAGAAATGGGACAGGAATGATGTACACATATGTATACATTTGTAAAAGTCTAATGAGTCACACTTTTTTTTAGATTTTATCCTAAATTTAGACAAAGGTTGCATATTTGTCCTTTGGATGTTTTTCACTGAGATTTGCTGCACATTAAGTCTGATTTGTATATGAAGAGTCACTTATTTGCTTTCCTGTCGAGGGTCAGATTAGAAGATCAAAAGCAATCATTTCTGTCCTTTAGGTAGAGCTGGAGCATAAAACATTTAACAGTCCTCATTTTGTCTATATATTGCTGAATACGCTACTCAAGAGCTGTGAAAAGGCAATGGCGCCACACTGAAGTACTTTATTTAAACATGCCTTGGAGAAACTGAATTTTTGGAACATACTTAACATACAGATCAAGAGCAGAGAAGTGGGTTATGCTTCATGCGTAGTTTGGGAAGTCTGTGTGGATATTTTGTCAGGGTCCTTAGCTGTGAGTCTCGGTCACCATTGGAGAAAATCCAAGCTGACTTCAGCTGCTGTCCTCCACGAATGAGCAAGTTACACACCTTTAGAGCCTCGTCTTGAGCCTGCAGGTATATGGTGCAGGTTTATGTTTGATAAGATAGATTTTCAGTGTTTTTCCACAGTAATTGGTGTCATTGGGCTAGAATCACATTGACAGGTGAGATTTCTTCCAAATGGATATAACAATTTGGGAAAAGATAAATGCTGATACAGTATGGCAGGTCAAACTGAGAGTGGACACACACATGAACACACACACACACACACACACACACACACACACACACACACACACACACACACACACACACACACACACACACACACGCACACACACGGTCAGCCTGGTGGGGAGATACAATTATACACCTTTTACATAAAGGGTAATATTAACATAATAAAATGTTTCACTCTAATTTGCATAATGTCTTTACTAATATCTAGCTATTTTCTAGCACATAAAATGCTCATTACCATACCAACTATTAGAATATTGCATTAATTATATGGGGAGACAACAATGTTTATGGTTGCAATTGGGACACAAAAAAAGAAAAGAATCAGTTACATTGAGCTCAGGAAATACACTGAAGAATGTCAGACAAAAGAAATGTAATTTCCTGTATGATGTTCCCCTTCTCTCTCTCCCCTTTCACAATTTCCACTACTCTCTATCATAAAGTCATGAAAAGCCCCGAAAAGTAAAAGTAATGGTGTAGTGTAAACACTCTGAGAAATTGCCCATCAGAGCCAAACAATGAGAAGCTGAGCTGCCCGACGGAAGCAAAACATGTGTTTGAAAATGTTTATTTGTGCAACTTAATAGTAGGTTCTCCAGGAACATAAGATACAAGGAGAAAAAAACACACACCTGCGCTAACTGACACTTCACCCACAGGGGCCACAGCACAGAGAGTAATGTGGACAATAAGCAAGGATTCTGATAATGGCAACAGCACCTCCGAAGGAAATTCGCATAAGAGGGGATAATTTGTTCAAGCTGCTGACATACTAAACAAGAACTTAATGGTGAAGCTCAATGTAAAATAATGAGAGTGACACGCATTGTGGAGTGAGGTTAATAAGATAAAAGGTCAACGTATGCAATTTTAAGCAGATATGTTCCAGACACAATATGTTGTTGCTACACTTCCTACTCTACAGATGGTGAATGGTTGGAAGCTTGTTAAACCGTGTATGTGAATCAGAATCAGAATGTGAATTAACATTTTAACCTACTGCTGTGAGTCACATAAAGATGTCGTAAGCAGTCAGCGGGTCACCATGACTTACGTAATGGAAAGCTAAAGATGCACTCTGATTTACGAGGGCATTTGACGCCTAGGCTAACTAATTTATATTCAAGAAGAAAAAGAGGCAAAAGAAGAAGAAAAAAAGAAGTTTTATCTTATTTTTTTGTATCTTAAAACAAATAACCTGTCCCCACTACATGCCGTCTACTTTTTTTTTACAGCCTGTATAGGGGAGTACCATAAACACATATAAATACTTGCTGATGTACATAAGGTAACTGTCAATGGTTTATCTCTCCGACATCTTTTTGTATCTCACAAGCACAGCTGGGCGCTATCTGCAGCAAACCTGGGATGTTTGAAAAACAGCCAATGAAGAGGCTGTTCTTTAGCCCCAGCTTTATGCTATTTATGCTATAAAGCCAATAGTTTATCTCTCTGACCCTCTCTCTCTCTCTCTCTCTCTCTCTCTCTCTCTCTCTCTCTCTCTCTCTCTCTCTCTCTCTCTCTCTCTCTCTCTCTCTCTCTCTCTCTCTCTCTCTCTCTCTCACATTTCTTCTCCTTTTCCTCTCTTTTCATTCAGGTTTCTCTGTGCAGATCATAATCTTTCCTGGGACTTCTCTCTTTGTAAACGTGCAGAAGGGATTTATTTGAATCTTGATCCACATCTGCGTCAAGATACACGCCCTAGTATAACCATGCAAGAACTCATCTTTGGCTTTGTAATCAATCTTGTCATTTACACTTTGATTTCCTGAGAGAACCATCTGTGTCATATTACAAATGAGGTTTGCTGTGAAATGTCCTTGATCCTTTTCTAGATTTGCAGCCTGCACAACATGTATTTCTCTTATGTGTGTTGAGAATAGCCACAGCCATGCATGACCCTGAGCAAGATGCTTTCAAAACCTCTTTGGTCTCTAGCCATGGTGTGTGCTTTGTGGCTATCAGAGAACTGCCTCCTGTCCCTTAAATGTAGAAATACTACTGACTTTTGACGTTTAAAATTATTGCCGTGAATATCCTACACCGGGATGACTCAAGATCTTTACATAAAACGTATTTTCAGAAGCTAAAACATGGTCATGTGTTAGGAAGCCAATCATCTTTTTTTTCAAATGATAAAACTCAAACTAATAACTCTTATAAAACTTATAAAAGATCTGCCTTGTGATACTTCAACACATTTAAATATAAACTATTTGGGATGTTCAATGCATTTTGGCAGCGATTCATTAGATATTCCATAAGATATAAGTGTCTTATAATAAAAAGAAGCGGGCATGAATTTGCTACTTCAATTCAGCGGTAGGCACTTACTAATATGTAAAATTCATGAGCTGGCCGTCATGGCCCCCTCTTTGGCTTCGCTTGCAGCCTTTCTTCCCTCCCCCTCTGTGTGTGTGATTGCAGGAGTGGAGACAGGTGTGCAGGAGCCTGGCTACCAGCTACCAACAATCCAATCAACTCTGTTATAAAGCTCTGGTCCTGACTCCTCCACATCGCTAGATCACAGACTCTGTATTCACAATCAGTCAAGTTCTAGCTGAATAATTAACCGTTCTGTAGTTTCCTCCAGCCTGACTTCTGCCTCTGCCTCCAAACCTCCTCCCTCTGCTGCATCCTGTCCCTGCTCTCCCTGATTCCCCCCCCCCCATGTCTTTTAGCTCTCCAGCCTGCTCGGTTTTTCCCTTGGCTTCAGCCCTAACCCCCATCATACCTCCGCCTTCTCCATTCAATGGCTCCACTCTGCACTAGACCCCCTGCAGCTCATACTGAACTGTATATCATTAAATACGATTTATTTGCCTACAGCCTCGGCTGTAACACTGGCCAACCCAAAAATGGCTTTCAGGATACAAGTTTAAAAGATAGTCGAGTCAACAAAATAAATCAGAAAAGAGAACCTAAGAGTCACACCAAAACCTGAGGCTTTATGTTGTTTAAAAAGGTGACTTTTCAACACTTCATTATGCACATCCACTGTGAATGTATCCACATAAAAGTTATTAATCCACATTGTTTATAAGGACCCAGAAATTGCTTCGATATCATGAGAACAGGAACAGCGCTTAGGCTTTGAATATTCACATGTGTGCACATGTGTTTGGCCAACATGACTAACAAATAAATCCTACCACTCCTGATTCTCTTTATTATTAAGTAAAGCTCAATAAACAAAACCAGCTTTTCTCTCCAGTGTCTGTTTTTTTTATTACCATAAGCACACATACAACACAATAGTCTACAAAGTGCATGCAATGTATTTGTTTTTGAGGATAAATACTCAAGAAAATAAATATTATTTTAAGACATTCAAAAGACTTCTTCCAATGCTCTACATTCCACACGATGACATCTTTACTGAACATTGACCAAAAAAACCCAGAATAAAAACAGTATATTTAATATTTAGTTATTTAACTTCACTAAAATCAATATTAAAAAAGATACGTAGAATACAAAGATTATCTGTAGTCAACATCGTAGATAAGTAACGGCAGTAGAAGCTGTATTCACAAGTCTTACATGTAATAGATATTATATACGAGCTACAACAGTTCACAATACCACAGCGTATTGTTACAGCACAACAATTACATTCTCATAATACCTCAAATGAAAGTCCTGTATATATTTCTGACAATCAACGTTTGAGATATGTTGGTAATCAACCAATGTTTAGGGTTTGACCTTTACTTGTGCTACAGGATGCTTGATACCTTTTTTTAAATGTGATCATCACTGTCAACTCTTCTGTATATCAACATCCAAAATCTAAATGATGGTTATGGTAAAGACTTTCTTCTCTTCACCTTAAAGTAATGCAATCAATCTCCTCTGTTACAGGCATGGAGGAGGTCCTAATATCCATCTCGTCCACAGTGTTACGGGGGTCATAAGTGGACCTCCAGCGCAGCAGTACAATCTTCTTCAGGTACTTAACTGTGTTATTCTTGACGCTGACAAAACAGAAGGTATTGATCATGCTGTTGCTCATGGCAATGCACTCGATGATGTAGAAGGCCACTAATGAGTTCTTCTGCCGGGAGATGAGCGTCGGGTAGAAATCTCGTAGGATGGTGAAGCCATAGTAGGGCGCCCAGCACAGGATGTACGCTGTCAAGATCCCGATCAGGACCATCACTGTTTTGCGGCGACAACGCAACCTCTTCCTAATCTGCTCCGTCTGGAAACCTGGGACACTCTTGAACCAGAGCTCGCGGGAAATTCGGGAGTAACACATTGCCATAACAATCACAGGCCCAACAAACTCCACAGCAAAAACAAACAGGAAGTAGGAGCGGTAGTAGGCTTGCTGGTCCACAGGCCAGATCTGGGCACAGAAGACTTTGTGAGTGGTTGGGGAGCTGCCATGAGGATACATGGTCTCAGAGGCAAAGTAGGCAGAGGGAATTGATATCAGAATGGGAACAATCCAGACTACTGTTATCAGGAAGTAGGCAGTTTGGTACTTCATTCGAGGCCTCAGAGGATAGACTATAGCCATGTACCTGGAAGAACACAGACATATTGTTGCATTGAAGAGGCAGGGGAAAACTAGAAATACAATGCAATCAAATCAACTTTTTTTGACTTCTATGTGAAGTCAAAACATTAGGCAAATAGCTTTCTGTCGCTCATGGAAGATTGAAGTCCATTAGATAGTGCTATATTATTCAGTGAACTGAATTGTTCATGCTGATTTTATGGAGTCACAAAGTATACAGGCTTGTTTATACTTAGGGCACAATCTCTTATCAATATGTAAAGTAAAAGGTAAATGCATGAACTAACATACAAAAGTGATTCTTGTTTGTTCAAATTGTTAACATCTAGATTATTTGATAACAGTAATATATAAAAAGTATATTTTAATATATCAAAATGTACAAAAATGTTCAATATATCAGGCTGAATTTAGCTAAATTGTGGGTAAAATGTACAAGACATAAAAATAATTGATACATATATGAAAAATATATTTGTTGTTATTTAATTATGATAAACAAATGTGTCTTTTTGAGGGTGAAGTAAAAGAAAATGTACAGGTGACTGTAAAGCTGTCTTATTTACATG
The DNA here is from genome assembly GCF_900634415.1 of Cottoperca gobio. Classification (NCBI taxonomy): domain Eukaryota; kingdom Metazoa; phylum Chordata; class Actinopteri; order Perciformes; family Bovichtidae; genus Cottoperca; species Cottoperca gobio. The sequence continues at coordinate 15,556,552 of NC_041369.1, read as the reverse complement.
CAGTATGTTGTTTGTTTAACCCGCACTTAAATAGATATGAAAAAACACTTTGAATTGTCCAATGTTCCTCTGTGTATTATTGGTCGTGTTTCTTAATTACACTTGTTGAAGCTCCATTAAAGTTCATCATGTTCTGAATGTTAATCAGCAGCATCATTACAGAACAACCTCTTAATTATATTACCATTGATATACATTATATAATGTGAAAGTTGCTTCAGCTAAATGTCAACAAACTCAATTCAGTGGTTCATTTGTTAAAAATGCTCTTTAAATGTATATTTTTCTAACACCGTTGAACCGTATTCAAAACATTTTTCAGCTGCATTATTACCATTTACACTACCTTAGAATACACTTACGATTTACATAAGCAGCCTGTGTGCCACATTCAAATTCATGACAACCACCAAGAAGTAAATTATCACCCATTAACTTGGCAGCAGCCCTGTGGATTCTCTATAACAGGCTGCACTCAGTAAGTTATAATAGTAAGTTATAAGTTATTATTGTTTTGTGGCTAACATAAGTAAGCTCACACAAAGTCAGGAGGATTATTACCTGAACAATACTGTACTTTATAATCATCATGTTGCACATTAAACACTTATCAGCCACAGCCGTCATGTTGCGTTTAAATCTCCTCGCAAGGCATATTACAGTTTAAACACGCTTCTTCTGTGGATGTTTTGTGCACCCTACATTTAGGTGTGCACTATAAGGCAATACAGTAATGTGACATTCATGTAATGCAAGGAAAAGCAAGGGAGTGGAAGTGGTGGTGGAGGTTGCGTTCTGGAGACCTGGGTTCTCTCGAAGTCAGGGTTTTCAGTTTTTAAATTTGGAAAACTGAACTTCTCACACACAAAACAGGGGAGGAAAGCCTAAAATAAACAGTCATAACGTTATTGCATTGTGCAAAAGGACTTAAGTATGCCACAAGGAAGACAAAACACAATAGCAACCATTTGAGTCACTCACACTTTCATCAATGCTTACATAACCTTGGATTTAGGGCCCTAATATCCAATACACAGGTGCAGGCAATTAACCAGTCAGTTCAATCAATTAGAGAGAGGAAGTGCCATGTTACTGTATGGGTAACAGCAATACAGTGTTGATGATCTGTGCCTCTCCCAAAGCAATCATGATCCTTAGCTTCATTTATCGAGCTTTGTAAATCCCAAGGGCCTTTAAAGTTTATGTGAATAAAGTGCTAAAGACATTTTTGACTTGTTGAAAAAGGGAAAGCACAGGTGCTGCTAATCACATTAACGATGGCTTTGTCATATTCAAGTGTCCCATTAAGCCGTGACAGTACAGTGAGTCAGCGTGCAGGACCTTGAAGCAGCTCAATGAAACCCAGCCATAATTAGTTGTATTATCTACACCTGTGCTTTTCCTAGTGAGACAGGTTAAAACATGTCTTGTGTGAAAAAGGCCTATTGAGCATGTGTGTAGCTGTGCTTTGATGAAAGTACTTTGTAGCAATGGAGGTGCCAGAAATGCTTTTATTGGTTGTTTTGAAATCTGAAAATTCTCCTGTATTTTTCGTTTATACATGAGGGCTCTATTGTGTAAAATACTGGAATTTTACCAGCCGCGACGCTGGTATTGTTTTTAGCTTGTGAGTCTTTGTGTGTCATCATGGCAAAATGTGATCCTGGAGACAGCAGGAACTACCACAGAAGCCGTTTTGAGTATGATGACAGGTGTTGAAATGTCTGTCTGTATGTGGACAGATTTAGTCACAACGTCACAACCCTGCAAGATGCATTAACGGAACTTGACAGTCGAGCTCGAAAATAGGCATGGTCCGAGCAAAACTTTACAGGTGTGTAGTTCAGATTAAAGTGACCCAGGAAGGGTGACAGAAGTAAAAGGCTAGGAAGTGAAGAAGGGGCCATATGCCCCCCGACTTTACCCTTATGGCCCAATGTGGTGTTGCGGCTGGTATGATCCCATTGCAAGATGGTGATTGGTTTGGTTTGTAAACAGCATGATTTCCTCCTTCAACCCGTTGATGTTTGAAGTATATTTCAGCCTGTGCCACAGGGGCGTTAAATCGATAATGTAGCTGGCACAGATGGATAAGGATACACAGATTCATCAGGAGAGGATATCTACCAGTTGCATACTGAACAGAGTAGCAAGGGAATTGTTTTCAAGCTAATTAACAGTCAAGAATGAGTTAAAGCATGTTTTTACATAATCCTTTGAAGAAGGAGTGATAGTGTGTACAAATAATTTATTTTGATAAGTTATACATCAAGACATACCTCAAGTGCAGTATAGTCCCAGTTTGTGCAATGAAAAGGATTGCTTGCATGGATAAAAGTAAACATAGAACCAGTGGGGACTAGAACCACTGCGATTAAACTTTAAGTGTCCAACAAAGATGAGCAAAGTCCTGATTATTATGGATTGTGTGAGGCTCTTTGAGGAGAGGAGAGAATATTGCCAGATAAAAACGTGAAAGCGTTATAGATTCAAATCTCCGGAGACAATGCTCGAAGGTTTTGCGGCTTAATGGATTGAACACATAAACCCACAGAAATATGACAGAAATAATACACTCACCTGTCAACTGCAATGGCAAGTAATGCGTTTGTGGAAACGTAGAGTGACACTGTCCGGAGATAGCTGACAGAGGCACACAGCAGTAATCCGTGATCCCAGGAAAGCTGTTTCACCACATAGTAGTCCACCAGGAACGGGCAGCACACCACTGCCACAATGAAGTCTGAGATGGCAAGGTTGGCAATGAGCAGGTTGGTCAGGTTGCGGAGCTTTTTGTAGCGTGTCAGCGTGGCAATGAATATGAAATTTCCGCATCCACAGACAACCATAATGCAGACAAGCACCACACCGATAACAATGGTGGCCAAAAAGAAGGCCTGGCCCTGCGTGGTGTCTGGGATCTCATCAGGAGGGATGCCATAGTCCATATCATAGCTGTCCATGTAATGATCCAACTTGCCTGTTGGGAGAGTCTCCTGCATGTCTGTATAAGCTGCTACCATGTGGCTGATGTTGGAGTCCCCCATGTCTCTATTATTTTATGTTTAGAAAGACTTATATTTCAGATCCAACAAATTAGGTGAAAAATTATGCTACTTTTTGGTACATGGTGTCAATTTACATTACATTAAAAGGCCATTTAGCGGACGCTCTTATCCAGAGTGACTTACAGAGAACTAACTACAGGGACAGTCTCCCTGGAGCAGCTTAGGGTTAAGTACCTTGCTCAGGGGCACAATGGTGGCAGCCCTGGTATTGAACTCACAACCTTCTGGTGTTGTATATGTCAATGATTCATTGAGTTAATTATTAGATTAGTTGTGTGCAGATGACATTTTGAACACGCTGAATCTTCTTTGGCAACAGCAGTGCATCTTCACCTGGAACAGAAAGTTCCCATCTCAGCATTCCTCATGCAGGGTCAGGGTCATGACGACAAGATATGATCAACACAGATTACATAAAATCTCAGTACGCAATAAATCATGTTGGCATGTATGATATTTTCTGTCACAAAATGTTAGTGGGTGAGGTGATTATGTGTAGCAAACAAGTTATTGTAATTACTTAGGACATTGTCACTTTACAGCAAGCCAACATCACAGACTAGGCTCAGTGTGATGACGGGGCATTTGATTTGCTGCAAAAGTGGTCACTTAAATCCCCCTGCAAGTATATGAGGTAAAGCAAAATAATAATATAAAACCAATTAGAATAAAGAAATAATACATTTAATCAGATTATACCAGATTTATATTGATACGGTAGCACAAGGCAATTAAGTGCACGCTCTTTTAATGTAAAAAAAAGACAGACAAAGAGATGATAATGATGTTCTCAAAAGATTTGACCAATGATCTCAAATAGCTTGGTTTTACACTCATGATGATCATTAGGTGATTTCCACTGAGGTAGTGCTTCATTAAAATAAATGAAAAAAAGTTATTGCTTAAGGAGATCAGTAATATTCTATTTATAGTGCAATACCATGCAAAAATAATTTCAATATCTGCAGAACTCAAATAAAAATGTACTTAAATTAGAGCTTAAATTAGTTTATAAAACTAAACGTGGCTTTATTAAGCTGCAGGGGGTCTCAATTGGAGAATTAATATGTACATTCATCAAGAGAGGGGGTCACAGTCTGTGAATTTAATCAATATAATTAAACACACACACACTCAAATCTATATTTATAGAGGAGAGATAGACGTGTTCTCTTTCTTCTTCAAGTGTTTCGAGGGATAAAACCCAGTACATTAATAAAAGTAATCTTAGAAGACACTTACCAGAAAACGTTGAAAAAGGTCCGACGACTTTTCTCAGCTGAACAATAAAAAATAATGTAATTGACTTTTCTGTGTTGTGCAGTATTATTGGACAATCCCACCGGTGCAGACAGAAGGTCGCTGCATCAGCACAGCACAGTGATTATATCTGCTGCCAGTCCGCTCCGCTCTACCGAGGGCTTTGGAGAAAGCGGGGGGGGGGGGGGGAGTTGCGTCTGTTTCTTTCCTCTTTCTCTTCTGCCTCAAGTGAGAAATCCGAGGATGAAGTGACGTGGAGAAAGCACACGAGGCGTGAGAGAGGCAGGTGCATGTGCGCGTGCATGGGTTAGTGTCCTCGAGGGCTGAAACAGTTAAAAGTTGATAAGCTAAATGGATGTCCATACAGTGTAATCAAGATGTTCTTTACAATTAAGGTTGAGTTAACTTTGACCAATTCTCACAAGAAAAGAAAACAGGACATTTACATGCAGTCACTCCATGACCATACCATATTCCTCAGATATGATTCTCTACTCACATTTAAATCCAAAAAATATTTATTTAATTGTACTATATTTTCACAGTTTTTGCCATTTAGTGGAAGCTGTAGTAGATCTAGTGGCAACCTCTGGGTCTGAGCAGTGAAGCCTATGCAGAAGTGGCAACAACTGCAGTTCATTAAATGGCCACTTGAGGCTGGCTCTAAAAGGGAGCAATCTCCATCGACCCCCATGTTAAAATGCCCAATGTTAACAACCTGGTACAAAAAAACGGTCTTGGTCCACATTACAAACAAGCCTGTTTTTCGCTAGCCAAAATGAACATCCCAACTAATATCACAGTTAAAAGGAATTATCGATGCAGCTTGTTAACCAAGCTAGCTAGCTAGTGATATCAATAGCTGGTGATTTAGCGTTCGTATGCTAACGCTACTCCAACCTTTTTGGTTAAAATGCCAAATTCAAGTCTTCAAAATGGTAGTCCACAAACCAATGGGTGACGTCGCGGTTACTACATCCACGCGCCATGCTCAGTGTGTCTTCACCGTGACAGACATAATGGAGGATAAATTAATTATGCATTTCTCTAAATTCCTAGAGTTATACAACTCGGCTTGGTAAAATAATATCCAGCATGGCAGAAAATATCCAAGAGGATGGATATCAGGTTATAAAATGAATATTGTGATTGTTTACATATTCCACATTCATTCCAATGTAGCATCATAGTTAGGTACTTTATAGTAGGCAACATCTGAATACATTAACTAAACAAAGGCGCGAAAATCTGTCATTCGTTTGGAAGATTTTGAACATTATTGGCCTGTCACTTGTTGCTATTTTCTTTATTGTGGAGCTTATTGCCTATTGAGTAAAGTGTGTGTTGTTTTGAAACTTTTAATAGTGTGTGTGCTTAATGTATACGTTCATTCTTGTGCACAGGCTTCTCTCTCAAAAGAGAGATCTTGATCTGAATTAGACTACATGTTCAAATAAAGGAATAACAAACCAACCAACTTTCATTTTTAACTCAACAGAATATAACAAAATTATAGTGAACCAAAATACCTGTGTTATTATAAATAATATTCTAGCTTTGTACCTTCAATGTTCCAATAACTGTAAGTGGAAAATATCGGAAATTATTGTAATGACAGTGTAAGAGTCCCGTCTGGGGGAGGATTTTCCTTCAGTTGATGTAAGTGTAAAGTGTGGCATGATGTCGAACGTGCCCTCTCTGCCAGTCTCAGATAAAACAAGACATGCTTGATATTCACACCTATGGCTGTTACTGAGATTGATTGCATATTGGCTTTGGGGAAAAGTAATCAATGTATGAGATGGAATATCTTTGCTCATAGCAAACAAGAATATAATATATGATAAACTACCTTGCATATAACTGCAGAATTCCTTGAATCTATACTACTTCTAAGACTGATTAGTGAGACGTTGAATTTAATGTGACCTATTATTTTTTCTTCTTTCTGGTTGGGGTTGAATGTATGGACCGAGCTGTCACCACCATATCTCTGTGGTTAACCATCCTGAACAGCAGATGAACAGAAAAAGACAGCAGTCCTGATGACGTTTTAGATCAATTCCTTATTGCAATGAAAAGATAACTCTGCTGGGTTTTGTATCGCCTCTGACAATCATCTTCCGGTACCGGCGAAATGGCTTTTTGTGTCCTCTCACATTGAGTGCAGAGGGCTGACGGATATAAGCAGTGCAGTTTAAACATAATAATGGATAACGAGACACGAGTGAACCAACAGACAACTTCTTCAGTCATCTACAATGGAAAGAGGAAGATAAAAACATTTTTTATTTTCTAGAACTTGAACAAATCAGCTCATAACAGATGAGAAAACTGCCTTTGCATTTTCGTATTAGGTTTTATTACCCTCTAAATATTAGGGGCTGCTTGCTCAGCCTTGCTAGTGTCTGTCACTGTTGCCCAGGAGGCCTGACCAGCAGGATAAACACTAGGCTCTCATTTCCAACTCTGGACAGCTCTCTAATCTCAACCAGGCTTCACATTTATTGCCACTCGTAACCAAAGAATATAGATGGAAAATGGCGGCAGTGTGATCCTGGCTTTCTCTCCTCAGTCATGGAGAATATGCATAAGGTTTATAATATAATAATCTATGGCCTCTGCTTGAGGCTGGACAGATAGTGATGTAGTTTATTGGTGACAATGTTATGTGGGATAAGCAGCAGTAAAAGATAATCAATTAAAATATATAAATGGGGTTTAAATATAAATAAAGGGTGGCAAAATGTCGGGTCTGCTGGGGACACTGAGTATTCGTCCATACTCTTTAACCACACAGTCATTGCTAACCGTTCTAACTGGTGTTCCACATTTCCTCCTGCATTTCTTTATCATTTGCTTGTTTTATCACTATATGTGAATGTATTTGTGTGGCAGCAAGTTACTGAATATCCGTTAAATATCCGGCTGGGTTTACTTGCATCTGTAGGACACAGGAGTGTATTAATATGCTTGTGGGAGCCCTTATTACTATCCCAAAAAATACACTTTGTTTGTCATCAAATACTTCCAAATCAACTATCTAAAGGCCCTGTCACACATATCCGTATGGCAGAAGCGTATGCTGGCATATATGAAAATTTGTCAGAGTCCAAATACGTCCAACTTTTCATCGGATCGGATCAGAAAAGTGAACGTATACAGATACGCATGTCAAACCTATTGATATCGTATCACTTACTTATACAAAATGTATCAGACGAATACCCAACAAATGCATAACGTATACAAAAATATGGCGTATACAAAATATCGGCAATACGCTGGTGTACGTTGATATAAGGTAAGGTATAAGTAGTATTCGTTAAGAGCTCACTGTGTTACGCTGGGGTGCGTTGTTGAACGCTGATGTTTTGAGCATGTTCAAAATTACCGGACGTAACCGACGTGTGCTTCATAAGATATGCAGACGTTACGTTACGTTACACATACGTGAATATGGAATACGTACGTGAATACTTACCTACGTAAATATAGTATGTGAATACTTACTTACGTAACTATAGTACGTAAATACCTACGTGAATACAGTACGTGACTACGTTAGAGGTACGTTAGATATAGGCTACGTCGGCTGACGGTGAACCCTACAGCCAATTTATTGATAACGAGTGGATAACCTATTCGTAAGCTATGTTAAGCTTTTCCCTGACGACGGAGTAACTTATAAAACATGTTTCTACAGTACAGCTAGCGTTCAGCCTTAATTTATATCAACGTATTGCCGATATTTCGTATACGCCAGCATACGCCATTTGGATATGTGTGACAGGGCCTTAACTGGCTGCAGGTTAGAGGTGACCTTAAACGTCACTGCACACTTCCTCCTACCACAGTTCACGATGTAGAAAAGGATTTCAGACCAATTTTACATTGAAATGTCAGTGACATACACCTTGATACTGTGGGAAAAGGTGCTGAATGCAAAACAATAGAAAAGCGTTATATTTTTGTATAGTATAAAAACAGTACGTAGGAGTTGGTAAAGGTCATCACATTATATCTGGTTATATTTATTTGATATAAATAACTGAATGTGAAAGAAAAGCATACATTTAGTATTTGAATGAAAAATAAGCACTACACTATGTTCATTAATCTTTTTGTTTATAAGCTTATTTTTCATTATGCGTTTAGCTATCACAGTCTGCTCTTGATCTGTGGACTTTTCTGGGGCCAAAATATGCTGAAGTGCTGATGTAAAGCCTTTTGACATGTGTTTCATTCAGCCGTTTTACAGACAGCTTGCTAGATCTGTCTAGAGAGGCATTTTGACTGACCTTGTACCCAGGCTGCAGAGAACAAGCCAAAGCAGAAGCTCTTCTGTCTCTTCCTCGTTTTTCTATCACTCTCTCTCATCTTCGCTAAATGTTATTGTAAGTGTTAGGGAAAGGATGGAAATAAAGAGATGTCGGCTAAAAGCACCTGGAGGAAAACAACTGGAGGCTCTCTTTCCTGTCATTTAAGAGCTCAGATATTACCCCTTCAGCGCTATCGTCCCCGCAAAACACAAATATTGCCTCAATCGTTTGTATTTAAATATTGGCTCTTTTCTTTCATTGTTTATTTTCTCAAAACAAACCACATAATGTTCATAAATAAATTGAAGCTTTTATTACATTTTTAGATCCTGCTTACACCCTGAGTTGCTCAGTTCAAAATCATTTTGTTTGCTTCTTGTTTAAGTGTTTTTTTCCTTTTTATTTTGGCCGTAGACAGAACTATAACAAAAATAAAACAACCATTAAACAATCACTGTATTGTAAGAGGATAATGATTGCAGGTTTCCCAGCTGCCTGCTTATCACCAAATATAAACACATTTCTGTAGGTTGCCTTGTGTAATGCTTTTGAGATCATGAACCCGAACACAATTAGTACCCACTTGTTAACAAAAAACAACAGATTTTGTTTTCAGCCTAGTTTACTCAGTGTGTAAACACTTAGCCAATTCTGGCAGGAATAGTTATCCACAGTCCACACAAATTGCACTGCCCGCAATTTCCCCTATGTACTGTGGCAGGCCACCATCCAATCTGCCATATCAAACAGGGATCTAGAAAGCAGCTGACTAAGAACCAAAATAATGGTGTTTGACAACCCAGTGCTTTCGCGGACCAGCCAATTGTTTGTTTTTGGTGGTTGTGCTTTGTCATCACCAACATGGCTTTCTAATCTCTGCCACAAAGACAACAATAAACGCTGGAAGGCCCCAGGCTCGTAGCATGCGTGGCCACAGCTAGGGGGAGTTTTTGGGGGCTATTTCGCCACCAGCCAGTGCTGTGAAGCATTTAGTTTAACATGAGACAGCCAAGGGTGAGCACCCAAGTTTTCACACAGTAAAGGAGCTGAAGGGGACCAAGCACTCCGGGGATACCACCAACCCATGGGAGGGAAGCGTACCACCATGTACAAGACCAGCTACCTGCACGAGGTGCGCAAGGAAAAGTATGAGCGCTCAGATGTCTTTGATGAGGAACCTGTGGACCCTGAATCCTCTGCAGGCATCTCAGCCATCCAGGGCTGGGAAAGCCTTCAGGAGCTCAATAGCCGCTTTGCCCGGTACATCAACAGGGCACGAGTCCTGGAGCAGCGCAACGCCGTGTTCCGCAAGCAGTTGGAGACGCTGCAGCGGATGGAAGAGGCCAGCGGCCTAGAGGAGGCCTTCACAGAGCAGACAGAAGTCAACAGGCAGCGCATCCGAGAGCTTTCCTCTGACCATACCAAGCTGCAGCGAGAGCTGAAAGATGCTTGCCGCATGCTGGATGAATTCACCAGCAAGTAAGAGAGTGGTGAATTGTTCTTATCTTCTTTAGAGATGTAGTGATTAGAAATGTATAGAAATGCTTCCTAAAGAAGTTCTCAAGAATCAGATAATTGATACTCAAATCAACAGGGAAACTGTAAATGAATACATAGTCAGTGTCCGAATGGATGAAAAGTCAAATCTTTCATGTTACTGTCTTAAAATCAGGTACTTATGCAAATTGCTAAAGAATCGATGTATTCTGAGTACTGTAACATGTTTGGTCATCCTCAAGCAAGACACTGAATGAACATTGAATAGAACTAATGGAAAGTTAAAGGGTCAGTTCACCTAAATCACTGAAAAAAACAAAACAAAACAAAAAATGCATGTTCTCTCTCACCACTAAATATATCCATGCCTGTACAAAGGAGGTAAAGGAGGTAAATGAAATTGAATTTGTAATGGTTATATAAATTATCAGCTGCATTTGAAAGCCTTTTTTAAAATGAATCCACTTATTTCCAGAAAGAGTCTCCATGTTACTGGTTACAGAACACAACTGTTTGAATAGAGACTATTTGTTTGGTAGAAAGTAGTTCCAGTGAAAAGTGTTTGCATGAGGTCTGTGGAGTATCCAGAGTAACCACACATTAAATTCTATTTACTTCAGTCGTATTGATTTGATGGCAGGAATATCACGAGCAGATGTTTCAAAACCTGGGAAATAATATAACATCTTCATGGATATATACCATTCGAGAGATTGAGAGAGAATGTGTTATTTAAATGAACCAAACCTTTAATTACAACTACCTACAAACATGGTGTAATAGGCGACAAAGCATCACTACATTATTGATTGAGTTGAGAAGTAGATTGTGGTTTCTCTGAGACATAACAAACACAGAGGCGTCACGTTTCAAGAAAGAGATGAGCTTGTCCTGTAAACACACAACACAAACATGCAATAAGAATCAAATGACAGACATGTTATTTAAGGTAAGTATTCCTACACTATAGAATACTGCAGCTTAATATGATAAATGTCACATTGTACCTCCCCTTTCTTTATTTCAACGTTTTATGTTCCAGATATAGAAACGAATGTGATAATCAAGAACAGCTACGGGGAACACTGGAACAACTAAATAAGGTATTGTATGGATTAAATTAAGTTTTGTTTATACAGTCATACAAACTGAAATGAATAACATTTGTCAATATTTTTTATTAGAATTCTACAACATTTAAACACAGGAAAATGTGAAACAAGAGACGGCAAACAATTATTATTATTTATTTATTTTACAAATCATGCTATTTTTTTATTTAAGTAATGAGTACATCAAAGGAGATTTTTTACATTATTGATTCAAGAATTACCAATATTTAATTATCAATTTATGTGTGAAAAAGGGTTTATGATTGCTAAATAATATAACATTCCGAACTCAATGCACAATGTCAGTGTTATTTGGCTCTTGATGAACTCAATACAATACAAAACTGAACCTTTCACTGTTCCTTGCTCTTCTCTCCTCCTACAGGAGGCTGACAGTTGTCTGCTGAGAAACCTGGAGTTCCAGATCCAATCACAATTCCTGCAGGACGACATCAACTCCACTAGAGATAGACACAAGAAGGTCAGTGGCAATAATGGTAAATTATCAAAATAAACTTATCTCACAAGGAAACTAACTTGTGCCACTCCATGGTCTCAAACAACTCCTACAATAACCACATCTCATAAGACATATAATCAGGCAAGACTTTGGATAGAAATCCTACCTCTAAACTCAAACTGGCCTACTCTCTGTAGTTTCCATCACTTTGTGTCCTTCCCTTTTTTTTGGTTTTCTTTACGTGTCTGCATTATATCTCTGGTTTTGTTTGTCTGCTCACCCTTCCAATGTTCTGCCGTTTTTATCTTTTGTATTTTGTAAGGTGTCCTTGGGTGTCTTGAAAGGCGCCTTCAAATAAAATGTATTATTATTATTAGTATTAGGTTCTCAATGAGATCTCATCATTGCCATCTTCAAAATCATTGTTTTATTATTAATAATAATCAACTTTTTTTTCTATTGCACCTTTCAAAACCAGAGATACAAGGTGCTTCGCAGAATACAGCACCATACAATGTGATTGCAAAAATAGTGAATCATAGAGAAATAAAACAGAAAGTTTAAAAGAACATCATACAGAGAAAATGCAGTTAAACAGGTATTTCAAGTGGTCAAACAAAGAGAGATAAAACAAAAAATAAAAGAACAAATAAAAAAGATTTCCCATCCTGAGTCCTGCTATTGGTTAGGCAACAAACAGCCCTTTGGTTAAGGTCTGGTTATTCATTTTTAGTAAAGAAAACATGTCCCATCTCATGATTGAAATATGTGCTATGCCACAATCTTTCCCAAACCTCAAATCAAATGGTTTGAATGCCCAAAAATGTTACTTAAGTAACTATGGGAGGATAACAATTGAAATTGATTGCCATTTGATGTTTTGCAGATATGTTCGTGAAGAACATTTTTCCACTTCCTACCTCATGATGTTGAAAAGAAATATAATTCAGGTGGCATTACGCTTCTTTCAAAGCGCATTTTCAGTTGCAAACAATTAGCATACAGATGACATTTCTGGGATTTAGGGTTACACAGAGAGCCAGTACTGCAGGTTAGTTTAGCCTGTAAATGCTATCATTATGTGTCATTAGTCTATTCTGTGAACATCGTAAGCGTATGTACAATATACAATATGACATTTAAAAGGTAGCAGAAATAAATAAATCAATCAAACAGAATGCTACAGAAAGCAATTGTTTTACCAATGGCCAAGGGGAGAGTGCTGCAGGCTTTATCAGTGTATATAAATCAATAGGTTTTGATGCTAGAGCGAAGATCCGTACAGTACGTAAGTGACGGTGAACAATTACATTGATGCTCACAGTAGAGTAGTCCTTATCGATGGCTTTCAAAAACTGGGCCCCTAAAAGCCACTGAGCTTTTATAACTTCTTTTCATCGTTCAAAGCAGTTTTATCTCTGACAAATTGTTTTTCAAAGGCGACCGCATTTTGAAATTGTACCCCTATTGTTGAGACTATCTTAAATCTCAGAGTGGTATATTTTGTTTAGATTTATTGGATATTTCACAGTCAGTCAAGAAACCTACCCCACATCAAATAACAGTTGTTCCACAGTGTGTGTTTTTCTCTGTGTTGCTTGTGAAACACTCCTGAGCTCAGGCCCCTACTCCTCGAATGACAAGTCTCAAAACCTTGCATGGGTGCCAAAAGAAGTTATGATGTACCTGGGGCTTTAGCAACCATTTATCTTCTGTGATGTGAGTGAGGAAATGATTACAGAGAAAATGTAACACTGCTCTTCACAGGTATTGACACATGGCAGTAAAGCACAGAGGAAAGACAAAAATGAAATATAACCCTCGGTTCAGACACAGCGGCCACAAAATACTTTCACATAATGCGTTAGGCTTACTTTCCATAGAGTTTCTTGCCTGGGCAATTTCTCCCTTTTTTATTTTCACAAAATACTGCTTTTGATGATGAATTAATCTGTGACTCTGCAATATTGAGACAGCATATCAAAGGGCACTACTGTTATTATATTATGTGGGAAAGAATAGGGAGTAGTCTCACATGAATATTGGATTTGTGGTCCTGAGTGTCTTCTGGAGAGGAAATACATCTATCCTTTATTACTTAGTCTGACATCACGTGTGTACAAAATGGATGTTAATAGAAACTCCCTTTGCTGTAAAAAAAAAAAAATTGCCAGCACCATTAAAAACATATTTCAGCTAAATTAAGACCTTTTATTGGATAATAAAAGTAAATAAGCAAAAGGTTTGTGAGCAGAGCAGATAAAGTGATTCAAGTTCACAACATGGAATCGCATCGGGATGTTCTTCATTTTGCTGAGTTGCATATTTTATTATCTTTCTCTACAGAACCTTGCAGAGATCCAGACCTATGTAAACATTTTACATCAAATCAACCAGACACTTCCCCTTGCTCCCAATGTGTCAGTGGGCACCTCCGAGGTGAGGCCATTAATGTGTGTGTGTGTGTGTGTGTGTGTGTGTGTGTGTGTGTGTGTGTGTGTGTGTGTGTGTGTGTGTGTGTGTGTGTGTGTGTGTGTGTGTGTGTGTTTTGTATGTGTGTGTGTGTGTGTGTGTGTGTGTGTGTGTGTGCTGCAGTCCCTTGGGGGAGAAGATGGTGTTTGCATGTGTGTCAGCCCAGGGTACGTGTCTCTGGTTGATGAGGTTACCAGCTTCTCAGTCCATTTGGTCGCCTGTGCTTGCATTTGTCTGTGTTTGACACTGTATACGTGAGTGGGTGCATGTGTGAAAAGCACAGACAGTCAAACAGACAACCGGAGACACATGGTCAGGCCTTCAGTTTGAGGGTTAGGACACTTAATGAAGCAAATGCCTGGAAGAATGGCTGTGGATGCTAATTTTTGACATTTATTTAGCAGATTGGAGTTTTATTCAGACAAAGCTTTAGGCAGAGCTTCTCTGGATGCAGGAATTGTTTAATTGGTTAAGTTGAATCTCAGTGAGTCCAGCTGTATGTACAGGCATATACACAAATCATACATGGAGAAACAATGTGTATGGAAATCATGTGAATCCTATTATGGTCTTTTTAGTCACCAGATAAAAAACATATTTTAACACTGAGGGGAGACTACACTCCTATTTCATTAAATATTTCACCTAATAAAGGTATTTTTGGGATACATTGTTGTTTCCCAAGTGTAAAGAGTAAAACTCTAATTCAGTTTCTGGGTAGTAGACACTGAACTCCAAACAATCAATAGTTTAATTTAATAAAGAGTAGATGAACAGATAACATCCCTGCTGTTTGCAACACAATTGGTATAGTGCCCCTTAATTAAAAAAATAACCCAAAAACCAATCATAAAGCTTTTAACGGTGAGACTTTATGAAGAGACTTGACTGACGGCTGTGTAAGTTTGTGTATGTGTGTGTGTGTTTGGTGTAATCTCCATGATGTAAAGACACACTGCTTGTATGCATGCTCTCATTGATTTGTGCTCAATGTGTGAAGGAACAGGAGAAGCTGCTGGCACAGAGGAAAGTTCCTGGACTGCAGAGTCAGCTGGAGGAATATAAGAGCGCCCTCTGTCAGCTGCAGTCCCAGAAACACCGCCTACAGACTGAGGTGGGTCACACAGTCACCACATCAACAGGAGGTTTCACGTTAATTACATGCGTTGTTTTCCTGTGTTTGTTGGTTGTTTTTTTTACCACCAATCAAATATTTACCCAGGCACATTGAAGATGATTTCATAAAGGAACCACAACTGTTTCTATTAGAAGAAAGACCACTAAGACCAGTTCAGGCTCCTGTTCTCTCATAACTTAAAACAATAGAATAGTTCTACATTTTGTAGGGCTACAACTGCCTAATTTTAATTATTGATTAATCTACAGATTATTTCCACAATTAACTAGAAAATCCCCAAGAAAATATTCACATTTGAGTAGCTGGATCCAGTGGGTTTTTGACATTTTGTGTGACTATTTAAATGGCCAATTCAGTTTTTTTCATCTATTTATAAATTAATCAAGTAATCATTTTTTGTATTAATAAATGATCCAAAACATGTTCATAAGATAACTATAAGGAATTAATTAGAAAGATACAAAAAACAAAACATAAATTTAATTAAAAGGAAAAAACACAATTGCAAATAAAGCAAACAATTGCTTACTTGTTGTTTATTACAACATACCAATCAGTAATCAGTTTTTTAAAAATCCCATCATAATTTTTCTAGGTTTACATAGATTTTTAGAATGATTTTTTTTAAGGGGCATTTTAATTTTTGCTTTTCTTATTTCACTTTGTTAAAGTTAACGTATAATATACTCACTGAGCAAGGCATTAAATAGGCCATCACCCTGCAGCCTCCACAATGTTATGCTAAAAGGTAGATGCTGCAGAAGTACCACTGGATGTCAGCAATGACCACCTCATCACTGAAGGGTAGTTAAAGGTTTAGTGAATCCCTTGTTTCCTTCACTGTGGGTTTCGTGCAATGGAATAAAATAGCACACAATCAAATTTAGTGCATGCGTTGATTTCCAAAGTGAGTGTTTCTTCACTTAGCTGCTTTGTTCCTACAGATTTGCACCATATCTCATGTATTTGGACCCTACAGAGGGCTAACAATGTAATGTAAAACATATCACATTGTAAGCCTCTGTAGGGTGGTTAATCACATTGTTTTACATCAATAAATTATTGTTTTATTTGTCTGAAAACATTGTTTTCCTTTGCACAATTTTATATGAAATACTGAAGAATTAACCCCTGTGTTAGATACAAATTAAATTTATAATTATTTATGATTTTTCCTAACTTCTCACTTTCATTAGCAACACATACCACTGTTAAGGCTTTTTTAATGTGTTCAATCTTAATTGCTTAATAATTAATCTTTGCCTCTGTCTCTTCTTTCAGACTACAGTGTTGGAGCAAACCATCAAAAACACACAGGAGAGTTATGACGATGAGATCCAGATGTACAACGAGCAAATCGATTCTCTGCGGAAGGAGATCGAGGAAGCTGAGAGGTCCCTCGAAAAGTTCACCAGTGAATGTCGCCACCTGGCCATGTACCAGACATCCCTTGAAAATGAGCTGGAGAGGTACAAGAGGATCATCGAGAACGAAGACAACAGGTATAGTGGCTTCACATGGTTGCTGATACACGAAGACATGCTTACCGAGGTGTGCAAGGCGGGATTGAAGAGGTTAACTGTTCACAGTCAGGCAGGTTAACCATGAAAAGAATGACATGTATAGGAATGGAGCACTAAAGGCTGAAAAAACTGCTGAAAGAACAGTAAATTTGACCCAAAGTAGATGCAATATAAATGTAAAGGCAATACATAGGGTTAGGGTTAGTGCATAATGCTTCAACAAATTATGATCAGGATAAATGGGTTTTAAGGATTTCAATTCTTGTTAAATTCTCTCTAGAGTCTAGACGAACGCAGGGCTATACATTTCAGGTCCAGATTTAGACAGCACAACCCCAGCACAAATGTGTGATTAGCAATGAAAAACAGTTGTAAAACTACAGGAATATTTCTTTTAAACAGTCAATTATAGTTATGTAAATATTATCTCCCTACATGAAGGCCTAAATGCTCTTTCATGGCCTTCTCTACACATCCAACTCTTGACAAGTAACTATTCATGAAAAAATGTTAACGTTTAAAGATATTGACTTTTTAAAAAGCCATGGGTTATTTAAGTGTAATTGTACAATATAAATTCCTCAGCTCGTTCAGTCACATGTTGTTGTTACCAGGTTATTGTAGAGTGCAGAATCAGCCAGCAGATGGCACCAGGTGACAACAAATGTTTTCCTCTACGCACTAGCACAACAACAAGCAGAGGGTATTTTATGTCAGATTAGCTGTATTGTGTTATTTAAAGTTACCTGTTGTTTCCTTTTTTTGAAAAATATGGATTAACAACTTCTTAACCAGATTTCTCGGCATAGCAAAACTGTTGAGTGCATGGCTGCTGCATGGCTGACATTTCTCCGCTCTCTTTTTCCTGCAGGTTGAATTCAGCAATAATTGGCACTCCCATTACCCTGTTCACCACTAATTACCGCTACACTCACACACCCACTGCATCCAGCAGGGGGAGAGGTAAGAGTACCAAGAGCACATCACAGCTGCTTTACATTGAGAATCACTGTTGAATGCACATACAAGCAGCTACCATTGGCATCTCTAAGAGAGATAACTACACTCTCTCTTAGACATTCAGTCTTACAAAGTTAAAAACACAGTGCAATGTTTTTATTGTCTTTAACATCCCAGAATATTTGGGTGTTTTGTTGCATTCACAATTGACTTATGACCACATTTGTGTCCAGATATCACCCAGGCTATCCAAGATATCACCAGTGTCAAGCCCCGCCAGAAGATCCTGGCCAAGAAGGTCCTGAAGAAGAAAGAGCTGACCCCGAGAGATGTAATGGACAGTGGCCAGGAGGAAAGAAATGGGGGAGCCGCTGGAGAGGCTCCGGATGAAGAAACGAAGGGGATCCCATCTGTGGAAGTGCAGGAGGAGAGAGTGAAGAGAAAAGAGCAGATACCTGTTCTCACTGGAGTGTCTCCAGAGGATGTCCCAGACGGAGCTCAGATCAGCAAGGCCTTTGACACTCTTTGTAACATCGTCAGAGACAGAATGAGGAAGTACAAGAAGCCTGAGCCAATCGCCGACTTCTACACCAAGGGTCGTTACGTTCTTGTCACCGGCGATGGCAGCTACCCGGATCCATGCTTCTGCACCTCCACACCATCAGCCGGCCACATCTTCGTCACTATCAGAGATGGAATGATACCTCCCTATGAGCCTTACGGACCCGTCATACCCGTTATACCCTCTCCTGCACCTCCAAATCCTCTTCCTCAGCCCATAGTAGATCCCAAGCCTCCCCCTCCCACCCCACCCTCTAATGGAGGAGGAGGAAAGGACGATAATAAGGGTGGTAAAGGTAAGGACGATGGAGGTAAAGGTAAGCATAAGAACGGAGAGCCTCACCCACACTCTAAAGATCCGAGCCCACTTCCAGCTGACGATCATCGCAAGAAAAGCCGGGATGACAATGGTCCAAGTGGGCCTACTCCAAGGCCTGCGCCTCGTGGTGCCAGCACCAGCACCAGCTCTGGCAGCTTTTCCCCAGACGCCATGAGCTACGAGAAGTTGGAGGTGGTGGAGTCTGTGGAGAAGTTCTCCAATGGCCGGAAGGTTAAAGGTTATGAGGAGACTTCCTTGGTGGTTGAGACCATGATCGAGAAATCCAGCAAGAAGAAACATTGAAACCAGGACGCCTGACATGAAGTCAGTCAGCTCCACCAGGGTCACATGGTTCAGGTCCTCTACCGAGAAGACAATACTAATAAATTCCACTGTTCCTCAAACTGCTGCAATAAGACAAATATGTGTTTGTCTCTGAGGGAAACCAACCATGCTTAAAGACCAACTACACATTCCTGCTCTGATATTCAATGCTCTTCCATTTGCTTGCAGTCTCTGATCTTGTGTCCAGAATACATTTTGCTGGTTCCATAAGTACTGCTGTTCGACTTAACATCCATGCTCATGCTATGAGTCCTTTACTGTCTGAAAACTTAGGACAATGAAAAACGAAGTTCCACGCCACCAATAAAGAGAAATGAAATGAAAAACTGAGAAGTTGTGCCACCCCTCTGAACTCTGTCTTAGAACTCCAATTTTCCCCTTTGAGCTAATTTTTTCAATTGGATGCCACTGCCTGACCTCAGCACAATTTTGCTGTGAATTAATTTGCTTTGATATATTGAATAATAAAAAAAGATTCAAACATCAATTGATACTCTGTTCTGTTTTTAGCCACTTTGCACCAAACACTACACACACATATTTGAGTCATGAAACCATTTATGTATGCTTATCTGTGTACTCAGCTATTTTTATATTACAGTATGATATTTACTCATTTGCTTTTAAAAGTTCACCTATATTTTTGGTGTACATAACAGTTCGTCAGGTGTTGGTCACAGTATCCTTCATACCCTCACTTAAGGGCATACCTGTCAACATTGGAATTTCAAAATAAGAGAAATTCTTTGCCGGACTACGCCCATATTTTAACAGCTCTCAGCAACCAATGTAAACGTAAAACACATAAAGGACGGGTATATACATTCAGGAAATACATGTTTATTTAAAGTATGTATTACTTGTACAGACATGTTTATAAGAGTTATGTATTTATTGATGGCATTTATATCATCAATTATTTGATATGGATGAGTGTGTGGCTTTTGTTTGACGAGTGTACTATCCTTGCAGTCAATCGGGAACAGTCGCTACACTGCTAAATTCGCAGTGCTAGGCTACATTATTTTTGTGCAAAGCTGACATCTCTCAGGGCACTTGGCTGCCTCCAAACTTTTGTCACACATAAGTCTGACAGTTATGTTTTGTGCCTTTGGCGTCTTGTGCTTGACGATTTTATGTGGACCGATTGCCGCGGTGTGCTAACATCTGAATGGCACACTTTACAAAAAGCACGAGTTTGCCCGACTCTGCTTTTATTAAATAAGGGAAGGTCTCCTCCCATTTGGTACTTACATAAAGTTTTAACTTGTTTGGCATGTACAACTGCGTCTCCATCTATCTCCCGTTCACTGTGACTCTCATCCATATGTTCTCATCTTCTTCTGTGTTATTGTTCCTGTTTTCTTCTTCTGTGTGTTTACTGGTGGATAATGTTTTTCAGCTAAAGTTAAACATAATACTGCCACCTGCTCTACCGGAGGCCACTTTACACTTTAAAAAAAAATACGGGATAATTACGGGAAAATATTTAAACGGGATGAAAAAAAGGATGGAAGTAAAAATACGGGATAATCCCGGGAAAAACGGGAGGGTTGACAGGTATGCCAGGGTTAAGACATTTTCTTTTAAGTGATGCAGCATCCACAAGAACATATTCATTATTTATGTGACTTTGAGCAGTTCACAATGTCCCCCTGCATTTAGTATGATCCAGTCTGTCTCTAGAAAAAAGGGAAAGACCAACACAAACATGATATCATATAAGGACGGAATGAGCAAAGGGTGTCAGAGAGGATCTATGAGACAAATAATAAATATTTGACCTGATTAAGCCAGGCATCTTAAAACTAAATATGATTGAAAGTCCAAAGAGAATAAAAATGCTGAACAAAAAGAAGAAAACACCACAAAACAGCACTACTGTAAGAAAGAACATTTTGTCTAATTGTCTTTTTTTATATATCTTTAAAAAGCCGTAATCTTTTCTCTATAGTATGCTACATTGCTACATTTAAAGTCATATCCGTTACAGAGTAAACACAAAAGTCACATAAAAAGGAGCCAAATCAGCAGCTGCAGCAGAGAAAAAGCTGTACACACGTAGTGACACTCAACTGACAGGAAAACGTAAATGTTGAATGTGTTTGTTTACTGGCTGAATGTCAGGGGGTGCGAGCCGGCAAGTGGTGCGGGGCTTTCAGTTAGTGAACACAGTAGGCTACACAATGCACAACAATGCAATACAATTAGGTATTACATCATAGGTCAAGGTTATGATTGCCATTATTGTACTTCGGCATAATTAAAAAGGTTCTACCTGAATGAATCACTGATTTAATGCACCACCCAGCGAAGTGACCCAAATCGAACACTCCAGCGATATTGCATCACCAACAGCTGCATTCTGGGTCTAGCTAACATGCTAAATGCTAAAATCGTTGATGTATTCTCTCAAACGTTTATCTTTAGTGAAGTATGTGAGGCCGTTCTGCTGTTTGTGACATTATCTGATGTGACTAACGTTACAGAGCCTCTATCAGCTCTGTTAAAACAATTGAGGAATGACTGGTTATAGGCCTCGTGGGAAAGAAAGGCTGAGCGGACTTTTATTTTGCATTGAGAATGAACGAGCAGAGAAGTTACACCTGGAGCAGAATGCGGAGGACTTTGCGGTACACGAAACTCACAGAATTCCGTCCATAGGTCCATACAGGTGAGTACAACAACACCTTTATTATGCAAATATGTCACTGTACAGTGGGGGCGTTTACTACCACTGCGTTGCATAGCAACCTAGGGTTGCGTGTGCGCTCCACGTGGTGAGTATACTACGCAGTTTGATTAGAGGGTTCGTGTTTGTGGCCGCAGTCGCTGTGGAGTTTATAGCCTATTATAACGTTACACCTTTACCTTGTCTGCTTGTTGTTTTTTAAATAAGAAATGTCAGCCTTTTATTGCTTTCACCTGCCGCGGTGGAAATAGCTGTTGTTATCTATTGTCTAGCTGTCATGTTTGTTCAGTTTTCTGGATTTAGTTTCTGGTTAATTCGGTGGTGTGATGTTGTTCTTTTAGTGGCTACTTTGACAGGAACAATAATAATGTAACACTGTATTGTTTAGCTCAGTGTATATTTTAACAGACCTACATGTTTTACCTTTATCTAAGTATCCTATGTTGTTTTACATAAGTAGGTATACTTCTACTTGAGATAAACTTCTTTAAAGTAACAGTAGGCTACTTTTACTTCAGGATAATATTCTAGTAGTCTACTCTTTCCATCTCTGGAAAACTAGTGTGAGAGGAAGATTACAAAAAGAAAAAAACATATATAACAAGCAATTTATTTCATGTTGCTTGTATATTAGCAATTGGGTTTAGACAAATGAGATAATGGTTGAGATAATTGGTAGTCCCCAGTGATTGCTTAAGTTGTATTACTACATTTCCAAGAGCCTACACCTTGTTGCTGACCCACAACTCGTTTTATTCTTAGCGCTCCCTGTTTTTGCCATGAAGACATTTTCTTTTCCTTCTCTGCTATTAAAACTATTAACTTATTATCATAATTTGTTTCCATTAAAGAGCACATAGGTCTGGTCATGCGAGGCAAAGGGCAGCAGAAATAAGCTGTAAAAACATTTCCCTGTTATCAGAATTAAAACAATAAAGTTAAAACAATGATCTGGGGAAAAACTAAAACACTCCAAAGATCTGAGTGGAACTGCAGAATCAGGTGATACTTCTCGGTGGGTTCATCACTATGAGCGACACGTTTTACGTTTCACATTACATGTAATCAGATGATCTTATTAAAAGATAAATATTCACCTAAATGAGATGATTCAGATCAATAGTATTCACACCTGTCTATGATATTATAGGAATAGTTCTAAAAAGTATCACTTTTCATAAAACCTGTTGCCTTCTGTTTCACAGAATACATTTTGCCATAATCGAATCCTTTCCTTCTCTGCTATTAAAGATCCAGTGCATTTCCTGCCAAATTCAGCCAGGCGGCAATAGACATTAGTCTTCTCTACATTTTCTTTAGATTTTATAATAAATACATTCCTAGTTTTGCCTGATTTATTGGTGCTACATGTACACGGTTTGGTAGCGTCTTTCTCTTTCTTCTGATCAAATTCTTTGTTTTTCACAAAGTTTTGCCCTTGAAATGAAGGAGGAGGGCATGCTACGTTTACTCAGTATGTTCAGTATTGTGTTGCAAATCACTCACATGCTTTAATAAACAGCTGAATAGATTTATTATAGCAGACGTCAAAGATTATGAAATATGAACTGAGGACCACAGGCTGCAAAATAAATCACATATTCTTTTCCTTGTTTATATAAACAGTGCATTTCACATAAAAAATATAAACAGAAAGAAGTATCACTGCTCTGTTTGCGAGATATTAAACTTTAAGTAGAATGACACAGAAAATCATTTACAGTCACAAACTGTACAACAGTTGGCAGAGGAGAGATGCAGGGCAGTTAAAGCAAGAGCATTAAAGAGTGGATTATATTTGGTTTATGTACAATTCTGTAGTGTAAAAAATCAGATGATATAGTTTGCTTTCTCTAGAACAGTTTAATAAAGGTTACACTTTTATCATGATTGAATTACAAGAAACATTCATTGACGGTTGGGGGCTAATTGAAACACTTGATAACAAAAAGCAGAGTGAGGAGGGAAAGAGAGGTAGACCAAAGGGTGGATGACGAGAGAGTGAGAAGAACTAAGGAGATTCATAGAAGGATAGAGCGAGATTGCAGAGAGGGAGAAAGAGAAATCCAAAGAGTCGGCAACATGCAGATGGGAATTCAGTTGTTTTTACTCAACAAGCTCTTCAGACTTCTCTCTACAGCCTCATCCAGCTCCTCCTCCAGCTCCTCCTTTTTGGACATAGCAAGTTTGGACTGATAATCACGTACTATCTGGTCTATATAAGGGGCACTTTGTGTTCCATGCAGCATAAGAGTCCACTCCTTCAGGGCTCCACGCTGTGGCTCCTCGCCCTGAAAACCCACCTCCACGACCCAGGTCCCACGGGGGTCCTCGCCCCAGGTGTGGGTGGTCATGAAGGGCCACTTGTCGAAGCCCACCTTGGTATCGTCGTCACGGGGCCTTCTGCTCAGCAGGATGGACTTTGTGCCCATGGGCGAGGTCATGTTGATGTTGAGATCGCCACGGCGGCTGGCGTTGACAGTGACCACCGCCTGGACATGCTCCAGGTAGCGGACAAAGTTGTCCTTCCCCTGACAGGCATCAGTGTTGATGGTCAGCACCACTTTGTTGTCAGTCTGGATTTTACTGGAGAAGGACACATGGGTTAGTAGAGCGGTGTGACAGAGAGACAGAGGAAACTCAAATATCAGTGTTAAAAATGAGCAAAAGTCAAGTAACAAATGATATAAGACACAACATGATTAGATGGCTTTGTATATCCCTGCAGCTAAGACTGAGAGCAGGGGAAATAATCATTTCTACTTATACCTCGCCATGCTCTCTTTTGAATGTGCCAGTAAATAAAGTACTTGAACTAGTTTTCCTATAGAACCACTTCACCTTGATGGAGAATCCTAGGATACATTATATATAACTTTTTTATATTTGGTGCCACACATTTGTCACATATAATGTTCCGGCTGACACCACTTTCAAGATTTGTATTGCTTGCTGTCCAAAAGTCTTATTATGGTTTCATTCAGAATTTATATTTTCTTCACAGAAATCTGAAGAATAGAAAGAAGCTTTACTTTCAGTTATGTGCATCATAAATCGATTGATGCTTATTTTAATCAATAATTAATCTAACAATGGATTGTTTTTTTAAATAAATCAATCAATTAAACAAAAATATCAGTTAGAAAAAGAAAGAAAAACGCAAATTATTACATGTGAGTAGTTGTAAACTGCACATGTTTTACACTTCTGTTTGATAAATTGTCAATTAGAAACAGTAATTGTATCATAAGCAAAGGTTTGAACAATGTGCCATAAAACCTCACTGCCAATGGATTTATACAATTGTATTGTAGAATAATGTTTATTATAAAGCCAACTGTAAATCTGAGGCCTTTTGTCAATAAACTATATGTGTAACATGTAATGTACTGGACCGACTCTGAAGCTAGCCCCTTTTCAGACCATGACGAGATGTGTTCAGAGCAGAGTGTAAGAGCAGCCATGTATTATTGTTGCTTTGTGGTAGGGAAGACATACTGCTGTTCCCATCTCTTTGGGTGATGGAAGGAAAGAGTGAGAACACAGCAGGGCAGGGGCGGTATCCAAAGGTTACAAGGAGGCTTAATAATATTATTAGAGGCCGAGACCGCACCGCAGGCGGACAAGACAGAACGAGAGATATGTTTGGAACGGCACTCAGTTTGAAAAATGATTAATAGAGCACTATGCTGAGCACAGAGAGGTGTGTGATGAAGCAAATTACTAATCCCAGAAAAGCAGAACAATTGACAGTGTGTAAAAAGAAAATATAAAGAGTTATTTTACAAACTAACAAGATACTACATTATCTGTAAAAGTGTTATTTACTGTGTGTTACCAGCTCATGCTGGCATTGTTTCCAGCCTGTGAGTCTGTGTGTGGTGGTTAGTGTAGGTGTGTAGTTGAGGTCAAAATGACGGCTAGGTTCAAAGATGGGTGTTGTCGAAGCTAGGGCGCCGGAAGCAGGGGGGTAGGGAGTGGGGAAGGGGCCATTAGCCCCCCCCCACTCTACGCCCCTTGGCCTATTTGGAGTCAAGGCTGATGTGCAAGATCCCATCGCAAGATGGCTCTAGTTTAATTACTATTATTAGTTTATTAGAATATAAGGACTGTGCGTATAACTAAATCTGGGAATGAATATGTTCAGATCTCACTTTTGAACCCCCCCCCCAAATGATTTTGTACGCAGCAGGTACACAGTTCCCATCAGATAAAGTGCCAGAGTAATTACAGCAGTCGTCCACAGAGCAGAGAGAGGGATGCCTCTGAAGGGCAGGACCAATGCAGATTAAAAACAACCCCACCGCACAGTGGGGCACTGCGTGCCAGCTCCACTGGTAATGAGAAGTTTTCCTCCAGCTAAGTAAGCCACAGCCAGTCAGAGCAGCCATCAGATCAATGCTGAGTGTGTTTGCAAGCATTACCATGTTGGTGTTTATTGTTTTTTCTCTGGTGATAGTGTATCACCAGAGGTGGGCTCGTTGTAATTATATCCCTACCACATAGGAGGCAGCAGAAGCCCTGTGGTGCTGCTGTAGAAACAGTGAACTGATGAAAAAGAGAGACAGTGTTTCTCCCTCATAAATACTCCCTCTACGATCTGTTATTCTCTCAGATATTTAAGGTTTGTCCATGACTGAGCAAAGAGCTGATGCCACTTTCTGCAATGGAACGTCTAAAGGCATACTAACTACTCTGCATAATAGGGAAAGTCCTATCCACTATTATGATGTCCTCAGGGATGCCATATGACTCTTGGGGGATGTTCCTTTGTTATCTTACACTGCTCTTAAGGGAGACACACACACACACACACACACACACACACACACACACATACACACACACACAGGCAGACTTTCACACCATGTTGTCGTGACTGCATCGTCTGTGGAGCACTGATTAGAGACTTTAATAAGGAATCGGAGGTGTTGATGGGGGCAAAACAATGCACAGACGTAGCATACTTAGTCTGCTTCTTTATCTTCACCCACACATTGACATTTTCTCAACACATGTGAAAGCGCAGTGTTGGGTCTCACACATCTACAAACGTGAACACCTCCACCTGGAATCCCGTCCTGGCTCGTCAGTGACGACATGCTGGGCCATTTGTGATTCTCTAATTAGAGTGAATAAGAAGACTAGCCACAGGAAACCACCAGGCATCTCACACACACGGGAGCTCAAAGCCTCAGGATGTGATGAATGGATGGATAGCGGAGCCCTTGGGAGGCGTGCAGAGGAGGAACAGGGGAAAGAGAGGAAGAGGAGGTGAGAGTGGAAAGTGACAGGGAGGGAGGCTTGAAGTACAGAAAAGAAAGGCTGTGGATGAAGGAGATGCGGGGAAGAAGAAAGGGCAACACAAGGGGAGATGCTACTTAATGTGAGAGGAACAAAAACAAGAAAGAAAAATGGGGGCAGAGCCTGAGGATCTCCTCCAAAGCTCATCAAAACACCACTCTAACATTATGGCAAATTAATATTTTCAAATGGAAAAAGATATTTCATTTTCACTTTTGTTACGACCACGGCCACTACCGTCTGCCTTGTTTATCTACGGGGATTATTCTGTGGATGCATGCACCTTTGTTTCCCTATTGTGTATGACCCCCCGGCCCTTGATTGGTTGCAGCGATACCTCTCCGCCCACCTGATGAAGACTGAGTTGTGATTGGAGCGTACCTGTTCCGGTCCTCCAATCCGAGGCGCACTGGAGAGACCAGAGGATACAACTTGCCTGGCCAGCTCTACAGTCGGGGCTGGTGTTGTCAGCCTCAGAACCAAACAGAAGTGTGTACACTTCTGTTTGGTTCTGAGACTGTCGCTCTTGTATATATTGTATGTTGCATTTGGTACTTCGTTTTCCTGCTAGTTAGTCATAACCCTTAGCTTGTGATAGGTTGTTCGTCAGCTTGCTGAACAAGCTGTTTACAGATAGCACGCTAGGTGCTTCGGTGCTGTTTATGCTCTTTACGTATTTTGTGTTAATCAAGTTTTCACCCCGAGTTTGTTTTAGGATTGTTTAAGTTGGGGTTTATTTTTGTTAGTTTGGCTTTAACGCCTCGTTGCTCTCATGTGAAGAGTCCTCCTTTTGTTCCATTTGTTTCCTTAAATGCAACTGAAATCGCCCATATTATATTAATAAATATCTTTATTTATCATTAACATCTGGTTTTATGTTACTCCCTTTTCCCTTCCCGAGCCGGGTCGTAACAACTTTAAATCAAAACGAGATGACCAAAGGCTTTTCAACATCTTCTCAACAATTGTGTTAGGAATGTTGTGTACCATAATCTGTCATACAGAAATCCAAGTCAGATGTCAAAAGAGTAATGCATTCATTAACAAACAGCGCCTGTCAGCTCATCAGTCTCTGTCTTTATAAATCTACAGGACCATCAGATAGACTGAGCAGCTAATCTAAATATTACATTGTTATAAAGTGGACACTCCCATCGCAGATGTTTTATTGAATTACTCAGTAATTAGATGAGTGTGTTTCTTGTGCTCAGCTGGTTTTTCCATTCAAAGCTTTGTTGGGAAGTGTAGAACAAATCGTGTGCAAATGTAATGTGTAGAAATGTCACTTACTGGACATCCTGAATGGACCCGGCTACACAGTGGAAACGCTCAGGCACAGTTTTCCATTCCTTGGACATTTTCACCATTCCCCCGGCGTCCAGAACACCGTAGCCAAACAGGTGGTTGAACTCGAGACCCACGCCATTCCTCCTCCACTGGTGGACCTCGTCATGGAGCTGGTTCCTCTTGGAGGTCAGGACTGACAGGTGCTGCATGTCTCTCCATGTCAGGTTAGGGCTGGGGCGGAAAAAACAGTCACCAGCGTGCATAGGACAGAGGCAGTGGGGGGGTGAAGGAAAGAGAGAGTGATGGAGGAGAGACAATATTGTAAATTCAATCTAGTAGGCCTGAAAAAATCTAATCTAACAAATATTAAAGCATTTATGATTCATAGTTTTGCGTTAATGACATGCTTTCAATTATCTAAACATCACAGTGTCTGTACTGTGAGGCAGATGGTTGCCTTTGTCTGTGTCTCCCTCCTTTATCTCAGCAGTGTGTAGCGACAGCTTTGTTCTGGATGACTCAATGAGTCCTGCCGTTGGTTCAAGTGTGTTTGGGCAGTAAAAAGGCCGTGCAGTCGTGCTAACAGCCTCATGGTTTATTTGCCGCCGGACAGGGTGAGCATCCGCTCCTCCCAACAGCAACATCATTATTGTGTGTGCAGAGCAAACAGGGTTTCTTTACCCAACTCCACTAAATGGTGTCGGTTAATGACATCAGAATCTTTAATGTGAGAAATGAGGTGTCTGAGAGAAAGGAAAGGCTCTCCTCTGGGATTTTTAGAAGCAGTAATTCTCCAGGTCTTAGATTCGTCATATTCGTTTAATTATGTGTGGGCAGGTTTACTTAAGTGCCATGTGTTTTCAATTAGTTTCTGATCCACAAGGAACAATCTGCTCTGAATTATAAAATAAACTCCAACTTGTACCACAGTGTTAATATGACACGGTTAACACTTGTTATTAATAATTGAAGCTTTGCTATCACCATTTAGCCTACGTACAATTTTCAGGTTGAGGTAATCACGTACTGCAGTGGGTTTTATCATGCCAGTCTGTATGCTACATGCATAGGAAGTAATGAACAAAACAGAAATGCTGAGTCCATCTTAACAGTATATAAAGTGTATTTGTTTAGCCTTTTTACTGAGATATAAAGAGCACTGATCCTTATATGATTTGTGTACTTGGCACAAGCAGTCCACTTTGTGGACGACAGAATAAGTGCTGTTTTTCTTTTTATTCGACTTATGTTTGTGATAAATAAGGAACTCCGTGAAAAGTGGGGAAATGATGCATGCATGCTTTTAAGGAGTTCAGACACACACCGAGAATAAAGGATCCGAGGATGGAGATTGACAGAGGGAGTCGCTACTACACATCAATGCACTATTAAAGCTCAAGGTTGTACTTTAAGAACGTCAAGCAGCTCTTAAGTGAATAGCATACATTTTACTTTCAGCTGAAATATTATCTAAATCTAAAGGTTTATAGCATGTTATCGTGAAACCATACCTTCTGACCAGCGATTTCTCCAGCAGAGAGGAATCAAATGTGTAACGTAATAGTGTTTTATACAGAAAGTCCATCTAATTGGGTACATACTTTGCCTCAATAGCCAGAGCAAAGACACCAGCTGCCTCTGGAGCTGCTGCTGATGTCCCAGAGTGACGCAGCGTGCAGTTTCCATACAGGTCTGTGGTCGCCTGAAATAACCAAATCACAGGATTGTTTAGTGACTAAAGACTCTCCCCTTTCTCGAAACAGTACACTACCATATCTGTTTGAACAGTCTCTAAGCTCAGACATTCAATATTCACATTTCTCAGAAAGCATTTTCAGTTCACAGACTTGTGCTCAATCAATATAATCCTTTTGCTTCAAGGATAAACATGAGTGCAGAGTGTACATTGGCTGAACTGTTAAATACACACATCAGCAGGCCAGTTATGTTTGTATTTACTGAATAAGCATTTCATTATTTAATTTGGTGCTTAATTAGAAATGATAACAGATTGACTGAAATTAGAGGGGAAACCCTAGGGAAGATCCGTGGCTCTGTCAACAGCCAAAGGTGATTTGCATAATCGCAAACACAAACATTGCAGCTTTTGTACACTGGGAAACGCGTGGTATAGAGAGTCGCTCTGTATTCTTGATGAGTGCATGCTAAAATACAACATAGTATTCCTTTTCTTAACACCAACCATCAAGTTCAGGAGAGTACTCTCAATGAAAGTAAGGAAGTAAGCATCACATGACATGCATTAGATGTCTCTCTTTTCAGAGATGGTATGCTTTCATCCATTCTTCCTTTCAACGATCACACATGGTGACACAATTCTAGCCGCGATCCAGTTACAGGTAATCGTGTATGCTAAGGTCAGTCACTCGATTCACTTTGTTGTCTCTCCCTGTTCCCTTTTGTTACTTTTCTTTTCCCTCACAGAAAGGAAGTAAAGCACTTTGATAGAAATTAACGAGAAAAAAAAAGATAATAACATATAAAAGAGGAGTCCATTAAAAATATTTTCCTATTTCTCCTGATCTCATCCAGTAGGACTTAAACGCCATGATCAACACTGTATGATCATAAATAAATAAATACAATTTATTATTATTATTATTATTATTATTATTATTATTATTATTATGGCGGCAGCTCTGAGCATCTACAGCAGAAAGATGCATCTGGATGTCCAGGAAGGTAATCACAGAAGAGCTATTCCTCCACCTGAACCTTCATTTTTCACAACCAGCCAGCATTTACAGAGTAACAGCTTCTTAAGCTGCTGTCACATGGTCACCGGTAAAACTGCTCTGCGCATGCTGTTCCGTTGTTTTCCTATGGAGAGAGCGGTGCCGCCGACTAGGCAGAAGTGCTACCCTCGCTGTGGCTTACTGCTCGGAATTGCCACCGAGCGCTGCGCTCAAAGTTCAAATTATTTTAACTTTGACCTTGATTGCCGCTGACCTTTCAAACCGCAACCAATGAGATAACAGCCGTATGAAGCGGCACAGGCAAGCAGGGGAGGTAACCATAGAAACAGAACTAACTAGCTACCTCGCGGTGAGCAAAGATAACATTTCCTATTATGTGAAGGCAGCTTTACGCTTTATCCCTGGCCTCATCTAATCTTTCCGAAAGGCCTAGCACACAGTGCGTGCCGGGCCAACTGAAAAGAAGCTATTTGCAGTTCAGTCTATCTTTGTGAGACATACAGTAAAAGGTTACAAAGTATTGAGACGTCTTTGACTGCTCAAAGTGCACATACAAACTAAAAACGGCGACTTCGGGGAACCATGGAATGTCAAAAACATGTGCTTGAACACAAATGCACTCACAACGCCAGCCTCTGGGTTCCTCTTGCGTCCGTTGCTGAACGTGGATGCCAGGGTGGAGGAGCAGCTCTCATCGTAGAGGGCGGTGCGTCCATCATTGATGGCTGAGTTGATGGAGATTGTCCACATGCTCGAGGCATAACCGTCACAGTTGCAGTCGTCATAGCTACCACCATCTCCTGATGCCCACACGTAGATGCTACCCTTTCCTCCGCGCCCCTAAAACAACATGATCATCATCACAGTTCTGCTTGTTACTAGAGTGACATGCATGGGATGAAATGAGAATTGGGAATTTCACCTGACTTCAACTGTGCGGTATGTGTCAGTGTGTGCCAGTTCACTAATTATGTACATAATATAACTCCGAATGATCAAAGGACGAATTTGAATTATACAGCTAGGACAGAAAAAGCAACTGAAAAATGTCATAATGTTAGGAGGGAAATTTGTAGCAAATATATTGAGAACTGAAACTGAAACTATTAATCAATCAAATCCTTACCTATACTTGCAAAGCTGATTAAATTATTCCAGTGCTTCGATCACTTTAATGGCTCCAGATTAAAAAAAAAAAATGCACTTAAAGTCTTTTAATGCACTTAATAATTGGGCTTCCCAGTACGTTTCTGACGTACTCACGGACTACAATCCAATCAGTCCTCTCGGATCATCTGATGGCAAAAACATGACCATCTTTAACCAAGAGACAGGTGGAGGAACATAGCAACGCTTTAAGAAAGTAAGTCTGAATTAAGACAGGATATCTGGTTATGGATATTATCCTGCCTTGCTTTGCTGCAGCATTCTCAGCATATTATATGTCTTTTTATTGTAGTCAAGGCATGAACAAATGAAAGCATGTATCTCCTTTCTGAACATCCTTTTCCCAATGGATACATTCTGTACATTCAAACACACGGTACAAATGTAATCTTTGCAGCTGCCTTGAAACATGAAAATACTATCTGTGGCTCAACGCAGAGAGCGTACTGTTCACCACATGCTGCACCTGTTTCTACAAAAGGCCGACAGTTTCCCCGCAGAACAAAAGATCAAATGGAGGAGGAGTGGCATGTCCTCGCCTTTATTTATGTCGCTCTCTATTTGAATAGCAAAGACAAGTGTGAGCAGTTGTTGAGCTCACTTATGAGCTTCAGGCCTTCTGTCTCCCGCACAAGCAAAACAAAGCGCTTTCATTTTGCACGTCACACGGTGTCATTTATTTCCATTATTGATGGCAATTTGCCAAAGCACACCGTTATATTTAAGACGCAGACTTGAAGCCGCTCTGTCTGACTCAGTTGTGAATATAACATAATGTGCATCTTAATTGTAAACGTTTCCTTTTTTTGCACACATAATGTTCATCCTACACAGTAGCTTATAGAAGTGGTCATTAGAATCAAAGAGGCTGATGCTTGATTAGTTGTGTTTACATGATCAGAGATTACAGTTCGCTTTGCTACCCAGCTACCCTATCATATTAAAGCAAGCCACACCTGCCTGCACATGGTGCATAATGATTAATCAAGCAAATAATTGCCATTGGCTGAGTGCGTGTGCGTGTGCGTGTGTGTGTGTGTGACTGCCCTTCAACCAGAGGGCTTAAAGTGTCCTTCAGCAAGACCAGAATGCCTAATCAGCTCCAGAAGCCCTGAAACTCCACTCTGACTTTTTTTTGTTGTTGAGGGGGGCAATGGTTCATTGATAGGAAACACATTATTTTGCAGTTAAAAGCAGTGTCACATATTAGGGATGCTGTAATGAATTGACTGTCCAATTACATCCTTAGCCTCTAAACGGATCAGTATCAACACAGAGCAACCTCAACATGAAGACCTTTTGATGTTCGTATTAGTGGTATGTAAGTAGTAGTTGTATTGTAAATCAGATTGCCCTGTGAGGACAGTAAAGCTCTTTACAGACATCAGTCAAAACAAAAAGAGTGAACAAGACTAATAATCTACAGAAGCAAATTAAACAGACTTGACAGGAGTGGCTTGATACAAGTGGAAAAGTTTACACAAGTTACTTTCTGGCACATTATTATGAAACCCTCTGCACAGCGGAAATGGCGTTGACTTACTTTGTTGACGCCGTCAGCCATAGCCTGCAGCGTGAGCTCTCGGGGTCCATCCACAGTCTTTCCGTCATCAGTTGGTCCCCAGCTGGCGCTGTAGATGTCAATAACCTGAGGCATGTGGCTGATGGATGATGCCTCAATGATGTCAGTCATAAATGGCTGGTCCAACATCCTGATACCTGAAAGAGCAACATCTCCATATGAATCTGACATTACAATTCTGGCTACTAAATTGGAAAACCATTTTCAGCTCGCTAGGTTTACCATATCTAGACTGTCAAGATGGCACAATGCAACACATTTATAGCATCTCAACCCTTAACAATAGCAAGAAAGTGATGTCAGCTTCATAGCAGCAAATCAAGGAGTCAATACTCATTCTGTTATTTATGCTGTGTTATTCCCAGAGCAGATTTAAAGAAAAATCTATATATAACGGAAACGTGGAGCGGTCCAGATTAATGGTGTTGTCTTGTTGCTGGACTCTAACTGACCTCTGCAGTAATTTGCATCAATGCTATGAGGAGGTATACCGTTTGCTCCAATACAAATGTGTTCCAAACAATGTTCTTACACAATAACATATTTTATACATGATGCATACAAAGTAAATCACTCTCATCATACCTTTGATCCCTTCATAACAACATTATACAGAAATTGTATTTGCTATGTTCTCACTAAACTGCTCATTGTCAGTCCTCTCACTGTCCGAACTGCAGCTTAAATATGACACACACCTGCCACCTTGGAGTTGTAGGCGACACCCACACCACAGATGTTGTTGTTTGCTGCCGCAGACACTTCTCCAGCACATCGTGTGCCATGACTGATGATAGCAAAAAGCAGAGAATGTAGTTATGAATATTTGCATGAATTTACATGCATTTACATAAGGATATTTTGTGGATAGATAAGATTTCCCGGATTAGATGCAACTCCTGCTTTTGCTGACTTTGTGCCTGA
Source organism: Cottoperca gobio (assembly GCF_900634415.1). Classification (NCBI taxonomy): domain Eukaryota; kingdom Metazoa; phylum Chordata; class Actinopteri; order Perciformes; family Bovichtidae; genus Cottoperca; species Cottoperca gobio. The sequence goes on along the minus strand of NC_041369.1, from coordinate 15,521,842 downwards.
CTAGAAATTGTTAATAGAAGAGGTTTTAGCATTTTCCGTAGCCATAAATCAATTAAAATTAGCATAAACAGTCTGTGACCTCAAGAACGTTAGCTCATGGAGAGGCAAGAAAATATATACATTAATGTATCAAACATTCCTTCTGTGTCCGACTGAATATGCACATATCAGTGTTTTGTGTGCACCATGTGATGTGTTTATTTCTCCATCCCTCCGCTCTCTACAGGGACACTGCAGAGAGTCAACCCCTCTCTCCCAGCATGCTTTGCTACAGACAGGCAGCTATTTATAACAACCAGCTGATTAGCCAGCGAGTTGTGCCCGACAGTCAGCAACTGCTACACTGGCAAACCCAAATACTCCCTTCTCACTCCCACACACAGACGCACACACAAACACACTTATGAATCTGAGCAGATGGAGGCATGGTGGAGGAGGAGAGGCGGAGAAAGAATATATTCCTCTTTGTTCCTCACTTCGACATGTGTTGCAGTGGCAGTGGATCACCGGTGTGATTGGGAGATGGGAGGGAGATAAGGCTTTATCAGACAGGAGGTCACCACTGTGAACACTGCCACACTGAGAGGAGACTTGTGCTAGTCCTCCTTTATCTACCTTGTCTCCTCCAAGTGAGCGGGTAAAAGTAGGTATTATGTTTTTCTATTGTGTTGTGTTGGACCGCAGCTCTGTTTATACTGCACCATTATGTCTTAATGGAAGTATGTGAAGAGAAAATCAATAGAAGAGAGCTGTCAGACTCCAGGGAGAGAACACACACGCACAAAAACACACTGACTATGTGTATATATAAACAGGGGTCGGCCGGGTGAGCTTTACCTGTTGAACCAGTCGTCTGTGTAGCGCGGAAATGGGAACGGGTCATTGCTGCTGAAGTCATAGCTGGCGTCGGCATTCTGAAAGGACCAAATGGATGCATTTACAAAAACAACAAAATCAAGACAGAAAAACACAAGGAGAGAAAGCAGAGAGGAGCATTTCATGGTGAAGTGCTGACCTTATCTCTGTCTGCTCTTTCATCACGATGGGTTTTTCCAAAACATGGCTTTCTACTGATGCTTATACTTATAGTTTATTAGGTACACTGAGCTATAACTAACTTGCCTGGGAACCAGACGAATCTGCAAGCTCATGTTTTGTTTACTCTGGCAGATGCGTCTGGCCCCCCTCCGCTTTGGACAGATTGCCAGCGGTCTGAGACGTGCCGGGTCAATCAGAACCGTTTATCTATTATTTAAAAAACAAACCAAGATGGCTGCAGCTGATGTGGAACTTTCTGTTAAGGCTCCTATCGCGTCAGTGTTGAACGAACTGGACGATATATTTTTGATAAAAGCAAAACAATCACTGCATTTTCTTGATAAGAAAAACATGTTTGCCATACTTCCAACAGGATTTGGCAAAGGTTTAATATACCAACTCGTATCTGCACGCTGTACTCTGTTTGAATGTTTCTGTCGCTCAAGTTTCGTCCTAATGTGCTGTGATTGGCTGGTACTACTGTTCTGTAATTGATTGACTATACTGGTCGGACCTGGTCACTGGTTGCTCAGCGGTTCTAGACTCATTTGCATTTGTTATTTGGTCTGACGATTTCAGGCTAATAACTAACCCACATATATTATGTATGTCTGTTTGTTGTTGTGAAGCACTTTGGTGCAAAACCTCTTCTGCTTTTTAAAGTGCTATATAATGAAATAAACATAAATGATAAAAACATTACAGTTAATTTAGCTGACGCTTTTTACAAAAATGTTTGTTTAATCTGTACAAAAACCGTAGTGTATGTTGTGGTTACTATTTCTACCCCCTGGGGGTCGTGGACCCCCTGTTGAAAGACCTATGCTTTAAAAGCACCAGTGTGTAGGTGTGTAGGCTTTACCTAGCGCTCAGCCCACCCTTTCCTCCGGTGACCTTCAGGTAATGTAAAAACCTGAGAGGCTTTGTCTAGAGCCCGTGTTTCATTTGTCCGTTCTGGGCTACTGTAGAAACATGGAGTCGCAAACATGGAAGCGACCCCGCTCCCTATGTAGATATGAAAGGCTCATTTTAAGCTAACGATAACAAAACAATTCTTAGTTTCAGATGATTATTTACTAATGAAAAAATAGTTATGAATATAAAATTCCTTTTCTGCCAATAAATCCCTCTAAATCCTACGCACCGCTCCTTTTACTTCAACAAACCTGCTATAAATGGAGGCTGCAATTTTAAGTTTTTTGTTAAAAACTGTTTTTAGAGAAGTTAATAGAAACACACTCAAATCTAACTACAAGTCTTTACTCTGCGGCGATACTGGAATAATGTGTGGTCACAGTGGGGATTTCAAGCTGAGAAAATAATGGCCCAATCACTGCCAGCATTTAATTCCACATGGCCAAAAGTAATAGGATCAGAAGGAACAGCAGCGGAAAAGCAGGAGAAACTAGACGCAAGAGACTCATAGCTGCCAGAGAGACGTTATGCAGTCAACATAATTCCCAGAATAGCCATGTCTGAAGATCTCACAAACACACAGAGTTGGATTCAAGATCCAAAAGACATCCTCGGGAAAGTCTCACGCCTATTGCTCTTTCTGTAACACACTTCCAAATGTCATTGAGGTTACTGCAATCTACTGTACTCTCTCTCTCATGTCACTTGCAGTGGTGTCCATTTAGCAGTGTAACCCAGTAACAGGTACTTCGAGTGGTCATTGGGTATATAGAAGCCACAGCCGTGGTCATTAGCCATACAGCTGAACACAGCAGATCAATCTTGGGGGCTGTGTCCACGCTCCGGCCTGTCAGCTCTGCTGGCTGACATTGACACAAGATGACTCAGTCAGCAACAAAGAGAAAGCAAAACAGCCAAAGCTTACTGACCCAATGGAGAAACACTAATTATCACGATGTGGAGCAGGTGACTCGAGGGAAGTAGCAAATGCTGATGACGAATAGGGTGACGGTAGAGAAAGATTCATAGCTCTGTGATTGTTTAAGGAAAATGTGATGATAAATAGAAGAGTAAATGCCATCTCAACTCTCATTTGTGATTTATTTCTTCTTCTCTAGATATGTAGGTGAAACAATGCAAAAACCAAAATATTTTTAACAGGTGGCACAACAGCAGCAGTGAAGCAGGTGGTTAAGAATGTGAAAAGAAAATGTTATTGTGTAGTCACGAAGAGAACATTTGTGAAGAGAGAACATGCCACTCCTTAGCAGGTGTTGTGCTCATGTCAAGAGCAGGAGTGTGTTTCTTTTTTTCTTTCATTAAATGCAGTGAAAAGTGCTGCGTCCCGGTAATAAATGACAGTGGGGAATGTCCATGAATCACCCGCTGTGCTTCTCAAGCTCATATCTTCCACTATCAATCAGACTCTTTTCTTCCTCTGGTGTCCTGTAAACAACTGGGGTCGTAATAATGGATTGCACCCAGTGTCAGCCACCTCACCTTTCCCCGGCAACCCTCGTCTGTTCCCCGCCCTCTGAGCGAATAGTACTTGAGAGAGCAAAGACTCAAAGCTGCAGTAGCGTAGGCTAGTATGCCCCACTTTTTCTAGAGATAAAAGAATAATATTCAGATTTAAATGAAGTAAAATAAAATGTAATATAATATAATATAATGTAAATAAAAGTAGCCTACTGTACTTAAGTATAACATTAAATGATTGTACTTAACTTGAATATTTCTAGTTTCTGCCACTTGTAGTAAAACAAATAAAAATAAACACTTCCTGAAACCATGTTGAGTTTGTATGTGTGTCATATGGTTAAAGTCATTCATATATAAATGAATGAAATGAAATATTGAACTGTAAATACAAACGATGGTATCCTCTCTGGGATCGTATCCCAGATGGCAAACGTTATTACATAAAAAAAACGGGAAATGTTTTAAAGATGCAATGCATTGTTAAATATTATACAAGTGGTTCCAAACTCTTTTGGCTTGTGATCATTGTATAAAAGCAGTGGGTAGTTATTATCTTTACAAGATCTTTTGGCATTTCTGCTTTATTTGATAGTGACAGCTTAGCACGAGACTGGAAAGGCAGGGGAGAGAGATGACATGCATGATGTCTATGAGTTATGAGCAGTTCTGCCAAATAAGGATTTCCTTCCTCAATATTTCTCAGATGGTTTAATTTAAATGATGATTCAAGGTCCAAACAGGAAAATAATAATCAATATTTCACTAAATAAATAAAGTAAACAAATAAATACAATTTAAAAAATATATATATATTCTATGCTAAAGTAAAAGTATCAACAATGTAAACATTGTCAATTTCAAGTTAAAGTCAGAAATTCAGTAGTATTATCTGCTAAATGTACTAATTCTGCTGAAAAGTTGCTCCTGTGAATGACATATTGTTCTAATATATATATATATATATATATATATATATATATATATATATATATATATATATATATATATATATATATATAATAATACAGAATCTGAACACTTCTTCTACCACTAAAAAGACAAATATTTTAAATTCAGAGTAAAGCTTGTCATGCTGTTTTGGATTTGCGTTATTCCCTAAGCACAGAGAAAACATCCTCATGTATCTCTAAGGGCCATTTGTTATCATGGTATCATGGCTGATTTCAACAGTCCATTTGGTGCTGACAAACCTAATCTATAATCTAGTGAGCAGATGCAGGATTTCTGCATAATGTGACCTTACTTGAAAGTCACTTGCAAGATGCTTTACAGTCAAAGTAAAATGAGAGAAACTATTTGAAAAGGTCCACGCCGACAGTGAAGACGGATACTGGCCTTCTATCTGCTCTTGGTAAACGGTCGATCTTAAGCCACTTCTGTCGCAGCGAATGATGAGACCCCAGCACTATACATCTCTGAGAATCTCTTCTAGGTCATTTTGTGACACTCTCACCTTTTCTCTGTCTATCTCTCATACAAACTCAAACAAAAGCAACATATGAGATCAACTTGTTATGTGACATGTAACTTCCCCGTGTGTAATAGTGCAATAGTTCTCTTTGAGACAGAACGAAACATTGTAGGAATTAAGTCAAATTGAACATCACGATTGTATTATAAATGTATTAATTCAGTGAAGTTCAAGACTACTGCTACCTGATAACAAATACTGTTAAAGGTAGGAGGAAATAACCATCACAGAATATCTGCTATTACATCCCTTAGAAGCAGCATGATAATAAAATCTTTATCGATGTATTTATTCATGCAAAAACGTATTAAAAGTACTTTAACTATTGGCATTTGCAGGTAAATATGCCATGAAATTTAACCTACCAAGTTAGAAATGTCTTATCTCAGGCCAACACATTCTCACAATTACCGCACCATATCAAAATATTACTTGTTACACTTTGATCATCACACCAAATGGGAAATCTTGAAAAACAAGAACGCCCAAACATTTGCTTGTCCAAAGCAGATACGCAAGTACACACAAAGTACTACACACAAAATTACACTTTGTTCTATTTTATTTAATAAGTCAGCTGATAGTAGGAGGATTGCATACAGTATGTCTCTATCTCTCTTGTACACGCTCATACAAACATATACTATAGATCTATGCACAGCATGATGCATCAATCCAGTAGAGCGTGCTCCTGCATCACCCCGGCTGAGGCTGAGTGTTATTTTTGGGGCCAAGGCTCATCTCTGTTCACAGGCAAAAAACATGCAAAGGCAAGCAAACATAGTGGGAAGTGTACAGACTCACGCACACGGGGAAAAAACCCAACACTTATGTAAACCATGTTTAAAAGGATCACGCAGTGTTCACATGAACTGAGGTGGAAAAGCAAAACAGAGAGCACACTGTACTGGTGTAATCTTTAATACCTTTTTGCATCAATATATTAACAAATAAGTCTAGTACGCAAACTACTGGCATTTCTTAATGAAAAAGCATGGACATATTTGTCAAAATGATGTCCTTTGAGCCCAACGAAACCCCATGACTCACTCTTTCACAACACCTTTCCTCTGGAAGGTTTCCATTTAAACATCCTGGATTCAAGATGACAGAACGGTGCAGTCGCACTGACGAAACTACACATTTTATAATCAAGTCGAACTAAGCCTTCTGCATTTCCTTGTTCCGTTTATTCATCCCTCTTGTCCTTTAAGGTTTTATCAGTATTCTGGAGATAGAGCATCACATTATGCAGCGCCAACTACCCTGGCATTATCTCTGCTTGTGACAGATCGGCCTGCCATTGTGCCAGCCACAGTGCAGTGTGCATTAACATTAAACAGCTTGGCTGGCCGTCTGCCTGTCTCTGCATCCTCCAGGAATACAAGGAGACTCGGCAGCCATGAAGGCAACTTGGAAAGCACCTGTCACTGCCAGTGTCGCAAAAAGCCCATGAAATCCACCACCTGAACCACCTGCTTCACTTATTAACAGCACTTCAAAAGAATGAAGGAAAGTATGAAATTCAATAACACTGGAGTACTCACATAATTTGATGCCAGGTCTGGATGTAGATAGTCGATGCCTGAAATGTGATTTTGACATTAATCAGTGATATGATTAAGCCTTAGAGGAAGTGCTTCACAGAGGATAGTGTGGCCTTAAGTGTCATATTGCTATTTCACCACAGTTTCACATTTTAGTTTTGCTAATGACTTGATCGACAAAAGATTAATTGCCAACAATGTGATGATTTGCTACTTTTCTCTAGTTATATCACAACATGTATATCTTTTGGTTTTAAACTGGATGCCAGTTGTGGTTAGGCGACAGCACATCACAGGCGTATCAAGTGGCATTAGGGAAAATAATCACATTTTGAGCCTGTTTTTTTTTTAATGGATTATTTTACTTATTATATTTATTGCTATATTGTAATACTGTATTCGTTAGTTAAAATGTACTATCTATTTACAAACCGTATTCCTACACTTTACTGCCAATAACTCTTCTGCCACTAGTGGCTGTCGTGCACTTACTGTAAATAAAGTAGGCAAAGGCCTTGCATACACAAGTGTATCACATACTGTTGCAACTCTTAGACCATTTACCAGTAATGCAGTAACACTCATTTTTCTTTTACTTATTAACTCCACACTTGGTGAGTTTAATTTCCGTGACATACAGAAAGGATTAAATGCTTCTTTTTAGGAGTTTAGAAAATACAACTACATTTTACGCTTGAAAATGGAAACGTTGGAAAGTTTTGCAATTTTGTAGATACATGGTTGCACAGCTTTTGAAAAACTTAGTCCTGTGACTCAATACATCACAAAAACCTTTTCTTCATACCAAATTATCAGTGGTCACCATACATATTCTGATAAGCTGTCATGAGCCCTCTCCCTGCCTGGTAACACCACTAATTGTTTTCAATTATGTGCCACTCTGCTCCCTGCTCTCTCTACTCTGTCTGATTACCTCCACCTGTCTCTGCTCTGCTCTGCTCCACCCTCGTTAACCTACCAGCTGCACTGCATTTACCACTCATCATGCCCTGTATAGAAAGCCCTGTTTTTCAGTCCACACTTGTCAGATCGTCTGCAAGCCTGCATCGGAATCCTGCCTGTCTGCTTTCAACTCTGACTCCTGATCTGTGATCCAGGACCTGTCACTACTACTCTGATCTCCAGCCCCAGTAAACCCGACTTGCCTTTCGCCTTACGAGTTTTGAATATCCCTGGTGTGTGTCTGTGTGTGTGTGTGTGTGTGTGTGTGTGTGTGTGTGTGTGTGTGAGAGAGAGAGAGAGAGAATCCTTGATCTCGAAATTGCGCTCCTGGGTCCTCGTCTGTCTGTCCTGACATAAGCAAACTTTTTTTACTGTTAATTTTATTGTGTCAATAAAGTAATTGAATAAATCGGTACGATAAATATACGCAGGTATAATAATATAATGCTAGAGTAAGAAACGCTACACTCACCGTCGTCCATGATTGCGATGGTAACTCCTTTGCCTGTGTAGCCCAGTTGCCAAGCCTCAGCCACATTAAGATCCAGCCCAGGGGTCCCGTCTGCCTGGCCCGTGTTTATCTAATCACTCAAACAATATGGAGAACATCCATGACTCATGGCACCCAGGTGAGCCAACATTAGAAAATGAGTCTACATGGAGGGTGTGTTTTTGTGTGTGTGGGAAGGGGAGGCTATGGATAACAACTGTTTGGGGATGGTAGAGTGAAGGTGAGAAGAAGGGTAAGTAAATGTCATACCAGAAGACTGACGGCAAACTTGCCACGGCATAAAATTCCCGCTTGCCAGTTAGTATAAACAAGAGGGGAGGAAACTAGGCGGCATGAGTGCAGCGTTGAGATGACACGGACAGTATTGGCAAGGCTAATTAAAGAATGTATTACAACGTGGATTCATAAAGTAGTGGGGAATATGCCTGGCGTCTGAGCAATTAAGTAGGAAGAATGGTGGTCAGTGCTGAAGGTCAGGCGGCATGCAGACAGCTGGATTACTCACCAGATACCACTGTTTGGTGAATAGGGGGTCACTCATGTTGACTTCAATATCATTGATATCTCTGTAGCCTCGCTTCTGACGATCAAAACCCTCTTGCTCAAAGACATTCTTCACCTAGAGAGAGAAAAGCAAAAGAAAGGCCAAGTCAGGGTCAGATTAAAGGCAACACAACAACTCTCACAAAACATTTAAAAGGATCATACAAAGAGCAAAATGAAATTGAAAGTGCACAACAGTGCCTGTGCTGGAACGCACAAGTAAAACTAGAAATAGGATTTGTTCTGACGAGTGAGATGTAGGTGTGTACTGCTCTGTGCTCAGGAAATCGGCAAACCCAGCTGTGCTGTACTGTACCATGAAAGCAGAACATCATGTAAATCAAAAGGCCCATTCTTCTCCTGCTAATCAGAAGGGCTGCAGCTGGAGCCAAGGCTTCCAAACTCACCTGCCACACAAAAGAGTTTTTACATTTTCTTCTCCTCCTCTTGGTACATTTTCGAGAAAAAGCCACGGCAATTACACTCACAAATACGCTTGTGTTTCTTTTAATCATCAAAGACACTTAGAGGTGGATGAACAGCTGTTTTTTGGATTAGAAATACCCACTGAAAGCTGCCACAATGCCATTTAGCAAGCAGCAGAAGATAACATAGGACAAAGGACATACATGATGGGGATAAATGTCTTGAAATGTAGGTGCCTGATTAGCAGGCAGCTGGCATCAAGATGATTGGGTTTCTTTGGCAATGATGTTGCATTTTCATTTCTGCTACATTTAGAAATCAAGCCAACAATACACTCCCGATATATCACTGTCTTCATCTCCGTCAGTAGTTGTGAGGATGACGGCAATCAACAACGATAGCCAATCAATTCAGCCGTCCTAATTTCAAATTGCATTCCATTTTCTGTGACGTTTCATCCAATAAGCACCTTCAAAACTGAAGAGGTTAAGGAGAGGCAAAGGAAGCATGAGTCATTTAATCTATTAGAGTCTGGCAATACCTAAACCAAGCCTATAAGTGAAGCTTTCAATTTGTACTTTAGTTGTAGGTCCTATTCTGTCTCTTTATGTGTGTAGGTTTACTGGAAATACTTTGTTGGCCTACACTACCTGCACTACAAATACATCTCCACTGTAAACATTTCATTGACAATCGTATTATATTTTCTTATCTGAAATACTGATTATAATAATAATTAGAAGAAAAAAAAACATTGTCAAAGCTACATTTTAAATCTGGTCCCTGTGGCTAAATGTTCCTGTTGTGCTTACCCTTAGCAAATTCACTCGAGTGTGACCGAGGGGAACGGGCATTGTCCGGTGTGTTTACCACCACAGATAAGAGAGCAGAGCAGCACTTAAGATGGTCTTTTAAAATGGCCAAAGCCTATTCATCTAGATCTTTCTTCTATGGCGTATACTCCAAGCAATCAGGATGCACACACACTGTAAATCAACACGTCAGTAAGTCGGTTTAATGACAAGTCAGTTCTGAAAATAATCACTATATTTGCATAATTATATGTATTGGAGGACTTTTAAATGGCACATCCTTTCACCAATGTTTTTTTTTCTTTTTGAATTGGCCTCATGTTACATTTGTTGTCATTTAAATGAATTCACGCTCAGGTAGAAACTACCAGCACTTTCTAGAGTACAGTATCCCCCCCATCCATCATCAGTTTATTCCATCACTTGGCAGGAGAGCTGGTATTTCCCTTGAGACGGCATGTCATACTGCCCACTCACAACATCAACCAGTGCCCATGCACCACCATCACCCGCAGCCTTTGCCCCTTTGCCCACTGCCTACTCACAACGCTCCAGTTCACTTCAAATCAAAGAGCTGTGCCGCCTCTTCCCTTTCTCCTTGTCATTATTTCCCTCCAGGCTTTCCAAGGCATGTGTCTTTCAGGGTCAGGGGATGCTGCTCATTCACAAAGATTTATTCTGTTTTCCACCTTTTATTTATTCCACACCTACTTCCTCATATACTTTACATTGATTTTGAATGTATTTGTCTCATGTAAAAAAATAAATGAGAGGAAGGAGGGATGGGTGGGTGGATGGGTGGGTAGGGGGAAGGCACGGGTATGTGGATGAATAGACGTCTCGTTTGAAATCAATGTTGGACATGAGATGTAAATGGACAAGAGAGGACAAGGACACATAGAAAAAGAAGCAAAGGAATACAAGGAAAAGCTCATGGGTGAGTCAGAAGTGGGTCAACATGCTCCACTAATAGTCCCACAAAGAGTAGGGCTCCTCCAACACTACGAAATCCATCCAATACATTCAATGCTGCTGCTCAATTAGACAAAAAGTTACACTCTTATTTAAACTTGAAATACTATTTAGGTTTGTTTTTTTGCATAATACATACATGTTCAGATGCAACAAACTCCTTTATTTTTTTAAAGAACTGCACATCTAAGACTGAGATATGTCCGCCGTACCGCCTTGAAACCTGGGAGGAAGACACCTCAGACTGATAAACAGGCAGCATTAAGTCCCACTAGCTGACCTCATCCATTCCAGAGATGCACACAAATCAATAACTGTTGTGTTGCATATGAGCATGTCAAGCATCTGATTAAAACCCAGCATCTGGAATGTAGACCTGCCCATGTCCGTGCTGTCACACTTCCATTAGCTGTATTAGCTCGGTGGAGTGGCTCACATTTATTTTCATTAGCACCTCTCACAACCACAATTAGAGAGGTCAGTTGATTGTCTGCAGCAGGACCTCCACTTTCAGCGCCTCGATCGGTGGACGGAGCTAAACACACAGCTCAGCTGTTTTATTTAGATTAGAGCTTGAAGACACAGCAGATCTTTGTGTTTTATATTATCAAGTACATTGGTCAATTTATCAATGAACCCATCGATGGAAAAGTAATCTACAACTACTGAACAGTGTTTTGAGTTATTGTTCAAGCAAACCCGCCTAACATTAGCTGGTTTGAGCTTTTCCTTGTCTTATTACTGTACATACATTTTTTTTTAGGTTTTGGACTGTTGGTCTGAAAGAGAAAACATCAATTAGCGGACGTCACCTCAAACTCTGGGAAACTGAGTTCCACATCCAAAATGAAATACATTATTTCAGCTTATAATTTAAATGGCTTTGGACTTTAAATGTGAACATAACTTCATGCTGGAATAGCACATTAGAATATAACTCATACTCGCAAAAATGTAGCATACTTTATCATTTACAATGCAAAGGCGGTACCACTGCTCCACCTAGGCCTAAGTTATGTGTGTGTCTCATCAAAACGCTTCACAAGAAGGCATTTGAACACAAATAGTAAAATACAAAAACGCAACATAACAAAGCAAACACATTCAAAGCAATCCAAAACTATCACCAACGGCACGTCTATAAAAGGGAGTTTAAGTAAGTGATTTAGAGCTGAATATTGAATTAGTCGCATTCCACAGGGTTTCGAGTTGCCCTTTATTTTCACTTTATTTTCTTGAGACTAGAAAGACAGAAAGGATTGTGCAGCTTAAGATAGTATTATATTACGTTTACAGTGTAGTTATTAACATCAGACCATAAGTATCTAGTTATCTTTAATAGCACATTGTGTTCTTCTGTCCTTTCTGGTTTTCACACATCAACCATAACTCAATAGAATTGAACTGGATATTCAGATTTTAGAGATTTGTTTTTTCAGAAAATATTCAATTTTGATCGTTCGGTTGGTCCTTTATTATCATTGTGAGGATGGGAAGAATGATTTCCTGTTAATAACTACTGGCAGTGTTTGACTTGACAGTTGCTATAATGAATGCTACTATTATAACTGTGGACCAGCGCTCCTGTCATCATCATCATCATCATCATCATCTGTACACCATAAGATTTTCCAAATACTCACACAGTTCACACTCTCAGCATTTGCATGAAAAATCAATAATCTCTTCTTTACATCCTCTCCCTGCTTAATTAAATCACCCTGATTCCATGTTCTTATTTCATCTCTCTGGCTATATTAAGTGATATGTGCATCCTCGTGATGTTGGCTCATCATTACAGTGAGTCCTGTATTTATCTTGTGGCTTTTGATGTCATGTCCCCAGTGAGCTGAGGTGGCTCTGTGTACCTGAAGCTGTAATAAATATTTGGACTTTTGCCATCTTGTTGCATGGAACTTTCTTACTGTATTGCTAAAGCGCTGATGCTGCACTGTTTTCTACATGGACACTAGCCTCAAAATAACCATTGTCATGCAAAGCGAATAGGGAGACATGCTCTTCTAGACACATGCGAACAGTAAACACACAGCGTGTTTTTCTCAACGTGCATCTCTGTGTGTGTGTGTGTTTGCTTACCCTGCGGTCTTTTTGAAGCTTCTGTCTGCTGCGGGCACTGCGTTTGCTCCGCCTCTTTGAAGTGTCCTGAGGATAGAAGTGAAAGAGCCCCTCTCCAAAGGGAAGCTGGGTAAAAAGTAAAAAATAAAAAAACGAGAGGAAGATAAATCATAAGCAGAGATGAGAGACAACACATATGCAGCAATTATAAAGTGTGTGAATTGAAAATACTAAACATATGATAATATAAAATATAGACGAAGGACAGCAGGTCATCTTCCAGGTGGGAACAAGAGCACTGATTCCCCGGCTCTCACCTAGGGTCTATTTTAAGGCACTGGAGAACAGTGCTGGAATCAACCATAATAAATCACAAGGGCAGGGAAATGAGATGCATCATCTAGAGCTTTCCCTCCGGCAGATTAAAGACCCCTTATGCTTTTATAACAGCCAGGGTACGGGTCAATCCAAACCAAACGCTTTCAGATGTGCCTGTCGGATCTAATGTGAAAATGAAATTCTCATGGAAGAAAAAGGGTTACTTATCTTCCACTGCTCTTTAATTCTACCATTGTGGCACAAAAACGATGAAAGCTCATGTATGCGATGCAAATAACAAAAAAATAAAATAGGCTGCACATCCATTTAATGTTCCGTTAGTAATCGTTCAGGTTTGTTTTTTATCTTTGTTGATCTCTTTCTCTCTCTTTGTGTTCACATTTGTGTGTGTGTCTCGGGTCTGTGTCCCAGTCTTGTTAATTAAGCAACAATAGCAGATAATTCAAACGACACAGACATTGTTTAATGATGCATATCCCATTAAGACAAATATAGCTGCAGATTACATAACCTGGGAGGCAGGGAGGTAGTAGATGGGTGGGGGGGTGGGGGTGATCTGATGCCTACAAGAAAAGGAACTAGCAAACAGGACTGCTGCACAACCAGCACACAGATATGATATTATGATGGGTTACAGATTATTGTGGAGGTAAAAAAATAAGAAAAATCCCCATTCAGAGCAGCGCAGACACCCCTCTGTTCACTGCTACGCCTCACTGGCTGAGGCTCCGGCCAATTTCACCCACACATTTATTTTGACATGTGACAAGATACACACACTGTCAGGGAATTATTTCCATTGGTCTGCCATAAATGGCTTGTTACGTCTCTTGACATGTTTCAATACGTGCTGCATTTGTCAAGCTATTAAATAAGACCTATTGTCTCAGGTAATAAAAATGCCATATCTGCAGGGAAGGCCATGTACAGTATGTCACGATATGCAATGTGAATACACTATATGTGTGTGAGAGATCGAGAAAGGTGTGTATTTCATGTAAAACCTGGTGCTCAAATAATTATATGTAAATAAACACAATTCTCCTCATTCACTTTATTTATTTAACCAATGTAATGACTAAGAATACAAATAATGAAATGTATCAAATGTATCTCAAGACTTAGCTGACCCCTTAACTTCATGTTTTAGGAGATGTAATGTCAAAATTAAAAAAGTATTTTGCTTAGTAGGACACTGAAATTGGATGTGTTTGGAAATATAAATGAATTAGGCCTGGGTAGCTTTGAGTCCCCGGGGCTATAGGCCAATGGGCAACCTACTAGCCAGGGCCTGCATTTGAGTAGGAATGACGTCATCAAATTAATAAAAAAGTGTATTGAAGTCAAACCAAAATAAAACCCCGAGAAGCCTCTCGATTTTGTTCTCTACTGAGCTGCCTGTGTTTCTAAATACGCTATGTTTGACTATTTCTGATGAAAGGGACAATTAATAAACGTTGGCAAATAGGTTTAGCTATGTTTTTAATCTAATTGCTTTGATTTGCAATAATACATGTTTCTTAAAGTTTTTCCTGACAAGGAAGGGGGGAAAAAGCCTATAGTGCCAGCATTGTGTGACAATTTTATCCGAGGACGCTTACCTTGCGGGCACTCTGGAACCCATGTTGTGTTGCAAGTTGGTGCGCCTCATCCTGTGCGTCCTCGTGCAACTGAACCAGAAGATGGTCCGTGAAGACTGCTTCTGCAGCCTGCGTCGCGAGCAGCAGCGCGTTCAGCAGCACTATTAATCCCACGGCTGTCCCATGTCGGGGAGATCCACACATCGTGTCTGGCTTGTGTCAATCCGCCTGTCTGGCTGCCCGTCGGAGTGAAATCAGTGTGCGGGATGCTCCGCTCTAAAGATGGGAGCAGGAGGAAGAGGAGGAGGAGGATGTTAAAGGGGTTGAATCAAAGCTTTTGCGGACTCATCTTCTCGTCGTCAGCCTCTGGAAGTTCTATTTCACCGAGATGTCGCCGCTCCTGCTGGGTAGAGCGAGTGGAGATGTTGTGTGTTGTGGACCAAACCTGCATCCTCAGCTTTCTATCTCTCCTCTTCCTCCTCTTGTCAACTGTAATTCATTTACCTTACTCGCTCGGGTAGTATATGCGAGTGACGTTGTACCAATGGGCTCCGGCGGGCGTGTCCCGTTTCTTCTTCCCCCAGATGAGCTCGGGGACACTTTTCAGCACCTTGGAGAGCTCCTCCCATAACCCTCAGAGCTGATAGGAATTGTATTGATCAGTAGATCATGCTTCTGGCCTCATTGGAATGAAAACACAGATTCACGAAATATCTCTAGGGACAAATGTGCTATATATAGCTCATGGTGACCTTTATAACTCTTCTAATATTCAAATAGAATTCCTTTAGGCACAATTCTACAATATACTATTCACAACAAATGTTAAACGACGTGCCGTATGCCGTATGTTGACCAGTCTGACCCTCTTTGTGTAGTGGAATGTAAGAACAGTGCCACTGGACTATAATTGGTCATTTGGATGTGAACGGTAGGTTGTCAGAAAGAACCGTGCAAAAAAGACTTTTCTTACAAAGGCTGCTCATTAAAGGACTCCAGCTCCCCTGCTTTCCTCGTGCTTCCTCGCTGCTTTCCGATACATGAAAGGGTCACAGGGCTGCTGTAGACTGATGTAACAGCAGGTGTGCATATGTGAGAAAGTAGAGAGCGAGAGGGAGAAACGAGTTCCGGTGGGTGATGCTATTAATTTCCCTTATACAGACAAGGTTCAGTGAAAAGGAGCATGTATGATTATTGCTGCACAGCTGGAAAGCTCGTCTTTTCAGTTCAACAATAAGGACTCTGCAGTAGTCACCTTATGCGACAGGTCATTGCCCTGTCTTAAATAAAGATGCCCCCAGGGCCCCTTTTATTCAGTGGCCCATTTTAGAAACAGCAGGTTGTCCAATAATAGAACTCTGTATGTGTTTTTATTCATAAGCGTGTAGACTGAAGCAGGATTTATTTTTGTTTTTCTGATTTTGAATTATACCTTTGCTGTCCCTAAAACCCACACTGTCTATAGTTTAAACAAATATCTCGACAAGATTTAGCTAAAACAAGATTAAAAAAAACAGTCCTGCTTATCTCACTAGCTAGCTCTCATATTTCAAGTATTTAGCGTTGCATAAATTTCAAGAGACAGCTTCATAAAAGCAGCTTAAATTGTGAAATTGGTGTTGAGAAATGTCATGCTCTGCAGTCATACCGGTAAATCATTCACTTGTTCAGTGAAATGTGAGATAGAAATGTACATGCAGAGAATAAGAAAAGCCTTTATTTTATGAACAGTCTTTTGTATTCAAAGTGATCATCTCTGTGCACCTCTTTAAAAGATGCTAATCTGTCATCATAATGGCGTACTGTCACGTGCAATGTTCACTATTACATAATGTTATTTGAAAGGTGTGGTACCAAGGGAGCACAATAGCACGTGGATCAGTTATCACAGAAGTCTGGAAAAATAATGAAGGTGGATTTTCTATAAGTGGATCCGCTTTTACTAATCACTGTTTCCATGCTCCCTACAGACCTCCTCCCACACTCCTTCAATTCTGCAGCCCAGAGATTATTTATTTAGCTAGGGCAAGCCAGCAACCTTCCCTTCTCCATCACTACGCCATTCTTCTCTGCTCGACCCTCGTGACTAATCCACACTCGTGTTTTGCCTGCAGATTCGCATGAACTGCAATCCCCTCCATCATATGTATATGTCGGGAAAACCTGCAAAGAAAAGCTATAGCCTCATCTGCTTTTTAACAGTTGTTTTTTCTCTGACAAATCACTAACAATTGATGTTTTGAGAGGTGTAGGCGTTTGTATGCCTTTAAAGCTGCTCCATCTCCCACTGTGGGAAGTAATACTCAAAGACTGACACCTCTGCTTCGCACAGGTAAGCCTGCAATTGTTACGGTTGAAATTGACTCAATTTAACATGGTGGAAATCATGTTACTCAGTTGTGCAGTGTATAATCAAGTTGGTTGTATAATATGCATGATATTACTCAGCTTAAGTTGTTCCTGATGTACAAAATAAACTTTATTTATACATGCATAAAATGCAACACAAAGTGCTTAACATACAAGCAGATAATCACAACATTTACGATAAAACCATAAAAACAAATACAATAGAATTAAAAAAGACAAGATAAAACAACCATCAGGTGAAAATACTTCAGGAGAAAGCGATGGTAAATAGATGTGTTATAAGATTTAGTTTGAAAGAGTCAACTGATTAGATTAGAAAGCCCACAGAGACCTTCAGGCAGACTGTTCCAGAGTGTTGGGCATGATTAACAAAGGCCGTCTCTCTGTGCCTTTTAGTTCGGACCTCGGGAACAATCAAGAGGTTGGAGTGAGAGGACCTAGCAGGCACATACGTCTTAACCATGTCAGACTGATAACCATGTCAGACAGATAACCAATGTAAAGATTTTAAGATTGGGGTAATGTGGGTTGTCTGTCTGGTGTCTGTCAGAACACGTGCTGCTGTGTTCTGTACGAGCTTTCTTAGACAAACCCCACAGAATAGCGTTACTGTAGTGTAGCCTGCTAGAGATAAGGGCATGTATTAAATCTCTGACTCTGGCAATGTGCCTTAAATGATAGGACACTTTAGTGACATCTGTAATGTGGCACTCAAAATTAAATTTGACCTGTTCCTTGGTGTTTATTGTAAGTTATTTTAGGTGGTCAGACAGTTTGTCGCTCTCAGCCTTTGCCCCATTGGCTAGGATCTCAGTTTTGTCTTGATTAAACTGCGATATGTTCGGGGTCATCCACAGACTTAAGAGATGCATGCAATCAGGTAATTGATAGAACTGTGATCATTTGAGCTAACAGAGATGTTTAGCTAGGTTGCATTGCAATATGTAAATTGACTTTTGTGATTTCTAATAATATTACCAAGTGGTAACATATACAGTACTGAAAATAAATGGGCCTTAGATAGAGCCTTGCGGGACCCCAGATTTCAGGTCCATTTCATCAGAGGAGTGCTCATCTATGGACGCATTTACTTTAAACCATTTAAAAACTGTGCAAGAAATGTGTACCTATATTATACTCTTATTGAATGTATTGGTCTTTTATAATGAAAATACAGTATGATGAGAATAAGACGAAGCGCGGATCCATTTTACCCCAACAGTTGTGTTTGGGATTCAGGAGACTGGAGACCATCTTAAAGTGCTCAAAAACATACTTCACCTTTTATATGATACCTTATCACTTTGCTACTTTTATGAGAATTGCTTATAAAGTTGAGGTGGTTCGGGCATCTAGTAAGGATGCCACCTGGGCGCCTCCCTAGGGAGGTGTTCCAGGCACGTCCAGCTGGGAGGAGGCCCCGGGGAAGACCCAGGACTCGGTGGAGAGATTATATCTCCTCACTGGCCTGGGAACGCCTCAGGATCCCCCAGTTGGAGCTGGAGGATGTGGCTCGGAGAAGGGAAGATTGGGGTTCCTTACTGGAGCTGCTGCCCCCGCGACCCGATCCCGGATAAGTGGTGGACGATGGATGGATGGCTTATAAAGATGCTTTGGAACTCATAAGATGATTTAAGAGGTATTCATGGTTTGCACTGTTTGTATTTATATAAGAACAAGATGATTTATTTCATTATTCAAACATGAATAAAGATTTGAAAGTTTGAAAAGTAATTCTCAACACAAGGTTCAACTTATGTAATGTTTCTGAAGCAGTCAATATATGCATGTAGACTGTGTTTTAGACTTTTCAATTAAGTACAAGGCATCCTGGAAAATACTAATGTAATATTATAGATTCAAAGTCATTTCGAAAGCAGAAGCTTGTTATCTATTTGTTTTTATTTAATGATCAATTGTCACTTGATCTTACTAAACTGTATTGATAGTTTTTACATTATCTGCAATGAAATTTGAGAGGGCATTTTCATTGAAACAGAGTGTGAAATTAGGATATTCAAGTTAAAATAGTAAATATTTGATGGATAACCGCACAATAGGGATTGAACAACGGCCTCAAACATATTGTGCCATGTGAACCTTCTCCTAACAAGAACACAAAGTGAGATGCCTAATGTTTCCCTGGTAGCACAGAGAAGACTTTTCCTCCTCCTCATTGTTTCCTAATAGCTTAGAGATCGTGCTTTCTTTATTTGGAAAAGAGGCTTCACAGCACAATTTTATTAAAGATTGAACTCTTTGTAAGCTTTTGTTAAGCAATTTGCAGACTTCATTGGAAACTGAACAGTCCATAATAATAGCAATCATATGTTCACATGGCAGCACTTACTGTTGTTGGATGACTTTGTACCAAATAAACATATAATATGAAATGATTATGGGTTGATTGTTAATTTAAAGCTCTAGAGACTTTTGGAAATTGGATATTTGTTATTTTATTCTTTTTGATTAGGCAACCCTATATTATAGGCTGTGCAGAGATGACAAAACAACATTAATGGAGTTGTTAAAACCCATGGATGTGTATCTGCGGTGGTGTTGGAGGAGGAGCAGAAAAATATGGATCTTTAATTTTTCATAATCGCCCGAGGCTGGAGTGGATGTAGGCTGCCTGTCGGTGTTTCCGCTGTGAGTTTCACAGAAAACATGCGAGATAAGACAGTGTGTGCACATGCTTATCATACAAACTGATAAACATGTGCATACACCACAACATAAGGATCACAAAACCAAGACAAAGCCTCTGCAACCTCGGCCACCAAGCTTTCCACCAGACTGGAATTGTTTGCTAGCTCTCAGAGACAAGAGTATTGATCTTTCACTGCTGCACTGTAGTGTTTTCAATGCTAAATGAAATCAATCCAGAAACACTCAGTACATTAGCACTAAAGCTGTTTTTATGCATCTTATATGCAGAGTTTATGAATATTTTATTGTTAAAGAGAGATCTCATTCCTTTGCTCACATTTAGATGCTGATTTAACCAACACTCTCTAAAATGCAAACATTCACCGAGAGAGCATAAGCTAACTTGGGAATCCTCAAGTTAAACACCTCCAAATGGAGCCGACATTTCACAGTATCCCTCTCTATCATTTCCCCAGATAATAAGAGCAGTGCAGAGAAAGGCAGAGATAAAAAAAAAAAAAGACAAACGCAAAAGGCTTTTTTTATGCCTCCCTGTAGTTAAGCCGTCATTTCAGAGGCATCTCTATACTCTACTGCTCCGTCAGTGCCAGCCAGTGTTGTGGGACGGGATGTCTCTGAGTGAGAGGAGGATTGTGGGTACTATATCCGCATTGATTGCAGTGTGGATAGTGCCGGGAGCTGCTCTTGTAATGGTTTCATTCGCTCTATCTCTTTCTCTGTGTCTCTCTGCTCCATTCTCTCTATATCATAGGAGGCCACTGCCTGCCTCTGGTTCTGTGAGATAAGAGTCCGGCCTTCACAGGTAGACAGATATCAAAACCAACAGACTTCACTGGTTTTCATAATGGCCGAGGGTTGACATGTGATAACATATCATTACCCTGGTGTCATTCAATCATTTCATTTGGCTTCAACTGTGGTCTTCTAGACATGAAAGCAGGCGGTTAAAGGTTTCTTGGTTCAGTCATATGCTTAATTCATGCAAACCAAGATGTAATCAATACCAAATTCTGTGAATAAATTGACACATATCAAATGTAAGTTTGCACAGGAGATGTAAAGTCAGAGTAAGTCACGGAAAGTAGGATTTAAATGCAGCTACTCCGAAAGCAGATTGGGCTGTAACACTGTGTCGTACAGATATGTTACTTCCACCAGGGCAGCTGGAGAAGCACATAGCAGGGATCAGAGGGACAACACAAGGTTATGTTGGGCCTGATGTGCTGTGAGGCGTGGCAGACAGCTAGGCCAACTCAGGTGGAAACACCGGCTCGATTTGTCATGGACCACGCAACACAGTGCAGAAGAAGATTAAACTGAACTCATCACTCTCATCCTTCCTCACTCGCACCCTACTCGTATGCCCT
Organism: Cottoperca gobio; assembly: GCF_900634415.1. Classification (NCBI taxonomy): domain Eukaryota; kingdom Metazoa; phylum Chordata; class Actinopteri; order Perciformes; family Bovichtidae; genus Cottoperca; species Cottoperca gobio. The sequence goes on along the minus strand of NC_041369.1, from coordinate 15,500,739 downwards.
CCTTCTCTCTTTCTCTCTCCTTTTGCAAATTAGTTAAACATTTCCTCTCCCTTCCATCTCATAAAATGTTCATATTGCAATGTAAGAGCTGTTTACATCCCCACTGCACCATAGAGGGAGTCTCAGGAAATACCGTGCTGTGGGGAAACAGGTAATCCAGGTTACCACAGCCCAAAGCTTTCATGTGTGTGGTCCAGTAGTACACTGCTGTGATGTTTTGATATTTCTCTCTGCAGGGTGCTAGCTAATATGAGCACTATTGATATTCCTGCCTGTGCTTCTGCTTCGCCTTAAGCTAACCTTGAGCATATTATAAACCTTAAAGTACTGTAATACTTCAAAGAGTCTATCATCCTAGCTATTTGTAAACAGAGAAACCTTTACCCCATACGGCCAAGCAGCTGCAACTTAACATGAACATTTTAATGTCATTAGGGTGTTACCAAACTCTCTATATGTAGTCAATGTAAACAACTAATCTGTGGTTCAGCCAACACTTACATACCTAATGCTACCGCACTCAGGCACAGTGAAAATATCCAAAGTATGTATTCAATAAACTTGGGCTATTATCACCTTTCGTTAGCATACAGATACATACAGATTTGTTAGCATACAGATACATACAGATTCGTTAGCATACAGTTGCCTATTTACACATCCAGCAGATACAGAGCAACATTATCAACCTGCCCAATGTACGTCCAATATTCACTCTCTTTTAGCTCTGTTTCGGTCTCTAGTAACTCCTGAGGGAAATGTGTCTCTTAGCTGCTAAATGCTCCATTATCTAGTAGCTGTTACACACAATGTTCACCACCATCTCTAACTTTGCTTCGCTGGGTTTTTAGAGGATTCTAATGAAAACAGAGAATGAAAAAAACGAGTTAAAAGACGTTAAAAGGTTTGAAAGGCTGAAAGGAACTACAGAGTCACTTGGTAACTCTCCATGGGTTTTTTATTACGAAATGGCTTTCACATAGTCATGTGATCCATCGTAAAGGTGCCGCCACCACCTCCATTGTTTTCAATGTAAACACTGCGACAAAGCGAAGAAGCATGGCCGCCGCTCCGGTGAACACGCATAGCTCAGCGCCAATGCACGCAGAGTTTATGATGGTTCAACTTGTTCAACTTGCTCTCTGAAAAGCAGTGAACAAACGCACAACTGATCATTGTGTTATTTTACCAGCTGCATTATGTTTTATTCACCAACTGGAGTGATAAACTATGCAATTGTCATTTCTTCTCTCTACCCAGCTCCCTCTATAAATCCCTGAACAAATGAAACATAAACTCGGTGGGTTCGTGCCGAGGCTTAGCACCAGTATGGGAAAAAATATCCTGTATTATTAATGGTCAGTGGAAAAACAATCCAACATCACAGCTTGTAGCAGTGCAGTTCTCAAACAGCTTTCCTCGCAAACAGCAGTGGAGGTGAAGCAGAAGCAATGGGCCCACCTGCTTAGTTATTCAAAGCGTATTCCGAATATAAATTTAGCTTAATTGGAAAAGAAAAACAACTGTGCGGGCAAAGATTATGCATAATCATAATAATTATTTCCCTCTGTGTATTAGTTATTTGGAGGTGAGTATTCTGTGCTGCCTAATGAATGCACCACCTAGGAGGGAATAAAAGGACATGCAAATTAACGTCAGAGATGAATCACGTTCATCAAGCGAGAGAGGATGAAAAAATATTCAGTCTGATTTGATTAATTGGTAAACTCACTCACACTTTGAAGGAAATAGCACAGTTAACTATGTTCCAGAAAAGATCTGCACTATAACATGTAGAACATCAGAGACTACCAATATGTGTCTAAATTATATAAATAGTTTGTGATCAATTTAGAAAATGTTGGTGAATCTGTGGATCAGTTGAGGTGGTTCGGACATCTAGTAAAGAAGCCACCTGGGCGCCTTCCTATGAACGTGTTCCAGGCACGTCCAGCTTGGAGGAGACCTCGAGGAAGACCCAGGACTCGGCGGAGAGATTATATCTCCTCACTGGCCTGGGAACGCCTCGGGATCCCCCAGTCGGAGCTGGTGGATGTGGCCCGGAGAAGGGAAGTTTGAGGTTCCCTACTGGAGCTGCTGCCCCCGCGACCCGACTCCGCATACGCAGGAGACGATGGATGGATGGATGGATGGATGGATGGATGGTGAATCTGTGACACTTCATAGAGGGAACTTATTTTACAATGTCTTTGGGTTTGTGCTTTGCCGCTAATGAAACATGTCAGTGCACCAAGCTGCAATCATTTAATTGTTGTAACTGTAGTTTTATCAAATTGGCAGTTTGGAAAATGTATTTTGAGTTTACAAGGCCTTTAGGTAGAAAAGTTGTTTGGGTTGTATTTTAAGCAGAACCCATTTACAAGGAGCTACTGATCTGTGTCACGTAATGGGATGATTTTTCAAAAGCACAACAGTAATTAGCTAAACTATATCACCGGGTGCTTTAGAGTTTATAGCAAGTTTGTGAATCAGCTATTCTCATCTCCCAGGCTTTCATTCATGCCCAGCGTGTCAGAAGTGACGTTGATGTCATGTTAAATTGCCATTACTAGTGTATCATGCCGAGTGCACCCCAACATGCCAGATTCAAACACCTCAGGCACACTTGCTGCTGATAATTCTGATTTGACACTGTTGATTTTTTCTAATCAAGCCTCCTAAACTGGACCTAGTACTCAGCTATTCACAACACTGCCAACTTTCCCATTTCCTTTCATACGGTCATTAAGTCGTCGAAGCCAGCCACCTCCAATCTGATGTCGGAGCAATTATCAGCTTCAGTCGGGCAATCCAGGGTATAACATTGCATGCCTTTATAGTCTGATGAGACAGCCTGACCTTTGAGGTACAACATGAAATAATCATCATGTAACTAATGTTACTGTCACAAGCTCATGTTGAGCTCCATGTCCTCATTCAAAACACATATAGCTCACTGGGAAATTGTCGTGTTAGTGAAAGAGCTCATTCTTTCCATTTGTTTCCGTTAGGTTAGCGTCATTAGACATTGTGTGTGTTAAATACTCAACGTCATCTCATCAGCTTCAGAAAAGTGTGCCTGTTTTACCAAGAGGCTAATGTGTCTGTGACAACAGGAAGGGGACAGGCCAAGTAACCTTGGCAGAATATGATGACAATCAGGCTGTATTACGCAAACAGCATCAGCAGCATGCGCAGCAGTCTCTGTGTGTGGGTACTGATGCTCTTTCCATTTTAAAAGGACATTAGGGCTAATGGTAATGGTATCTCAGAGATTTCCAAGCCTCTTTCTAGTGCTGCCCTCTATACTAGCTGCCAAAGAGCATAGTCCATTAAAAAAAGCAAACAATGGATATTTTTCATAGGCCACACAGGGCACAGGGTAAACATGTCTCTGCCACAAACAATTAGCAACGTATTACGTGGTTTAGCTATTTAGCAATGTTTAAAATTCCGTCGTTATATTTTCCTAATTCCTTTGCCAGGAAGGAGTAAATGAAAGAGGAGATCTTCTGAGGAAAAGGGTGATACGAAGTAAACACTTCCAGGAATATAGACATAAAATCATTAACACAACCACTTGACATTTAAGCGTTGGTTACTGAGAACAAAGGTTACAACGGTTGCAGAGAAACGCTGCGTAAAAAAAAACCAATCTATTGTATGTGTGCATTTGGGTGAGCATGTTTTTCTTTGCGGCTCAGCTGGGAGGCTTTTTTCGATTATATCCTTTGTGTTTGTGAACGGTGCGCACTTAATCTGCGGCGGTGACTCTCATGGAAACACGGAGGTAGACACCTTTCATCAGACTCTTCACACAGATGTGAGAACTTGCATCGTTTGATCCGGGCTAGGATTAGTGATGGCCACAGTCTCCATATGGCTCAGTAGCTGCACAGAGTTGACAGCAGCTAAGCGATAAGCCTGCCATTCTGCCTACTGACTGTGAAGTCAGCACAGCTAATTAGCAGTTCTCTCCTCGGCTGATTCATTTATTCAGTGTAGCCTCATTTATTTAATCGCGTAAAGGTAATTCATTTGCATATAGTTTCATTGTTTTCACTTTCCAACTTTACTGACCACAACCACTTTATTTTAGATATGATTTAAAAGCTGTTCACTCCATTATAACAGTCGAGCGTGATGTGCATGATGTGCACTTCCCTCAACACCTTCTTCACAGATCCATCGCGCAGTTGTAAAAATAGGCTGCGAGCAAAGTGTGTAAATAAACCCTGCGATGGCCGCTCCAGAAGGGTCAATAAAACTACAAGCTGAAATGCATTTAGAGATCCTCAATGAGAATCTCATTGTTCATTCTACCCCTGCGATTTGTGAGGATACCCTAGCCAATCAATACAAGGACCATTAAGCTTAACAAACCCGGTTCGTCTATAAACTTCCCAAGGGCTCTGTAAAGCATCAACATGCACTCTGGGACAACCTGCCTACCTGTAAGGGCTCAGAGGCAAGTGGTTTGCACAAAGCAGGATGTCGTTTTATTCTGACACTCATTTGTCATTGTCAGGTTGATGTACATGTTGTGACGCAGATACACCCCCCCCCCCCCCCCCCCCCCAACCCCCCCCTGTGATTGGACATTTGAACAAATTGAGTAATACATGACCATTTCTTCCATAATTATAAGTTATTTTACAGCTGTCATGTCACTCTCTGGCTACACGCTGTGGGTGGCTGCAAGAGGGAGATATGGAACTCGAAAGAAAGGATTAACCTAACAGCCGAACCGCAGCCTTATGCAGCGTACTGAGATTCAACATTAAAAATGAACGCTGCTATGCTTAAAAAAAAACAAGCAATTTAGAACTATACAGCTCGGAAGAACAAATGTGTTTATTGTTATTCAATCACTGGTACTATTTATTGAATTTTGAGTTATTCTCTTACAATGGCGTGTTAACAAACACAATCTAAAAGTAATGAGCCATGTAGGACCATTCTTCCCACTTCTGGTGCATAACAATGGCACTATTAAACTGCTTGATTAAAATGACAATGCTTATTATGTATATTAAACAACATTGCTGTAAAATTCTAAAATAAAAATAAAAACATATTACAGAAAAGCATCCAAATGATGTCATCAATACACTTTTAATACACCAGGAAAGCAAATAAATGAGCACAACACATTCAATGTTCCAATATAAAAGTCCATTCTGCTGTGTGTTCACCCACATGCGTATGTGAAAGGAAACACTGAGAAATCCTGCAACACACAATTTTGTTTCACCACTAAATTGCCTTACTTAGCCTCACTGCTTTTGTAATGGGTTATTGGTTGTCATGACAAACACTCAGCCTATTCATAGCGCAGAGGCTTCTGAAAAACCCACTGCAAAAAAATATATATTTAAAGACAGGACATAGAAGATTTCTGATAAAAGATTTCTGCGACTCCAAAAGCTATGAATTAAGGGAGTGATAGCCGGTTATTTCTCTTCTGCCTCAATAATCTGTCAGTCTAATGCAAGGAGACTCCCTGGGACAAAATGGACACCAGATCTCGGTAACATAGGGCCCTTACAACATACTGTCATATTGAGGGAGGACTAAAGCATTCTGTATCTGCTCAGAGAAGTGAATTAGATGTTCTGGTGTTTATATATGGAAAGAAAAATGTATTATTAGTGTCACAGTGATATTATGCAAACAAACTGAATAGCCTCTACTGAGATTTCAACTGTTTTACCGTGTAGACAATGTGTAGTCATGACATGTGGGCATCAAACACAGCAGACAGTGTTTTCTAAGACCTCCAGCCATGTGTTATATAAACGCATGCATTATTTATGCTACAAGGAAGTAAGCAGACAAGACTGTGAGGTACGGGCGGGCCATACTGCAAAATTGGGTTTTGATCCATTACAGGGCCAGAATCTCAGACACACGATACAGATAGTTTTAATTATTATTAAAAGTGACTTGTGTACTTAACGCACGGGAGGTGATGAGGTGAATGCATCATCAATAAGCTAAATCTGAAATAGCTCCAAACGATGCTCCTCTTTCGTTCAGCCATCACTGCAATTATGTGTCGGATTGAACTAGTCGCCCCGCTGCGTGTAAGCAGTGCGTATGTTTGGATGCACACAGCACAACAACAGCAGTGGAGAAGCAAAGAGTACGTGCACTAAGATGTGTTCATGCTCTATTCTTTGATGAAAAATAAAATGGGTTTGTAGAAAAAAGGGACTGATCCCTTTTTGGTGATTTTTTGGGTTGATTTTCAAAATGAGACATAATATTTGTAGTATTGTGAATTATCTGTTACCTCCAAGTCACAATAATGCACCCGAAGGAATGACAGCCTTCATACGGCTTCATTGATTTCAGTTGTCAAAGTTTTGTGAGACCCACACATATTTTCAGGGCTCTCTGTAAAGAGATTTATTTAATATCTACAGTGACCAACAGTTTTTCAGTCTTCTGGAACCGGACTGTTTGTTAGCTTGCCACACCACACAGAAAATGTTGATCAATGTGCAATGTCCCTGAGAATAATAAAATAGAATGTATTAAAAACAGCAAACACCAACTAGTATTACCCAGCTCATATAGGCTATTGTTTTTGTGGTGATCAAACGGTTTTCTCAACACACATCGTGACATCATTTCACGCGACATCTATTGCACGTCTGTCCCTCTTGAGAGAGGGATCCCCCCCTCAGCTGCTCTCCCTGAGGTTTCTTCCATTTTCCCCCTTTTAATTATGGGGTTTCTTTTGCGGAGTTTTTCCTTGTGCGGTGCGAGGGTCTAAGGACAGAGAGAGTCATATGCTGTACAGTCTGTAAAGCACTCTGAGACAAATGTGTAGTTTGGGATATTGGGCTATATAAAGACATTTGACTTGATTTGATTTGATTTGACACATCCACCAATAAGATGGCTGATGCATGGAGACATGCAACCATTCACACTGACATTTACACCCTACAGGCAATGCAGAGTCTTGAAATAACCCTACCTGCATGTCTTTGGACTGCGGGAGGAAACCAGAGCACCTGGAGGAAAACCACATTGGCATAGGGAGAACATACAAACAGCCGGCAGGTTCAAACTGAACCTTTTTGCTGTGAGGCCAAACACTGCTCGAGCATATCGCACATTAGCATTTGTTCGGAGTTATGTCTCTGGCCACCTGACGAGTGTAAGTCGGATTCCCTCGGGCACGACACTTTCATGTGTGCTTGAATGATTTTGAGCACTTACTGAGATGTACTGTCTGCATTATGCTTTACTGCATTGTCTTAGAAATGTACATCTGATGAGATGACTTGTAACATATTGCTGTAGATTTTATTCTTTTAAGGGCGATTTCTTCTCTTATTTATCAGTTATGCTCTATCCACATCAAATTCAAATCCAGACGATCGTACAGGATCATACCATTTTGTAAGGACACTGTTTGGCTAACGGTAGCCAGTGAAATGTTTGTCAAGGGCAAAAGCATCATTCAATCATGTCATTTTATTATTAGCTTGCTACATACTGGACCTTTTTATTATGCGTTTATCATCCCTTATGTCAGTAACTAATGTGCCAAACTAGTCTCAGAATGAGGTCTCTTGATTTGATATTTTTCAAAATGACAGGCTAATGGCTGTGCCTAATTTCCTCATGGTAGCATTCATATCCTGTCTTTTCCTTTCGGCTTTATGACCTTTTGACCAAGATAACTTTAGCAGCCAATTAGAGATGGTTAGCTGCTTTACACAAAGCATCTCGTGGCTCATGATTGAAGGTCCTCTTTCACAGTGCTCAGCACCCAAACATCTCCCCCCCGCACACACACAGACACACACACACACACACACACACACACACACACACACACACAGAGAGACACAAAAAAAACACAGTAGCCTTTCCCTAAATCTTTTTGGTAACCACGGTGACAGGCAAAACAGAGGGAAATAAAGAATGGAAGGAAGTTGATTTCATTGGACGGGGAAGGTGAGGACAGGGTTGTCTTGCAGAAAAGGGTTTATTCAGGTGTGATGGAAATGTGGCGCAGGCAACCGTAGCGATGAGGATTCATCAATATGGACTGCATCATACATTACTGGTACTCTGAAAAGACGCAGATTGAGCCAATCCTCTTCCACACACGCACTTTTTAGGAAACTTTAACACTTCATCTAAGTTGATGACATATTCTTCTTTTTATTCTCCAAAATACAGGTTTAAATGCCTTCTCAAGAACTCTATCTATTCCAGGATACAGCAGTAATACCCAAGTAGTAGATACAATGGTGTCCTTGAAATCAATGGTTTCTTTGTGTTTTTGTATGACGGAGAAAAATGGGTGGAATTACACTAGCTTGTGCAATTATATGAGTCAGAGGTATAACACAGATGGAGAGAGAAAGAGAACAAGAGAGTAACATAGATAAATAGTGAAGTAAAAGAATATAATTGAAGCTGCACTTTCTTCTTGATTAAACTCTTCTATAGGTATTGTTGTTATCCTTGAAGTGTGTTAACGGTTGGTGGTCACACATTCTTGACACAAAACTGGACTGACAAATACATTTTCAAATGTAATGGATATTAATCAAGTGAGAAGGACGCCGCGGATCCTCAGGCTTTAGCAGTGATTGATTTGTGCTGACTGATTGATTGATTTAGTTCAAATAAGCAGTGAGCTGGCATTTTCTGACACCCTTGAAGAAAATCTGCGCCGACAAACACTATCATTCAAGCACTTTGAAGGCACTACTGATTAAGTCAATCACAACAGACACACCTGTGCATGCTTTTTCCTCTAGTCAGGCATAGAATAAAGTTTCCCATCACTCTAGTGGATAATATAGGAGTTGTATGTGTGTCATTGTCCTAAGTGAATACCTCTTCTCAGGAGGACAAAGCCCCTTGTCGTTTGGAAAGAAATTTTCTTTTTACACCCTGAGTCATCCCATATCCGGGGACCAGTATGTTTGCGCTTCAAATGTTCTTCTAACCTCAATCTTTTTTTTTCATTCCCACATGAATTTTGCTGAATCTGAGGTTTTTTTTTTTTAGAAACAGAAAATACTTCTTCCAGTACACTGCTCTGAGATGTCTTCTCTCACAAATAAATGTTTGTGAAATTATCTTTTGGCTGCTTATATTTTCTTCTCTCCTTTGTATAATTGCTTCATCCTTGAGAAAAAATCTGCTACAGTGGTTGGAATGAAGAAATAGTGATGTGACTTCTGAGTAATAGCTGTTGTACTACGTCTTTGTTTCACAGTATCACACAGTGTTTTTCACACGTTTTTTGGGATGTAAAAAGAAATAGAAAAAGGTCTCATGTTTCCCCAGTCTAAAATGTCACGCTCAAATGCTAACTAAACCTGAAGCTGTTGATTTCGCAGCTTTACAGGATACTGCGCTGCTGGGCGTAGAGGTGTGGGTGCGACACTGGTTGGAAAAACAAAAACAAATCTACTGTAGCCTGCATTTGGCAGCTGCTGCCTTTAAGCTCACACACACACACACACACACACACACACCTAGTCACACACACACACACATACACACACACACACACACACACACACACACACACACACACACGCACACACACACACACACACACACACATCAATCTCTTCTGTCATGGTATCCCTGCCTGTCTCCATGGTAACACCCTAAAACTACAGCTGTCTGATGGGGTAACTAACTTGGTGTGACTTGTGTATTTTTAATATTTGCATATGAGGCAAATGCAACTGCAAAATATGCTAAACATTTAGACAAGTGTTAGTACTTCAGGTGATGACGCCAATGTCATTGTAATATCACCACATATTGAGAGAAATGCTATTTTTCTGAACTGAAATTACTTCCAGAAATGCTTCAGGAAATATTTCTCTCTTCTCTTCTCACTGCACTAACAGATCCCTCAGACATGCCCCAGGTATGTTTCTGCTGAGTGACATTTTGTGGTAGATGTCCCCATATGAGCCAGGTTTATATTGATCTGGGCTGAGAAGGGAATAGGAGATTGATCGTAATGTGTGACAGTCCTATTTCTTAAACTCGTAAGCCTGCCTCTGCTAAGAAAGCCTCAGGTCAGACAGGAATAAACTAATGAAAATGACCTGTTTGCGGTTGCTCCACAAATCAATGCATGTGGCAGTCATGTAAGAGCATTCAGGAGATGGCAGATACATTTACTGGCAGCTCTGGAGAATATAAACTAAATGAATGAGGCTTTCTTTGTTAAAATGAAACATCTTTAGTAATCCAAAGAGCTGATAATCCACTGTTTTGAATGGAAAAGATTTGATTGAGATGTTACATTCACCAGCGTATCTGGGTGGGTGCTATGACTCACAAAAAAAAAAGAGATACTGATGATTCAAAACCAATCAAAAAGAGATTTAAATCATCCTTTAAGAGTCTTAACAGTGACAATATGTCAGTCCATGTTTAATCATAATAGTTCTCTGGAAGCTGCATCTGTGAGAAACAGGCAAACTGGCAGACAGACATTTAGACAAGATACAGAAGATTTAGAGGGATTGTATGTACAAAATAATGTAATATCACTTACGTAACTAATTTAATGTAATACTGAATGGAAAATAACTTAACCTTGAAGTAACTTCATCACAATAAAAAGCAAAGCTACTAAGGTCATATTACTCTAAATGGCCGTTTGCAGCCTTTGTGAGCTTTTAAGGTTGCCTGGCATGGGGTGACTATATTTCAAAGCAACATGAGACATCTAATGGAGCTTTTATCAAAAACTGCAAAAAAAAGAAGAAAAAACCTGATGGCTAATTGGGTATGGTCGACAATGAATGGATTTCATGAGGATATATGCATGTGCAATTACTTCTCTGAAAGATTACATTTCTTTTGAAAAAGAGAAGATAAGCAGCACTTCTCTACCTGCTGCTTTAGAAGGAATCATAACATCAAACATTTGATAACAGTGTCAAGAAACCTTGACACTGCAATAAAAAGGATACATCGGCATTACAAATTGCATTTGATAATAACAGGAGAATATCTACACGGCAATTTAAAGTCAGCTATTAGATGTGTCAGCAGAAATGTACAGTACAATTACCCATCCTGAAAAGTCAAAGTAGCAATCTGGAAAACTAATATCAACATTTTCAATTGATATGAAAAAAGGGTTTATTGAGTAAAGTATCTTTTTAAGACAAAGCAAGACAGATAGATGTCAGACTGTGAACTATGGAGGGCTGTCCAGGTTTTTGCTCCGATTGGAGACAGCACCACAGGTTGTAATAGAACAGGGTCTGACGCGCTGGCTCGAGAGATGACTGTCTACCTAACTTTTATAAAAGCTAGAGTTACTGAAAGCAAGACTTGAGAAGAAAGAGGCTTCAGTCTGTCACGTCTTAATCACAGAAGAAGTCCATGTTCTGAAAAAAAATAACGTGAGATTAATGTTTTCAACCACCTATCATTCCCGAAAATGAAAGTAATCATCTAATATATTACAGATGTTATGAAACAGACCAATATACTCACAGTTGTTGGGATCTTAACTGTGTCTTCTGTAAACTTCTGTGTCTCATTCACTATAGTTGCGGGGAAGTATCCAATGATGCCCATCTGGTTCACATACCGCTCACTGTAAACCTGCCAGCAAAAATAACATGTCCTTTTCAACAAATAAACCACCACCACATTATTAATGCTTTATACATTTAACCTTCCTTAGTTAAAGTCATTTAAATGCTTGTTCATTAAAGCTACAATGACATTGAATATGTAACCAAATGTTTTTTTCTTGACATTTAGCTCTTTTCAAAAAGGCTAGAAAGTTCTTATTTGTTCGTCACAGCTGTTGCACTCGCCCTCCTTTGCATTTAAAATGAATTGCACTGCTAATAAATAACATGTAACGAATATTCACATACACTTCCAGACCAGAAGACTCCGGCGCCCTCCTCTGGTATGAGTTTAGAATACACATAGACCATCTGTCCCCTTCTGATGTTGATAAATCTGCAGTCAGGAGCTATGAAGTCATCCAAGGCTGTGGCCAGGGAGATAACATCTAATATAGCACAGGAAACAAGAAAATAAAGGGAAGTATAGAGGAAGAAAACTATACAATTACATGCATTGTATTTCATGATTTTACATGCAACAGTTTTCAGCATGCTTCTCTTTAATTCTCTGACTTACATGAGCATTCTGCATCTCCACAGATCTTGTTGGGTGCTAGTTTATCCATACGGACAGCACTCGCACTCTGGTGCAGAAGTCCCACACAGAGCAGAATCACCAGTGGACAACTCATGCTGACCGAAAGAGCAGAACCAGGAGAGTGTTGTGTGTGCATGCAGATGTGAATGTGGACGTTTGTAGGAACTTAAGGCTGTAAGACATTCCATAACAGTTCTCTCAGCCAGGACTGAATGGGCTGAACCCTGACATCAGAGGTTGCCGGACCAATCAGTGTTGAGTTTCAAAAATGCCACACTGTGAAAGTATTCATTTCCCACAGGGGAGTTGGCTCACTTTTCTCAAATCTCAGTCTCTTTGGCGGTACAAGCAGTCACAGTTAATTTACTCTGTTTGTCCTGAGCTCTGTGAAGAAGCAAGTCCATGTGTTAAAATAGAACATGGTGTTCTTTCATGGTGTCTTTGACTAATTATTTGGACAGACTAAAATGTCCAATGGGATAAGAATATAACAATTTATAAGGTAGTTTATGTAACTCAAAGTAAAAAAAAAGAGTTGAGTTACTTAGTTATTTGTCTAACTTACATTCAGCACCGGTGATGTGATTCTAAAGGCTTGTTTTGAAAGAAAAAATGTTTTTTTATTCCAAATAAAGAGAAAACAATAAATAAACTTGGGCTTAAAGAGCTGGAACAACTCACTGCACAGGATGTGTGATAATGCTGTGAAATACACTACTTGAACCTGAATAGTATAAGTATGATACCACCAATAACTACAATTAATTGCAACAACAGTTGTAATCTTTTGTAAACCTTTTTATGGAAATAAACCAGATTTCGTTTTGTGTTATCTATTGTTTTCTGTTTTGAGCGTTTTGTCTAGATATCAATATGCTTCCACAACACGATTTAATATGTAGACTACAACTGAATTAACTATAACCTATATGTCAAATTTTATAATATCTCTAAGTTGATGACATATTTTTCGATCTTGTTGCATCATTTTTTGTAAGCAACCTTTCTGAAGTCTTTATAAACAAGTATGTAGTTCCTTTTTCGTCTGATGCAAAGCTCTGCAAAACGATATTCATCCCTGTTGAACGCTGTGAGAACCTAGGTAGCTAGGCGGGCGGGGTTTAAGCCTACATTCAATCTCGTACAAGCTAGAACACAACTAGAACCGCCCGCTCGCGCTCTGCAGTTATAATTCAAGCACACCCCATGACATTTAGGACTGTGACGTAGGCACACTGTAAACTCAAAACGACGGTCTCGGACGGTGTTGTTATTGTTCGGTTTGAAGAGTTTGGGGGCGGTCGGTGCTTTGTTTTTATTTTGGGGTCTGTAAGCTACCACTAGCCGGATAACTCCACTCAAATACCACCCCTTGCATGACTGGGCTGAGGTTTATTTTAATGATATAGCAGCATTTGTATCCAGGTAGTGGTAAGCTAACAAGTTAGATCCCAAAAAAAAGTAGCTGATGGAAGCGCGGGTATCGGAATTATTTGGCTCAGGGAATGGCTCTGGACCTCAAGGTGTTGCGTCCAAAGTCAAGCCGGGAAATAGCTATGGGGTAGCCCCAAAAAAAGCTTGTGTAAAGAACAACAAGAAATCCAAAGCTCGATTCCCTCGAAACTACAAACCAAGCAATAACACCCCATATCTACCTCCAGAGGTAAGTCTGCAATTACGCGCACAACTAACTTCACCGCTAGCGTACTCAAGCTAATATTATTTAAGACCATATACAAAGTCTGCTAATAATGCGAGTGCTTGTGTGCAAGTTGTAATATGTTAACAGTAATAAATGTACATTTTACATTACATTGCCTGTCGCCGGGGTTAGATGTCCTTCTCTAACCGGTAGTGACACGTAGCTAGTCGGTAACGTTAACGTAACTTAAAGGAACATTAATTATATGGATATGTTCGGCTAAAATTACTAATCTTATATTTCCTGTTACTTACAATCAGTCATTCACAGTAGTTCTACAATAGTAAGCCAAATGTTTGTTAAATTAAAATCCGCTTGCTTTTAATGGCTAGTATTTTGCTAGCTAGCAGAGGAGGAACAGCTGTGTTTGTAAATACGTGAGGGGGGGGGGGGGGGCGGGGGGCGGCTGTGTATTCTGTCCAGCTAATGTTACTATTACCATCTCTGACATTTACTCCCTTAAGGGCTGTATTACTACACAGTTACGAACTATTACTTTGATCACGTGTCTATAACGTTAGTCACCTAAATCGAAACTCACGCAACAGAAAAGAAAAGAAACAGAAAATAATTGTGTTGAACTCAAGATCAACATAACTTAACCTGAAGCCACAAACAAGCAGTTTAGAATGACCTAGATTTTGTTTTTAATATTAATATATATCAATGTTGTCCTTAAATGTAAAGTATGATCATGGTCATACACTCTTTATGTGTTATGGGACAAGTCTCAACATATTCCAGTTGTGTTTTCAGCTGGCGGCCAGCATGTAACCAGCTCCACTGTCCTGCACTGAGCTTAATTGTTAGTATACATTTGAGATACTTGTCCCTCTTGTAGGGATATTGGCTAGTTAACCTTAAATGTACATTGACATTTACAAATGCTTTGTCTAATTACACATTAAGTAGCTGTGTGTTAAGGCTAGCTAAGCAGTTTGTATAGCTCTCAGTGACAACCTATTCACAGTAGTTCACCGACCGCTCATTCTGTCAGATTGCTTTTCTTTGTGTCTTTTAACAACTCAATAGCCTGTTGTCTCACTTCTCTACAGTCTCACAGCTTTTGTTCCTGTTCTGTCTGTCTCTCTTTGTCTCTCTCCTCCTCTACTAGGCTGAAGAGGGAAATATAGAGTACAAGGTAAGCAAATTAGCGGTTATGCAAAGACCGTACTGTGTTCAAAATATATTTTGGTTTTCTTCAAAGTGGGCTCGTTGCTTCATATAACACTAGTGTGTGTGGAGGTTAAAGTTCAATCATCATAACATTAAAAAGAAAAAGCTGTCAGCAATGTGTAGGTATTATGTTCAAATATATAAATGCAATCTCACATGAAAAGCCAACACCATAGTGGATTAGCAAGAGCATTTTTAGTATGTGGACAGCTGCAGCATCAACATTCAACATTTTATTTCATAGTTTGATTGCCCTACAGTAATCCTCTGTAATGCTAGTCATTTGCACTGCAAGTATTTAACAACTAACTAGTCCAGACCCATTTAACATTCCACAATTCAGGTTTCAGTTCAGCAATGATTTCCATATTCTTTTTTTGTCTAGCTAAAGCTAATAAACCCCACGCAATACCGCTTTGAGCACCTGGCTACACAAATGAAATGGCGACTGCAGGAGGGTCGAGGCGAAGCTGTCTATCAAATAGGTGTTGAGGATAATGGCATGCTGGTGGGACTATCGGAGGAAGATCTGAGGACATCACTGACAACGCTCCATATGCTGGCAGAGAAGTAAGTCAAGATGTCAAATATACTTTTTATTGCAAGCTAAGTGTATTGTCACGGTTTGACATCAAGTTATAAGCCTAACTAAACAAATTGTAAATAGAAATCTGCCATTAAAAACAAAGCCATTGTCTAATTTGCACGGGCATGCATATCATAATCAACAAGTGATTATTTGTAGTTACACACTTAATTTATATACTTGTGTTACTTTTCTCTCACAGGGTTGGAGCCGACATCACTGTTCTAAGAGAAAGAGAGGTCGACTATGACTCGGACGTGCCTCATAAGATTGCTGAAGTTCTCATTCGCAAGGTGCCAGATGACCAGCAGGTTAGTAGGGCTACTGTGGAGGCATGTATCTTTTTTGTTAGTGATCTGTTCTTTTGTTTCATTTTATTCCTGCTTTTGTTTATTCTTTTTCCCACAGTTCTTGGACCTGCGAGTAGCTGTACTGGGTAATGTGGACTCGGGCAAGTCCACTCTGTTAGGTGTTCTGACACAGGGTGAGCTGGACAATGGACGGGGAAGAGCGAGGCTCAACCTCTTCAGACATCTACATGAGATCCAGACCGGACGCACTTCAAGCATCAGCTTTGAGATCCTTGGCTTTAATAGTAAAGGAGAGGTAAGAAAAGATCAAACGGCACAGAATACATAATGTGTATCCTAGTTATATACACTTACATCATTTGTTTTGAATAGCAGCACAAGTTAAATACATTACGTTGTGGTTACCACAGGGTTTCCTTATCGAGATGTTCAAGTAGATCAGACAAGACAATATGGTTTTGGTAATAGGGATATAAAGAGGAAAGACAATGTAATAATAATGTCATGCAAGTAATGTTAGTGACTGATATCTAGCCTGACCTATATATTTTAAATAATATGGAATGTATTTTGGATCATGACATAATAACATTTCTTCTTTTCCTAGGTTGTGAATTACAGCGAGTCTCGGACAGCAGAGGAAATTTGTGAGAGTGCCTCTAAAATGATCACATTCATAGATCTAGCGGGTCACCATAAATACCTGAAGACCACCATCTTTGGCCTCACCAGCTACTGTCCGGATTTCGCTATGTTGGTCGTCAGCGCAAATACGGGCATTGGTGAGTATTAATTGATTCAGTTGAGCTTCTAATTATTTTGTAAGCGTTTGAGCATCAGCTGAAATGTACTAGTGTCTCTGCGACTATTCAGATAAGACTAGCTGAAAGTGGCACAGGGACACAGGCTGGTAATAGACACTTGCACTTGCGGGGCGAGTCTGATAGACAGATTTGGCTAGCTGTGACTTTGCATGTGATATCTGGTCTTATGTAACCGACCACCAGTCCTGACACAGCCGCTTTACCCCTCCTTCCCGTGCCTGCCTGCCACTACTGAAATATCTCAAATACCATCCATTCATGTCAGAGTCCTCTGACCCACTGGAGGTAGCTCTGTGCATGTTCAACTTTCGACCCCCCCCCCCCTCCCATTTTGTTTTTGCATCGCTGGTTAGTCCAGTGTCAGAAGTAATCCCACAATGCCTTGCAAAGCTACTTGCTCGTGTACCATAGCAAATGAATGTGGATTAATTTTGCGTTGCGCAACCTTTTAGTGGGTCTTTATTCTCACTTTGGTATTACCTTTGAACAACTTACTTTATTGATAGATGATGTATTAGTGCATCATATTTTGAATATTTCATATTTCAACAACCCAGACCTCTTATGATAACAGCGAGTGACTGCAGGAAGCTTTTACCATACCAAGGTCCAAGAAGTACATACTTTGAAACTTGCTGTGCACTTCTTTGCTTTGCTTGTGAAGACAAATAGTTTGCTTACACTTTTGTCTGTGTTTGATTTTTGCTGTATTATTAGAATTAGATTGAAAAAAAAAATTGTTGTCAGAAGTGGGATTTGAACCCACGCCTCCAGGGGAGACTGCGACCTGAACGCAGCGCCTTAGACCGCTCGGCCATCCTGACTTAAATACTTTCACGGGGCTATGCCTGATCAGTTTGAGAAGGAGGGTCTCTAGCGGGCACAGATAACTGGCTGGTGGGCCCAGATAAGAACACACTGTCAAAGCTTGACGTGCGGTGAAGAATCTCTGCAATAGTCTTAAATAACATAGAGTTATAAGGAATACGTTGTTTATGTTTTTATTTATTTTTTGCAAATAGCAAAGAGACCTGTAAATGAACACTTGTTACTTAGCACTCCAGCTCACAGCCTGCTGGAGTTATTGGGTGAACTATATTCAGCTACTGTTAATGTATGGCTGGCAGTTTTTTTTTTTTAGGTCACTGTGACTATGATTTCACTGATTTTACAAAAGGTTGTAAACAAAAGTGTGACAGACCCAAATCTTGAGTTTGATTCTAAACAAAGTTAAATGCTACATTTTTAATTTGTTGCTGTTTTTAGTCATAATCAATGAAACAAAAGTGATGCCGCCTACCTGTAGTAGTAGTAGAATAACCTGTAGGTGTAGTTGTGTTTGTCTGGGTGACTGTTCTTAAATAGGCTATTCTGGGGGAAATGGGGTCAAGAACGAGGACCATATTACCTACGTAACAGACAGAAAAGGGACATAGTGTCTGCAACCCAAGAGCAACAGCTTAAATTATAAAACAGGGTAACGGATCTGTGTAATGCATATGGCTTATCTTAGGTTGTATGTGTGACAAGCCAAATATCTTGGCACCTCCATCAGGGATGAGGTTGACTTTGATATTTCC
The DNA here is from genome assembly GCF_900634415.1 of Cottoperca gobio. Lineage (NCBI taxonomy): Eukaryota > Metazoa > Chordata > Actinopteri > Perciformes > Bovichtidae > Cottoperca > Cottoperca gobio. Next base: position 15,482,359 of record NC_041369.1, on the reverse strand, counting down.
CTGTGAACCTTTACTTTGGATGCACTGAAAATAACTTGCAAATAGCAAAACAACCCGCTGCTCAGTTGATGAAGGGGTTAGGGTATTTTGAGTCTCAACCTGTAAATCTACATAATGAGTCAGTACCCTTGAACTCCTTTGTGATGTTGGTTGCTTTGAGACCTATTTCTGAACCGAGACATAATCTACATACACATACATTCTGTACCTATATCTAATCTCTCACACGTCAGCTTTGTTTACAAAGAAATACGACCCACCACACATGGCTTGAGGACACTGCTTCCTCTGTGAGAAGTTAATGTGTTTTAAAAAGTTTTGTATTTGGCATTCTGTAAAACCTAGACATTAATTATATAATTACCAATCATACGTTGTGGTAAATTCCACCTGGTTTTGTCAGCTTGCGTACATGTTCTCTTGAACCTCAGACTCACTTTAAGGGCCAGCAGATAAGCAGTGTAAACAGTCCTTTCCCTCAAGGATGTGGATTTCCTTACGTGTCCAAAGGGATGTTTGCTGAGACAATGGAGGTGTACTTGAATGAGATTCAATGTGGTGAAACCCTCTGACCAGACCTAACTTCCTCTCCTTCCGCTTTTCCAGCTGGTACAACACGGGAGCATCTTGGGATCGCAATGGCCCTGAAGGTGCCCATCTTCATCGTCATCAGTAAAGTGGACCTCTGTACGCGAGCCACAGTGGAGCGCACTGTGCGGCAGTTGGAGCGTGTCCTGAAGCAGCCGGGCTGTAACAAGGTGCCCATGGTTGTAAGCAGTACGGACGATGCCGTCACGGCAGCACAGCAGTTCGCCCACTCTCCCAAGTACGAAGCAATTACATAATGAATGTGTCCATGAACCTTTTCTTTTGCAGTTATGTGTGTGCCCCGTCTATAATTTACAACCAGTAGGGCTGTAGCCAACCAAAGAAATTCTACCTACTCTTTAACCAATCCATTGGTCGATGGAGGGGAAAAAACTAAATCGGCATGTTATCTCTAGATCAGTGGATTCCTATTTGTCTACTGGGGGTCACACTGTCCTAATAAGAGTAGCAGTACACTATAGCTGGATATGCTATTATAGATCCCACATGCTTACGTACAGGCTCCATGAAACTGTTTATGTTCGTAACACGTTTGTGAACACCAATGAATGAATTGGCCAGACAAGAGTATATCGACCAAACACCAGAAGGTGTCAGCCGTACTCGCCAGTGATGTTTGTGTGTACTGATCACGTGCTTGTGCTCTCTGGCAGCATCACACCCATCTTCACCTTGTCCAGTGTGTCTGGTGAGAGTCTAGACTTGATCAAGGTCTTCATCAACATCATCCCTCCTCTCAGCAACAGCAAGAAGCAGGAGGAGCTAATGCAACAGCTAACTGAGTTTCAGGTATGTCTGAGATGAATGTACGCAAGAGATCAGCTGGCAGTGTAAATACATACACATTACATGCACATGATTTTGATGTGATTGACATCAGCGTGCATCATTACAGGTGGATGAGATCTACACAGTGCCAGAGGTGGGGACTGTGGTGGGAGGTACTCTGTCCAGGTCAGTGTGTTGACGTGCTTACTTCATGTTCATGTATTCAAACTTGCATTGTTCTTTTGGACTCTTTTTTTTCCCTGACCCACTGTTCTCTTTGAATGCAGTGGTATTTGCCGGGAGGGAGATGATCTTGTAGTAGGGCCCACAGACTTGGGCCAGTTCCACAAGTTGACCATCGAGAGCATCCAAAGGAACCGCTCAGCGTGCAGGGTACTCAGGGCCGGCCAGGCTGCCACACTCGCCCTGGGCGACTTCGACCGCTCACTACTACGCAAGGTCAGAAACTTAATGTTCGTCTTACGTTAGTCTAACTCTCTCATCCTCTCAATACTATTTGCCCGTCTCAGTATTTAGAGGGAGTTTTCGTTGCATTTTCATGAAAATAAATGTCTAATTTGGTACTTTGTCACTGATTAATATGGGGAAAGAATATATGTTTTTGCACGTTGGACATGAATTGTAATCTATGTGTGCACAATGTCCACGTGTTTTCCACTTCCAGGGCATGGTGATGGTGAGTCCGGAGATGGATCCCACCATCTGCTGGATGTTCGAGGCTGAGATTGTGCTGCTCTTCCATGCCAAGACCTTCCACAAGGGCTTCCAGGTTACTGTGCACATTGGCAATGTGAGACAGACCGCTACTGTGGAAGCTGTATACGGCAAGGTGAGTTCATCCGCTACAACTGTTCCTGTCTGAAAGTCGTCCTTTACTTCTAAAACCTTGGACTTGGGCTTACAAATGATGTCCGACATTTGGTTCATGTGTTTTTTTTTCCCCTTCCTATTCTCTCGACAACGCCGTACCACAGGAGGAGCTGAGGACAGGGGAGAAAGCAGTGGTTCGCTTCAAGTTCATCAAGCACCCAGAATACCTGAAGGTGGGAGCTAAAGTGCTCTTCAGAGAGAGCGTGACAAAAGGTATCGGCCACGTCACCAAGTTGCAGCCCATTGCCCAGTACCGACCTTCCCCAAGCGAGGATGACGAAGCCTGAAGTTTATCTGAGGAAAAACAACAGAAAACGCCGTCCCACACAAAAAAATGATGCTTTATAAACAACTTCCTGCTCTCTCCGAAGGCCACTCTGTCCTGTTCTCTGCACAGGAGATTGTTGTTTTATCACTGCTTTCAAAATGCCTTGGTGTCACCTTCCTACTCTTGTCTCCTACAGCCTTTTTAAATAACTACTTATTTTTTTAGTCCACTTTCTGGTGTTGAGGTTTAAAGAGTTGCTTTGCACAGCACTGATAAGAAGACACCCCTCAGCCATTGAGCGTCAAGAAAACACATAGTTGCATATGGCAGCTAGGAAATTGCGTACACACATCTACGTTGAAGTGCTCCTTACGTAGGTTACACCTAAGTGCACTCCTAGCGCACACTTTGAGAAACACGCACTTGCACTGAAACATAAATGCCAGTCTCGATATACCTTTTGGCAGATAATTGTTTACAAACAGTTGCAAGTATGAGATGCTTGGACATTAATTTATCACCAATGCCATTGTTGTCATCACCCCACAACAGCTTGTCTGTATGACCATTATAGTGCCTGACTGAAAAATATAAGCCTCACTGTATATGAATACTCTTTCTGAATATTTTTATGAATCATGTGAAGAAATAGTAACGGCATTACTTTTGTGGTTCTCAGACAGCTGGTCAGTTGTTTATAAGCTAAACCACCTCGCTTCAAGCTATACTATTGCTGACAAAAGGACACTTTGTGAAGGTAAAGGAACAGCATTGCGAGGTATTCAAAGTTAGAACTTTTACCCAGTTTGTTTGTCAGCCTGCCGTGATGACTCACATTGTCACTCACTTTGCAAGTGGTGTTGTTATGTCACATATGTCCAGAGAATTATGTTTTTTTTTAATCACAAATAACGCCTCACGACGGTAGTGCTCTTGCTGCCTGTTTTTCAAGTGCTTTAGTTACTCAGGTCAGTTTAGATATTAGACAGCATTCCACTCTCACAGATCCACTCCACTGGAGGTTTCTGTTGCTGACTTGGTGGGGAGGAAAAGAAAGACGCGTGTTTCTCCCAAAGAGATGTTTGATTAGGGATTGTATAGTGTTTGAAACTGCCTACTGATGCAGCTTTGTTTTAAAGCAATTATGTTTGAGGTTCTTGATGTCGTCTCTTCCCTTCCGTAACTGATGTCACCAACTTTGGGTTTTAACACAGTGCCTAATGGAACTAATGTTGGAGTAGCCCACCATTACACCCAAACGTTGTACAATTAGTAAAACTATCTAATTGAGTTGGTGCTATTCCTGGAAACAGCTTTTGATATTTAGAAGCAGCTTTGAAAATTAATGTTAATTGCTACTCTGTGTAAGGCTGCTGTTGGCCTTCTGTCTGATTATAGCATGTTGATGTGACTCTGGCATAGATTTGTTGTCCCACTGACATCAAAGATAAAGGGGTCAGCTGAAATGTGTGCCCTGCTTTGTTGTTTTTATGCACACTTTGTGTGGACTCAGAGGAAAGCTTAGAACGCATTTCAACCAAAATATTTAATAGTCTTTATGAAGGGTATCAGGTGTTATTTTTGTTTAAATGCATCTGACTATTTTATAGATTTGTAGTTGTTCCAGATTTTACAATTTATTCAATCACGTTCTTCATGGTTTTCAGTCTTAATGACACCAACACATCTTCACTTTTTAAAAATCACATTTAAGACCTTTCCTTTAAATTGAAAGTGTAATTTTTCTGATCATTATTTGGGTGAAATGCAATATTTATGTACAGATCCAGTTTGTGTTTCATGATGTACATCAATAAATGTTATTGTCTCTTTAACAGGTGTTTCATTATGTTTGCCTTGTAAGCAATGATCCCATCATACACCCAGCATTGTTCATCTACTGGTTCACATGTCACAAAACCATGACTCGCAACATAAACACTTTCGTTTTAAAAGATTTTGTTTCTTTCCTGGCACGCAGCTGATGCAAGACAATGCAAGAGGAATTTCCCTGTTCCGGTTCACCATGGTAGCAAAGTAAATCCAGGATGATGGCTCATAAAAGGTGCAATTAGTCTTCGCCTACTGGCAGTGAATTTCTGCTCTATTTTCAACTGATTAGTGACATCTGCTGTCAGAACACAATACTACAACACAATGTACCCCACTAACTCTCCATCTTTAATAAGCTGGTTTACAAAACTGTTCCTCAAGTAGTGACTTTATTTTATGAATAATAACAAAGCACATGTGAAATAAAATGGCATAAAGTAAGACTTTCTGTAATATGTACACATTCTTATAATATAAAAGCACAATAGCATTGATCATTTCAAACAAGTATCCTGTTCCAAAATGGCTTTCCATTATTTGAGCAAATACATGGACTTTGCACATGTTTGTGAGATAGATAGATAGATGGATAAGTTTGTCATTGTATTTACTTTTTTTAAAAAGCAGCTCTACAGCGCATCTTCAGTTCCTCTTGAAAAAAGAATCCAGAGTGCCCACGCTTCCACCTTCCGAGCGATGCCTTTTCGGTTGTGATCCTGACTGGCCTCTGGTTTTTGTCTTGCCACGTGTGGACTGGGCTCTGAGAGGAGTTGGAGAAACAGCAATAGTGGAGGAAGAGGTGGATGCTGAACCTGTGGATGAAGACAGTGAATTCTGGAGGTCCAAGGCAAAGTGATAGTCGTTGTGTTCGGGCATTTCCCAGACCGACACCTCCTGGCCACAGCGTTCACAGTTCAACAGGTCCTCTCTGGCCACACTGGAAGGATGGTGGTTTACATCTGGATCAATGTCCAGTTCCTCCCTCAACTCGTCACCTGGTGACTGCTGCGATGAGCTCTGTTTTGACTGAGTGTCTGACACAACAGTGTCTTCTGAGTCTTTTTTCTCCGCAGGTCCAGGCTCATGTCGCATTTCAGGCTCGTGTAACGTTGGGGCCGGGGGCTGAGAGCTTCTCTCGAGACTCTTCTTGTGGAAGAAAGAGAAAATGCCAGATTGGGAGCTGGGTGAATCATTTTTAGAGTGAGAAACGGGGCTATTGGTATCTGCTTCTAACCGACTATAGGGGGTTTTGTGAGAGGAGGAAGATGGGAGAATCCCTGTGGAGCCTACATCGTCGTCATCCTCCTCCTCGTCTACCTCTTTTGTAACCTTCTGTCTTTGTTTCTCAGCTGCCTTTTGAAAGAAGGACTGGATGGTGCCAGGTTGTTTGCATGTGGAGTTGTTTTTCAGTTCAGAGGGAGACTGGGTGGAGGGCTGAGAGGCAGAGAAAAGACTCTGGGTTGAAGTGACATCACTAGAAAGAAATCCAGCAATGCCCCCTGCTGATGGAGCATCGCTGAATTTGCTAACTGAGAGGTGTAGCAGGGAGAGGGGTGGAGTCCTGTGGATTAAGGATTGGAGTATAATCACACATCATTCCTACAAACAATGACTTTAAATGTTTCCGTGTTATTAATACATTGTAATTACCATGCTGCCTGCTGGTTTCCTGCTGTGTTGAGACTCTTGATAATGGCGAAGCTGTCACCGGACAGTTTAGTCGCTTCGTAGCGCACTAAAGCACAACAGCGAGAGAAGCTGCTCGCCCTCTTATCCCCAACCTGACGTACACCAACCGTCAACAACTTCGCCACTCGACCATTCTGTAAGAAGGTGAGAGATGACAGGCACTGATGTGAAACCCAGTTCTGTTTACTGTATAGGACATCAACAGGAAATCCAGTTGAGGAAGTGGGTAGTACTGTTATAATAAGGTGGCTCACCACTTCTCTGTCCTTGGTGAGCCTTTCCTCCAGCTCAAGGGCCAGTTGATGAAGCCAATACTGTACCTACACAGACGTTATTAATAATTAACATGACAACTATTTGCATAGGTTTGAATCATCAATGAAAATGAATTAATGTTAAAGTGCATATTTGTTAACAATATTACAACAATGTGTCTATTATAATCTTAAACATCAAGTATCATCACGTCCACTCAATGTGAAATTAAAATTGAAGACAGATTGAGTAATGCTTTTTCATTTTCGTTATACTACAACACAGGGTAACCAGAGACTGGTGGTTTGTACCTGCTCTTTTGTAGCCAGCGATGTTTTCCCAGGGAAGCCTTTACTGCAACCAATGGATTTAGGAAGCTGTCTGGGTTTCACTGCTTCAAACTCAATCCCCCGACACAAGTCATACAGCCACTGGCTGCAAAGCAGAGAGGTTCAATGGTAGATGTGTTTGGTAATCTAAGTCTAAATAAATTGCTCAGAGCACTTTTATCAAACAAGTTTGTCTTTGTAGGAGAAAATCTTTGCCCAGAGCCATTTTGTTTCTATAAAACATGGACAGGCGAAGTAAAAGAGTAAATAAATAATATATTAGGATGGCCATGTAATGACTATGTTATTAAAATGTCTATTCCACTTTAACTTCTCACGGTCTGATATAATAAATGCAAAGACTAAGCAAGACTTTAGATCAGCAGTCACTTTTGACTTTTAAAGAGATTTTGTCTTACCCTGTTTTTTCTCCAAAGTGCTGTCCCAGTTGAGCCTGAGAGAAGTGAGTCACATCTCCCATGTTCTTTATTCCCAGAGTGTCTGTAATGGAGGCACCCATCTTACCCCCCAGGTTACGGCTGCACAGGTGAAATAAGCAATACCAGAGTGCAGTCAGTGTTTTTTTTAACACTTCTATGTTAGGATATGCGTGTCATTCGTGATGAGTAAATAATGTACTGCAGGGTAGCATTTTGAACTCACATCTTGCAGATGGGTAGAGAGTTGAAAAGTTCTGTCACAGAGTCCAAAGGCAGAACAGTTTGTCGGTCAGGTTTGTTCAGACCACAAGCTAGTTTGGCCAACACCTGAAAAAAGTAAGCAGTAAACGTTGGCCAGAGCGAAGACAATCACTGCTCTTAAAAAGTGTCGCTATACTTATAGGAATAAAACAAAAGGTTTCTTCCCTACCTTATTGTGCGATATCCCTGCTGAACAGCTGAACCCTGTGTCTTTCTCCACGGCTGCCCTCATTTCCTCGACAATAAGAGCCCCGACAGTTAGCTGCAGTTCTGCAGGGCTTTGTTGCCCTAATAGAGGGACAGGTAAGGATGCCAGCCACTGCTGCAGACCTCTGGACCTCTGCTCCTCTGCGGACAAACAGGAAGTGTCACTTTTCAAAACCTGCGTCTTTGTTCCCAGTGCTCGAGCAATTCGTTGAGTAATCGATTAGTAAAAGTTTGGTTATAGTCTACCTTTATCCAAGGCAGCGTCATCTGCAGATGCTTCCTGTTCAGGTAAACGTTGCGGGTACCCCTGAATGTAGGTCGCCCTCAGCAGGTGAGGATCAATTTGTTTGTCGGTCATGTTTTTCAGCCGCTGCTGTACGGCAGCAGTCAGATCCATGTAGGCCTCGTCAATGCTGGCTCTCTCAATTACAGCGAAGCGAGACATTACTTCAATCACCTCCACACTCGCCTCCCTATAACTAATCAGGGGTCAAAAAGGTGATTTAGATAACAACTGATTACAGGAGAGGAGATATTAAAATAACAGGATCTGTGAATTAGGCGTAGATGTTATATAATACATCACCCTCACTTACTGTGTCAGGTCTGCCTTGCCATGAGACTCACGCACTCGTGCCACCTGCAGATCTGGGCTCAGTATCTTTGCATCGTCCACCCACATGTTCCTGGTGACACCATGGGCCCTGGCCTCGTAGCTCACAGCTATGATACTAACAGAGGATGATATTTAATTGAGAACCGCATGTTTACAAACGCTGTGAACATTTTCATAGTTAGTCCAAGGTGGGTTATCTGTGGGAGATGAAGGCGGATGAGTTGCCAACACAGAGACAGCAATTGAAATACTCCACGCAACTGAATGGACACATTCTCATGGTGTCCAATCACAGCATTGACTGGGAAGGAGCCAGATGTCAGTGGACAGCCTGAGAGAAGATCAAGGAGACTATCCTTTATCAGAGCAAGAAAGGGGTTGAAATCTCAGTTTGTCCAAGATGACAACTGAGCAAACTCCATCTGCTGGGGAAGACTTTGAGATAACTGGAAGGTGTGGAAATGCTAGTAAGTGGACGTTAAATTCAGATAATGTTTCGGTCAAACTGGTATTTCTATTTTAAAGAATGAACTTTTACGCTGAAGTCTCGTGGGATATTTTCTGTCCTGTCATTTATGTCATTCTTCAGCTAGTATTTTGATTTTATGATATAATTTACTCATTTGTACTGTATTATTTATGCTCATACTACCCTTCAACACAGCCATTGTGCTTTGGCAATATGGAGTCGCTATAATCATAACAGTAAAGCCTCATTGACCTGAGTCTTTTTGCACCACTTTCTGATATTGAAAGACTAGAGGAAGTGATGTTACCCAGATGGCATAACAATCCTTCTTTAAGAGACAGTCTCCTCGCTTCAGTTTCAGTTGCGTGGATTGGATCATAAAAACAATGTCTCTGTGTCAGAAACTCACCTGCCTCCTTTCCATGTCTTGTACTGGGCAACCACGCAGGACGTGTTCCTCAGAGCTGGATTGAGCCTCTGTTCCACCTGGACGTAGAAACAGTCCATATCTACTAACGCCACCACTCTCTCCTTTCCGTACTCCATCACTGAAGATCAGCGATCAGAAAATATGCACCCACTGGCTGGTGGTGCTGTTAATTCACGGCTCTCATCAGTTTACTCAAGTTAAACCGGGCGCCGAAATATTGCTCTGTCGCTTTGAATTGTCGTAATGTAATGCGATGTTACATAAAAACGTCATCAAAAGTCGACGAAGAAAACGTCATCGGTCGGTATCAACAAACACGTCGTAACTACAGTAACCACAAGTAACTAGTAGTTGTACACGACCTGATTTTCTTACTTAGTATGTGTCCTATAAAACTAATCTGTTTACGTTTGGCTGATACGCCTCAAAACTACATTTCTGACCCAAAGAGACTGTTTGTTTAACCCCTCCCTCGAACAGCGTTTGTCCAATCACAGCTCGCTCCTTATTACGCGCGAGTCAAGCTTTGAACATGGGGCTTTAGTCCGAGGCCGGGTCCTATTTATTTATATATATATATATATATATATATATATATGTGTATATATATATATATATATATATATATATACATATATATATATATATATATATATGTATGTATATATATATATATATATATATATATATATATATATATATATATATATATATTAAACATGCTAACGTTTGCAGCTGTCATGAGATCAAGTTAACACACTTATATACATATATATATATATATATATATATATATACATATATACATATATATATATATATATATATTTATATATATATACACATATATATATATATACACATATATATATATATATATATATATATATATAAGTGTGTTAACTTGATCTCATGACAGCTGCAAACGTTAGCATGTCATCATTACTTCTAAGGCCAAGAGTTAGCACTGTCCTGCTCTTTATTAGAGTTGGGGAAGTTTGCACTGCAGTAGTGATGGCGAGATGAAGCCTCATAAAGCTTTCCAGCAAATTGGTTCGCAAAAGGGTTAATTTCTTGAGGCTTCATGTGCTCACACAAACACCTGTTGGTCAAAGAGTCTGGATATGTGATCTTTGATATACTGTATTTTGCGCCAGTAAAGGCTTGGGAATGACTGTAAACAATGAAAAAAAGAAAATTCCATTTATATTTATAATATTGTTGAGGAAAAAGTTGAAGAACTCGGAGCTTGAATGTCGAATCAAAACAGCAATCTTCTAGTTAAATCGATATATTTATTAACGTGATCACATCGCCACGTCCACAGGCTGAATCTCTAAACAAACCCAGGTTGCTGTCTGGCGGCTCTGCGAGAAGTGTGTACAAAGGGTCGTAAACATATGGCTGAATACATGGAGAAGGCGTTAACCTTCTCCTCATTGGTCTCCGTTGGCGCTGTCACGCTCCTTGGAGAGCAGCATCAGGATGAGATGGTTGTAGACCTGTTTACCTTGAAGGAGAAGTGTACCTATTGTGTTTACATTCAATATTGTGCTCGTTATACATTTAGTGCAGAAAATACATATTGTGCAGAAATACATATTGATTGAGGTAGACAAATACATATGATAGTCTTTCAAGTGTGGATTAATACAATCAGGAGTTATTTATTTCACAATATGTTATCTATTTTATAGTAAATATATTAGGATTGTATAATAAAGGGTGATATTGCATATTCTTTAACTAAAGACCCTGTCACACATATCCGTATGACAGAAACGTATGCCGGCGCATAGTCCAAATACGTCCAACTTTTCATCGGATCGGAAAAGTGAACATATACAGATACGCATGTCTAACCTATTGATAGTGCATCACTTCCTAATACAAAATGTATCAGACGAATGCCCAACGAATGCATAACGTATACAAAAATATGGCGTATACAAAATATCGGCAACACGCTGGTGTACGTAGATATAAGGTAAGGTATAAGTAGTATTCGTTAAGAGCTCACTGTGTTACGCTGCGGTGCGTTGTTGAACGCTGATGTTTTGAACTTGTTAAAAATTTCCGGACGTACCCGACGTGTGCTTCATAAGATATGCAGACGTTACGTGACGTTAGACATACGTGAATACGGAATACGTAGATTAATACTTACCTACGTAAATACAGTACGTGAATACTTACCTACGTAAATATAGTACGTAAATACCTACGTGAATACCTACGTGACTACGTTAGAGGTACGTTAGATATAGGCCGACGGTGAACCCTACAGCCAATGTATTGATAACGAGTGGATACCCTATTCCTACCCTATGTTAAGATGATGCCTGACGACGGAGTAACTTATTAAACGTGTTTCTACAGTACAGCTAGCGTTCAGCATGTTAGCCGTTCTCCAGCATCAGCATGACGTGAACCAGATGGCACTTTTCCAGCTCCATTGGCCAGACGCTCTGATACGTTTTAAATAAATAAGTGATACGCCATCAATGTTTGACATACGTATAATAATTCATTATGTATACATCAGCTACAGCACAGCTGTGGAAAAGTTGGACGTATTTGGACTCTGACAAAGTTTGAGCTAATTTTCATATACGCCGGCATGTTTCTGTCATACGGAGCTGTGTGACAGGGCCTTTTAATTGACTTCCTTAATAAAGGTCTAACTACCTATGAAATGTGCTGTAAAAGTATAACCAGTAGATTTAAAGCAGGACCAAAAGCACATTGTTGTAAATAAGGAAGCTACTGAGTCATAACTACCCAGTGTAATCTTGAAAGTGCTCATTCGCTCATGGAATTGATGCAGCCATGACTTCTCTTTATGTTCTTCACCTAATACTTGTTGGGCTCATGGGTAAGTTATCTAAGCCTTAATAAGAACGCTCTGTATAAATAATTTAAAGAAAATAGTTTATACTGATATATTGATGTTGAGTCATAAAATGTGAGTCTTACTAATAATGATTAATGTGTTAAAAACAGTTAAGTCATGATACTAACTTGTAACAGATGTAGCTATGTCGCTGAGTAACCTGTAACTGAGGGTGATATACACAATGCATTTGAATGCACCACTATTAAATAAGTCTGTCTGTCTGCTTTTGTTTTGTCAGGAATTCACGGTGAAATTGTTGGTGTGAGTAAAGTGTCAGTCAAGGCCGGAGGCTCCGTCTCCATCCCATGTCTGTATGAGTCGAAATACAGAGACAATGTGAAATGCTTGTGTAAAGGAAAAAAATGGCCCAACTGCAAATATGTAGTTAAAACAAACCAGCTCGATAATTCAGAAGAGTTTTCAATCTCTGATGACAAAAACCAAGGAATCTTCACGGTGACTATTAATCATCTGACGGATGATGACAGCAGCTACTGGTGTTCTGTGGAGAGAGATGTTTTACTGGATGTCAAAAAACGTTTTGAGCTTTCAGTCACCAATGGTAAAGTCTATTACATGTTTTAAACACAGTTGAAATAATTGGTGAGGGAAAAAAACAAATGTCATTTATTCACTTACATGTCTCAGATAATAAAATCAGACTATTTTGTTTTTTAAGATGTGCAAAGTCTGTATGTGGACAAGCAGGAAATGACAGCATTTGAAGGAGGAAGTGTGACTGTCTGGTGCCGCTATGAATATCCAAAAGTAACAGAGTGGTGCAAGCTGGGCAGCAGCAGTTGTGTGACAGATCAGACTGGATCAATAGATGGAGCAACAGTCTCCATCAATGAAAGTGTCCCAAAAGTTTTCACTGTGACTATGAGTGAACTGAGGACAAAGAACAGTGGCTGGTACTGCTGCGCCAACACAGATTTCCAAATGCCAGTTCATATAACTGTTCATGAGTTAACCTCAACTACTGCAACTACAATGAGCCCCAATACAGCAAGTAAGATACCATTTTCTATTTTCGTAAATTAGCGACTTATTATAAAAAATGAAGCCAGTCAGTGCACACAACAAAGGTGACACAAATCAAACCTGGAAACAATGCCTGTTAATCTTGCAGAATAGAATATATTCAGTGTACAGTGTACTGTATAAAAAATACATTGATATCTACAATGTGTACTAATGTTTTTTTTACTCAGACTTTACAGGGACACGTCAAACAGCTAACCAGAATTCCTCCCTGTTTATGAGTGCAGAGCAACATACAGTTCAGCCCACAAACTCCACCATAAACGGGGCAGGTGGAGAGAGCCTCCAAGATAAACACAAGAGGTCTGTACTCTCCACTTTTTGAACATCTTAAATGGGTTCAAATCAGATTTTATTACGTTTTCTGCAAATCACCCTCTTTTCACTCTTTGTGGCTCCTCATACAGCTCACCTGATAAACGGTATACTGTACAATCTCTTCAAAACACTAAATCACGTATTAGAGCATGGCATATAACTTTTGTTCTTTAGCATATATTCTTATGTTGCATATAGCAAAGCACATGTCTTTCAGTCAAACTCTATGTAACACATACCTAAAATGTGGCTGCATATTTTTTGGTTTTATGAATCAAACCTGTAGAAGAAGAATACATGAATGCTTAGGCCAATTTCAGACAACATTATAAGTTTTGCAAAAAAGTTTAACCCTTTTTAGTTAAATGTACCTCTGATCTGCATTTCTCTTCCAGTTTGACTATTGTGACAATTTTCACCGCCACTCTCGTCTTGTTGGTTGTTCTCGCTGCCTTTGTTGGATACAGAATAATGATAAAGCGCAGTAAGTCTGTTGTAAACTATGCTTAAACCATTTCAGGATTATAATAATCTATTTCTTAAAATATTTTCTTTAAAAAAATCATGTGTTGTAGATAACACCAAGACTGAGGGCCCTGACATTACTGCGGTAAGATAAAGCCCATTTTTGTTTTTTAGTATGGTAATAAATAATTGGTCATCTTCCTCACTGTGTCACAATCTGGTTGTACTTGCTTCCTGTTTTATTTTGAAATGTTCACTCCCCCTTGTGTCGTGTCTTGTTTTACTTCCTGTCCTTGTGTTTTTTTCCATCCCTCTGTGATTGTTGATTTGATCCTCCTGTGTCCATTCACCCTGCCCTTGTGTCTTTGCCTTTCTCCTCCTGCTGTATCTCGTTTCTTTGATTAGTGTCTGTATGTATATATCCCCGTCTGTCCCAGTGTTCCTTGTCGGTTCGTCATTGTTATTACCTACCTCGTATAGTCTACCCTCGTGCCTACCCTCGGTTTGTTCTGTTCAGTTTTTCGTTGTACCTTGTTTTGTTGTTTTTGTTAAGCTTTTAAGATTAAAGCTCTCTTTTTGTTTAATAAGTCTCGTCTGGCGTGCTTGCATTTGGGTCCTCCCCTGTACCACATCGTGACACGCTGGTTTATGTTCTTCTTTTCTTGGTGAACAAAACATTTTACAGTATGTCCAAATTTAGTCTGATCATACATCACATAGAACAGCATTTAAGGAACAAGACTAATCAAGTATATACTGTATAGTACTTCAAATACAGCTACACTGAGTGTGACTAGATCTACATCAGCATGGTACATGGTAATATACTACACAATTTTAAACCAGAAAAATGACCCGTCAAGACCCACAGTGGGTCTAAGGGTATTAGTACCTGGCTCGTTTAATTTAAGCCTAATTCAGCAAAATAGAACATTTTAAACCTTGATAAATTGAAATAAATTATAAAGTATTTTTTTTAGTAATCATAACAATAGACTCAGCAGCCACCTTTTCTTTGTCTAAAACATATAAATAATTGTTTTGCAAGTTTGCTCATTCCCAAAGTCGCCTCTATATAGCGTGAAAGGAGAAACTCAGTGCAAATGAATTCCCAATAACGTACTTGTTGCTGCTCAATTCTGTGAGTATTATAACAGCTTAAAATAACTGATAAGGATCTGAATTTTTCTCATTTGGATTATGACACCTTGACAGTGAGAGGATATTGTTTCGAAAGATTGTATCAAGTAATTTAAGATAAGTGCACTGTACTCCAAAAGCTGTGGCCCATCAGACTCTGTGACACCAGAGGGTCAACAATGGTGAAAAATGTAATATGGGACCTATACTGTATGTATTTTTAGTAACAGCAATCACAATGCAAGATATGCCCCTGGCAAAAAAAAGCCTTTAGCACCAAATCCAAACAAAACAAGCATAAACAACAATATCATATTTAAAAGCATTAAATTTGAAAAGGAAAATGGAAATGCAGCGATAATGTTTCTTCTCTTCATGCAGCTTCTGTGCTCCTCTAAAGCAGGGTAATGTAGACCTTCAGTGAAAATGAACGGAACATTTGAAACCAGATATCCTGTATATAAATGCTCCTCACATACAGTATGTAAAACCCCAGACCATGTAGATAAAAGTAGGCTTGCTTGCATATAAACTGGGTTCGGAAGGGGTTAATTAATGGCATTCCTGTCAGAGATACCTCCGTTAATCAGTATTCAACATAACACAGACATACACTCCATAATGGCAAACCTCTGACATGCAAAGTGACTAGTCCAATTATATTCAAATGAACAAAACAGTTATGCAGTTAGACAGGAGCTAGCTAAAATTGTAACATAATGATGTAATATATGATGAGATTAGCGTGAAATTTCAATTTCACTCCTTACAGGGCTCCAAAATTGGGAATGATCCTGATGTGCATTATGCCACCGTTGTTCATAATCAACATCCAGCAGCCCAGCACAAGGTAAACCAGATGAGAGCATCTTATTTTGTTTGACACAATATAAAAGTGAGCAGTGTATTAAACAACATTTGTATTTGTTTTTCTTTCCCCTGAAATTGTATCGCTCTGACTGCGAATTTTATCTAGCAGAACAATATTCCCGAAGAGATTGTGACGTACAGTACCATTTTAATAAAGGAGAGCGTGCGACAAACGGTATGTGATTAATTTCAACGTAATATAGGCATCTCAGTACGCCAACTATCTGTTAATAACTCAAATTGATGAGTGTTGTGGTCGTGATTAGTCCATAATTATTCAGCATTCTGTCCTCTGTGCTTGTTTTCTCTCATTAGACTGAACCAGTAGATGGAAGTGTGATCTACAACACAATACAAACGAAAACAGAATAAGTGCTAATTAGCAGAAAAGATGGGAGGACATTAATCCTGCAAGTATAGTCACACTGATGAAGTTATTCTGATGTGCACTTCATTATAATACAACCTTTTGGATGAATCAATCAACCCAGCAGTCTGTATTAGACAAGTGTGCAATTGAGAGACTCTTAGTCACTTGTGTTATTTTGTGCAAACCTGCACACATACAGTTCATCAAATAATAAAGAAAAAGCAAGATGAAAATGCTATTTTTTCCCCAAATGCATGTGTTAAAATCAAGAATTTGGGAGGGCGAGAACTGCACGGTGGTACTGTGTTAAGACTCTAAATTAAAGGTTTGATGTGGAAAATGTGTCACTTTCTGTTTGACACAGTGAGTAAGAGCAAATATTTTAATATGGACCAAAAGCAGATCAGAGGCCACTAAAATCGACCAAATATAGGAAGGTGCTTTGTGAGTAAAATGCTTTAACTCACTTCATCGTCTCTTGGTGCAGCTTTTCTAATGAGAGTTGACATCTTGCCATTGAAGCCTATCATGATCCAGGAAGGACATTTAATCATTTCCATTCCTCATCCTCCTCCACACATTGGCTTTAACGAGATGCTTTAACAACATCCTCTACATATTGCTACTAACAATTATTTGAATTATCAATTAATCAAAAAAACAAGTTTATCCCAAGTCCAAGGTGAGATAAATGTCTTGTTTTGTCAATACAAAACCCAAAGATATTCAATTTAATATGAAAAACTTACTTTAACAATTAATCGATTATCAAAATAGTTGCTGATTTATTTTTCTGTCGATTGACTAATTGTTGCAGCTCTAATTATTACTATGTCTGATTAAAACATTTTATTTTTTGTATCATTAATTAAGTACATGTAGTGTTCAATCCAGTAGGACAATCACAGACATTGTTTGAGATGTGATATGTGCCTGACTCAATTACTGAATGAAAGAAATTAAAATAATTCTGATTCTTTTGGTAAATGTAATGACAGATGTGTGTTTCGATTGTGTGTGTAAATAGTTACCCTTCATTATTGTGCAAATAAAAACTGAAAATGAAAAAATATACATCATGACTATTATATTTTACCTCAAACATTTTATTAAGGTTTTTACTTATTTAATTATTTTCATGAATATAAAGTCCTGTACTCAGGTTTCATATACTCTCATGCTAAAAGCAAAATGTAGCTGTATATATTTTTTCTTGCTTAGAAAAATAGGAAGCTAGATTTTAACCGTTGCATTTGCATGTTTAGGAAAATCAGGAAGTAGAAAATTAGTCTTTAAGTGCATCAGTCCTTGTTTTGTCTTCACAGTCCTCACTCACCGACATGGCTGTTCATCTCAGAGCTCTTCTCCTCCTCGCTGGACTCACAGGTCAGTCAGGGGTAATTGTGTGTGTACAGATGTTTATGACAGATGATGATGGAATGAGTAATTAATACACACTTCTGTGATCATTGGGAGACAATAAGAATAGTTTAAGCTATATAATCATTCAAATGCTGTATTTGTTCTTGTTGCAGGAAGTCACAGTATAACTACAGTCAGTAAAGTGTCAGTGAAAGCTGGAGATTCGATCACTATCCCCTGTCTCTATGATTCACGATACATAAACAATATGAAGTACTTGTGCATGGGATATTATTGGTCCTCCTGCTCATATGCAGTTCAAACAAACCAACGAAATTCAGGAAAGTTTTCGATCTCCGATGACAAAAGCCGAAGAATCTTCACAGTGACGATAAAAGATCTGAAGGATACAGACACTGATTACTGGTGTATTGTGGTTGTTAATGGAGGATCAGATGTCGGAAAGTATTTCCAACTGTCAGTCACCGGAGGTAAGAGTCCTTAAACACCTTTATGCACATTTCAAATACTTTATGTTATTTTAATACTTTGGAGGAAATACTCAAAGCAGTGTGTCATTTTTGTTTTGGAGACTTGCTTTGATATGAGGCTTCACACACTTTTCTATTAAATTTGATTTCCCTTAAGGTACACCACTTCTCTCTGTTGGTAATCAGGAGATTACAGGATTTAAAGGAGAAGAAATAACCATACAATGTCACAGTAGAGTTGAAGCCATTAAGTGGTGCAGGCTGGGCAGCTCCTGTGTGACGGGGTCGTCTGGATCAATAGATGGAACAGGAGTGAACATCAGTGAGAGTGGACCAGGTGTTTTCACTGTGACTATGAGTGGACTGAGGACAGAGAGCAGCGGCTGGTATTCATGTGTTAAAGATGACTTCCAGATGCCAGTGCATGTAACTGTTACTGACAGACCTACCACTAGTAAGTACTACAAGTATGAACGTTGGCATGTGTTTATTAATATATGTTGTACATTAAGAATACATGTAGTAATGTTACTCTACTTTATGGATTATAGCCACTCGTACAGCAATAAGCCATTTAACCTCATGAGCCTGTGAATGTCACCCTTGTTTTTGCAGATATAAATACTACCACAGATCAGGGTGACCAGGACAGGTCAGAAGGCTTTGAATTAACTGTGTTACGATCGAATAAACCAATTGTTTTTATTTATTATATGATAAATAAGACTGATTGGTTATAACCAAGGTTTAAGATGATGTAATAAGGATAATAAATTATGTTTCATAACTTTGCATTGTGTGCTTTTATTGATTTACTCCTGCTTCAGTCCTTCAGTTGACCTAAAGCCCTTCATCATCCCTTTGGGCTTGTTGATCGTCATTGTACTGGTGACCCTGTTCATCTGGTTTGTGTTTAAAAGGCACAGTAAGTCTTTACTGTACTTCAAATAATCCAATTCATGCCAAACATGTTTGTAATTCTTAAATATGTATTATTTAATATAAACCATTGTTCATTGAGAGTAACAGAAATGTTTACTGTTTCCCGTTTAGTGCAGACAAAAGCAGCAGCATCAGCCATGACAGCGGTAAGAAAAACTTTATTTCCAAGAGTTTCACAAAGAAGGAAGATTCATTTGACATTTTGATCTAAACTTTAAGTACAAAAAGTACAATCTGACATTTGGTTTGCTCCTATAACACAGACTGAAGAGCAAACATACAGCACTGTTGATGAAACCATGAAATCCATAATAATAAAAAAGTCTATTTTTAAAGGCCAAGTGCTTGAATGTAAAATACTAAAAATACAAAGTAAATGTAATGTCTTAATTTACCATTCACAACTGCAATTAAAAACAATTTGTAATTCATCAAAAACAGAAAGTGCTCACTTCTCTTTCATACATCCATTGACATTTCAAGGGAACAGTTTGTTGCCTTTTTTTTTTTATGTTTGATGTATACTTTTCTTTTCCATTACCCAGTGGTCACATGCTAAGAGTGAAGTGAACGTGACATATAGTTCTGTGGTTACCATGAAGCAACAAAGTGTACAAACGGTAAATACTAAGAAAACCCAGTCTGATACCATCATATCCTGCTGTTCCCTTTTTGTTTTTGGTCTCACTAGATTGTCATAATTTGTATTTTGTTCTTTCTTGTAATTAAAAAATTTTTCCCCAACAGTTTGAAGCAAATGACGAGAATGTTACATACAGCACATTGGCTTAGCACCGGCACATCTTAGCACATGTTACTCCTGTTTGTCTCCATCTTGTAATCTATCTGGAGAACTGGTGTCACAATGCAACACATTGTGACACCAGTTCTCCAATAACAACGTTCAGGTGTTATCATTTAGTTGTGCAGTAACTTCTAACTTTTGTATTTTGAGATTTACACCTTCACCTTACATTAGCCTCTTCAGCTAACATTTCAAAGAAGCACTTCCATGTTTGTTTGCCAATACTGACATGTTAACGATTGTATTGTTGGCCTAAAGTTCACATTAGTTAGTAATGTTGAGGCCTTGCAAGGTCTCCATGTATGCAAGTATCTTAAATTCAACTCAGTAGCTTGTTTAATCTTCTAGCCATGTTTAAGATTTCAATGTGTAAAGCTCACTCAATGTACTGTATCTCATACAAATAAAGTCATTTCTTAATTACTTTTCTTATACTTATTTTCAGTGTCCACATATCAATTCATCACCACCCTTTAGTTTTTTTTTTTTATAGTTCATAGTGTAGAAATAAGTGCATTCATTGAGAGGTGTATGTTCGAACGTATCCATTCAGGTTCACTCTTATAAAAGGATTTAAATATTCATCGGTTAACAAACGTTTGTACAGTCGGACCAAAATAAAGCAAGACCAGGGCTGCTTGGTGAAGCCAGAGTCAGGCCTCATGAAATTATACATAACAGTTAGGCATGCTGTGGCAAATGTTGCATATAAATACAGTCCATAATAACTCAACTCTTGATCTTCATGTGACAAGGGGTAAGAGTTGGAAAGATAACTGATGTAAAAGATCTTTTTTACATTTCTTTTTGCTAAGTGTTTTTTGTTTAAAGATCTGAATTCTTCCATCATTTCACAAATAAACATAAGTACCTCACACCTGAAATAAATACAAATTCAATGTTAGTTATATCCAGCATACATTTATTTTGTGTTATATTATTTAAATTCTAATCAAATCGTCAAATTATTTCAATTTCAATCAAATTGGTGAATTTCGTAATTTTTAAACACTCTTTTTTTTTGCATTTGTGGTCCGTGTAACGGTACGATCAAGACAGAAGGATGGTGGGACTCAATGGCACGACTCAGAGGCAGATCAATGTAAATGTAAATAGTCTTTACTGAAACTTTGCAGTGGCTATGGTACACACGTAGGCAGTTAATCATACAAAGCATGCAGGGATAATCCAGGAGCAGAATCGGGTCACGGAAACAGGTTCAGTACACAGGTAGATACTCAGTGTAGCAGCACAGCAGACAAGGATCAGGCAGAGACAGAATCAGGTCACGGAAACAGGTTCGAGGAAGCCGGGGAATCAAACACTTGGGAAACAGGAAGACGGTACTAACGCTGGAACTCTTGACATCAATGTACAAAGACAAACTGGCAACAAGAGACAAACAAAGCACAGACTATATACACCAGGAAGTGAGAGGGACCAACGAAACACAGGTGAGGACACTAACGAACAGACACCTGGGGGCAGGAAGTAGAAACAACAAAGAACAGGTAATTAACAAAATAAAACAGGAAGTACAAACGTAAAACATCTAACGAACAGGCCGAGACCTAATAATCCGTTGCTTGTCAGTTTTCATATTTCAAAGTAGGCTATGTTGTAAATTGTGCGCTGGCTATGTGTCACGTAGTCATGGATTACTGGGACACTTGATTACTAATGTTATTAAGATAACACACTTTGCTTTTCAAGTCAGAATGTCCACTCACCAGGAAATGGATTGATGGACTACTTACTCTGTACAATGCTCACTGATAGTTGCAGACCCAGAACACCATGTGACTGCCTGCAATATTTACTTCATCATCCGACCTATGTGATGCAACTACCTTACTTAGGAGGAAGAAAGACTGTAACAGATGGAATTGCACATAAAAAAGTTCATGAAATAGAAGTCTTGTCAGTGTCTTGGTTCATGTTTTTGTCTGACTGCTCACTCACCGACATGGCTGTTCATCTCATATTTCTTCTCATCCTCACTGGACTCACAGGTCAGTAACAGGTCATTTTAAAATGGTTTAGAATATTATGTCTTTCATCATCTTTGTGTTTCTCATGTCAAATGATGATACAAATAGACAGGACATTGTTGTGTTACATAATCCTTTAACGATAACTAAAACACTAACACCTATAATTTAGTATGCAAAACTGAATATGAACAGCTATAACATGCAGGTCATAGGAAGGCACAACATCATCAGCAAGTATATCTGTTAAAATGCTGTATTTGTTCTTGTTGCAGGAAGTCACAGCATAACTACAGTCAGTAAAGTGTCAGTGAAAGCTGGAGATTCGATCACTATCCCCTGTCTCTATGAATCTAAATACATAAACGATGTGAAGTACTTGTGTAAAGGAAGTGTTTGGTCCTCTTGCTCTACTGAAATCCGAACTGATTCACAAAGTAGCTCAGAAAAGTTTTCAATCTCTGATGATAAAATCCAAGAAATCTTCACGGTGACGATAAAAGATGTGACGAATAAGGACACTGATTACTGGTGTGCTGTGGATGTTAATGGAGGATTAGATGACAAAATGTATTTCCAACTGGCAGCCACCGAAGGTAAGAGTCCTTAAAGCACCTTTATGCACATTTGAAATACTTGTTGATCTTTTAACAGTTTGGTAGAGAGAATTGTCCTTCATGGAGAAATCCAATGATTCAGTCTTTAGACCTTCATCCTTCTACACACCTGTATAAAGATATTGAAGGTGTGGCCTTCACAGTCAATAATTTGGTTAAAAGTCCCTAAGCAGGGTCTATATTTGGCTACAAAGACTGATTGTTTTTTTAAATTTACTTTGTCAGTCAAAAGTAAAGAGTAAATGTAAAGTTGTAACTGTTGTAGATGCAAAGCATTCTTTGAAGCATCACCTGCTGTATATCTGACAGTTATTAAGCTTCCTACAAGTTTATATTGAGTTTGTTTCCCTTAAGGTACACCACTTCTCTCTGTCGTTAATCAGGAGATTACAGGATTTAAAGGAGAAGAAATAACCATACAATGTCACGGTAGATTTGCCATTAAGTGGTGCAAGCTGGGCAGCTCCTGTGTGACGGGGTTGTCTGGATCAATAGATGGAACAGGAGTGACCATCAGGTGGAGGAGTCTAAGGGTTTTCACTGTGACTATGAGTGGACTGAGGACAGAGAGCAGCGGCTGGTATTCATGTGTTAAAGTAGACTTCCAGATGCCAGTGCATGTAACTGTTACTGACAGACCTATCACTAGTAAGTACTACAAGTTAATATAAATTATAATTTGTCAAGTAAAACCATTTGCAAATGTTTTGGTGGTATCCTAAAAGATATAAACATACACACTGCCATATTACTGGACTAATCATTGTCCTGTTTGGAATTATAGCCACACCTGCAATGACTAGAAGTTTAACCACCTTATCAACCACTCCCAATACCATCCAGACAGGCAGAGCTATTACCACTGCTAAGACTGGACAGGACGGGTCAGTCTTTGCATTTACATGCAGTATTTAAAGAATTGTGCTCAGATATAACCATCCTTGTAAGACAATCTCTCTATGCATGTTTTTAAGGAACTTCTTTTATAACCTACACTGATATGAAAATAGGATTAAATAGTACTAGTAATAAATAGTAATAGTAGATTAATACATTTTACATTGCATTGTAGCAATGTTTGAACAAGAAGAGGTTATGTATATTAACATGTTTTTACTGCAGTGCTTCAATTGACATAAAGAGCCTCATCATCAGTCTGAGTTTGCTCCTCTCCGTTGTAATGATGGCCTTGTTCATCTGGTTCATGTTGAGAAAACACAGTAAGTCAAATTGTAAAGTTCGATCAATTCAATTCATGCCATATATATGTCTATATGTTTATATATTGAAATGTGTACACTTTAAGTTGAGATCATTATGCATTGTACATTTTCTTTTTAACTTTTAGAAAAGACCAAAGCAGAGTCATCAGCCCCAACAACAGTAAGATATGTATTCATTTCCCAATATATGTATGTATATATATATATATATATAATTTAATAATTATAATTTTATTTTATAAAAGGTTAGAAGGATTCACAGCATACAGGTAAACAATTATAAAAGTGAATCTTACTATATTAAAATGTTCAAAGAAGATACTGTCTTTTTTTGGTTTTGGTTGAACATTGAATGCATTGCCATGAAATTAATATACAATGTATCATAATGACTTTGCTGAGCCTCTCGCTTTCCCTCTGGTGCCACCATGAGGTTCACATTTTAGGTTCAGGATTAAATGCCTTAACTTTACAGACTTTTATGGAAGAATTGTATTAACTTTTGTGATCCCTTTTCTTCTAGCGGCAAGATTTGAGAAAGTCCTCTGACATTTGCTTTGTTCCTTCAACACACGCTGAGGAGGAAGTAACACACTGTGAAGTTAAACACAAGAGAAAGACTTCAAGCCGGGTAACCCATGACTGCAAACATTCAGTTAACATACAGTGGAGAACAGGTTGCAAGACTGTACCATCGAAGAATATTTCTATCAGATAAAATACATCTTAATTATGCTATATTGTCCTTTCATCAAGAGAATACAGTAACCACTATCAGAAGTCAGTTGAGCATTAATGTGCTCACAAAGTCATAAGATGCTTGACAATTCCTCTAACCATGATGTGTTTGCCTATTTTAACAAAAGGTAGAAATTGTAATCACATTTAACCTCTTTAGTCTTTATTTTAACAACATTTGGTTTCCTCCTTCAACATAGGATCAAGAGGACGCAACATACTGTAATGTTGGGAACATGAGAAAAACATCAGTCCAGGTGACTCAACACACCAACACCTCTCCCTGACGAAGGCTTGATGCTGAAACGGGAGTTTTTAGGTTTTCTAGGTCTAACATGCCGTTATAATAAAGACCGTGTAATATTGTTTTTGACACTAAAACCATGATTGGTATTAAACAATACAAGTACACAAAATACACACAGTGAACTAACTTCTTACTTCACCAAGTGCAGATAAATTAAACCGTTTGAAATCCATGAAACAAGGGAAAGTGTTTAATTCTCTGTTTAATATTTGTCCCTTATCCAGAAGTTATGTTCTGAAAGTGATGTGGACTTGATGTACAGTTCTGTGACTACCATAAAGCAAAAAAACATAAAACGGGTAAATATTAAAAAGCATATTGTTTCTCTTTTTAAAAAATAAAAAAGGAATTGTTTCTTGCTTCCTGTATTTTAGTCTTTTTAATTAATTTTGTTTGAAAATACCTCTTTGTCAGAGTTGAAAAATGTCAACATTATGAACTTCGGCTTCGTTCTTAATGGTCATTTCTGCTTCTGTTCTCTAACAGGTTGAAGCAGAAGACCAGGATGTGACATACAGCACGTTGGCTCAGCAGCACCAACACATTTAAATGTCTGTCTTCTAATCTTTCTATCTCTCGGTTACTGGACAGTTATATGTTTTGAAACGAGAGTGTTGCAAGGTGCTTTTATCTTTTGGTTGTGCAGGAACTTCTTCCTTCTCCTTTTTCATTTGCAGCTGTGTTTGTGCTTAATTTATTACATTTAGAAAATGTAACTGAATACGGCGAAACTTAATATGTGTCTCGTCTGTCGTTCCACAATCACAGGTTGGTGTTCTCATCGAGTGAAAGAGCGTCCGTTTCACAATTATATTTAATCCACTTTGTGAAGCCACATGACTACCTAACCACAGATATGTTAGTACAATTAGGTGCTGTGTGAGGTCCTTTAAGTGTCCTCGAGAGCTCGCTAGTCTCATAAATATAACTGTTAAAGGATTTGGACTTCATCTTTTCTTGAGGCTTACTGCCTCACATAAAACCCAGATACAAGGGCATACAGTTTCTAGTGTTCGGTTTTTCTCTGTACTTTGTGTTTCAGTCTGTCACTTTTAGACATTTCCAGTGTACCTCTGTGTAATTTTAATTGCCAAAAAGTGATCTGAAACCATAGCAGGAAACAAGTAGCATAAGTCTGTGTATATGATATTTCTGTTACTTGATTTAGTTATGCAAAACAAATCATAATCTTATTAATCATTCAATGTCACTACTACCCTGTTTTAAATAAATCAACACAATTCAGTCCATACACCTGGAGTGCAAATCTTTTCTTTTGAAATGTTGTATTCACTGTACTTTACACCCAGTCTACTATATTCAGGAAGTACGCTCTAGCTGCATAGATATTTATATACATAATATAATTCACGATTGTAAAGTAACGTAGGAGGAGATGGATTTGAACTGTTGCATATTTAGAAAAATAGGAAGCAGACGATCAGTCTTGCAGTGCGCTGGTTCATGTCGTTTCGTCTTCTCACTCACCGACATGGCTGTTCATCTCAGCTTTCTTCTCATTTTCACTGGACTCGCAGGTCAGTGACAAGAATCATTTTATAATTGTGTATATTGTATTTTATGTTTCTAATGGTCGTGTCAGAAGATGATAATATCAGTTAGACTGTAATATTCTCTAGTTTTGTATTTTATATATTATGAAAGCTATAGTGACCAAATGTGTGAAACAACAGATAACATGAAGGAAGATTATTATTATTATTTATTGTAACATTTAAAATGCTGTATTTGTTTCTGTTGCAGGAAGTCACAGTATAACTACAGTCAGTAAAGTGTCAGTGAAAGCTGGAGAGGAGATCACTATCCCCTGTCTCTATGACTCTAAATACATAAACAATGTGAAGTACTTGTGTAAAGGATATTATTGGTCCTCTTGCTCTACTGAAATCCGAACTGATTCACAAAGTATCTCAGAAAAGTTTTCAATCTCTGATGATAAAATCCAAAAAATCTTCACGGTGACGATAAAACATGTGACGAATAAGGACACTGATTACTGGTGTGCTGTGGAGGTTAATGGAAGATTAGATGACAAAATGTATTTCCAACTGACAGCCACCGGAGGTAAGAGTCCTTAAAGCACCTTTTATGCACAATTTCAAATCATTTTAAAAATGTTAACAGTTCAGAGGAAAAGCACTGAGGAGTTCTCTACATTATTACGACAGACTGGTTATTTTGATAATACTGTTTCTTAATCCTTCTCACTTCCTCGATATGTTTTCAACTCATCTATCTACCAGATGTAACTATATGCAAGATATATTTGAAACATCAGCAGCATAGGCTACTCACAAGTGTCCATTGAATGATGTTCTCCATTAAGGTACACCCAGTGTCTCTGTGGACCGTCAGGAGATTACAGGATTTAAAGGAGGTAATATAAACATCAATTGTTACTATCGTAACTTTGGAGTAATGAAGTGGTGCAAGCTGGACAGGTCCTGTGTTACGGGGTCGTCTGGATCAATAGATGGAACAGGAGTGACCATCAGTGAGAGTGGACCAGGATGTTTTCACTGTGACTATGAGTGGACTGAGGACAGAGAGCAGCGGCTGGTATTCATGTGTTAAAGAATGACTTCCAGATGCCAGTGCATGTAACTGTTACCTGACAGACCTACCACTAGTAAGTACTACAAGTTAATATAAATTATAATTTATGTCAAGTAAAACCATTTGCAAATGTTTTGGTGGTATCCTAAAAGATAAAGCATACACACTGCCATATTACTGGACTAATCATTGTCCTGTTTGGAATTATAGCCACACCTGCAATGACTAGAAGTTTAACCACCTTAAGTAAGTTATATTATAAATGTTTTGATTTAATATAGATGAGATGTTACCATTCATATTCACACATCATTGTATTCACAATTACAGCAACAAGAAGTTTAACCACCGTATCAGCCTCCACTGTTAATCACAACCCTGTTTCTGCAGACCAAGCACTTATCACAGTTCAGGGTGAACAGCAAAGGTCAGAAGATTTTTACATTTTCTTGCAACTACATCTTTGGACTGTTGAAACAAGTCTGTCATTTGCATTGTGTGCTTTTATTTATTCATTTCTGCAGCCGTGTGATTTCTTTCATCATCACTTTGAGTTTGCTGGTCGTCATTGTACTGGTGACCTTGTTCATCTGCCTTATGTTCAAAAGACACAGTAAGTCCACGCTGAATAATGATGAATCCAATTCATGCCAAAAGTGTTATTTATTAATACATTCACCATAAATGTAAACTATTGTGCCTTATTGTCATTGAGCTTCATCGACACTGAAAGGAGTTTTCATTGCTTCACTTTTAGAGCAGAACAAAATAGATCCGCCGGCCACAACAACGGTAAAATATGATGATTCATTTCCCAACACAATGTTTTACAACAAAGAATACGCACTATCGTGGCCATTTGCTTAATTTAACACTTATCATTCTTGTGTTTTTTTGGAAGAGGACAATAAGTGCAAGCATTGACAGATAGAAAGTCAGTTGAGCACATGTGTGATCATCAATCCAGGAAACAGTTTAATAAATAAACTAATGATGGCTTTTTGTTCATATTTGCGATTCATGTTCTCTCCTCTGCTCATTCAACTCAGGCTAAAGAGGAAGTAACATACAGCACTGTTAAGAAAAAGAGAAAGACTTCAAGCCATGTAAGGGATCGTTCAAAATTCTTGTCCCTCAACCTTTCTTTCTTTTCTTTTTAGTGCAAAAATTATTAATCATTTCTTTGGACTATTTTATAGAATAAAGTTTCATTTCACTCTTTGGTGATTCCTCTGATCACGTGTTTGCCTTAAAAAGGAAGTATTTTTTAGGAAATGTTTCATATTAATATTATTAATATTATTATTATTATTATTTTAACAAAAGTTTTCATGTTGATGGTTTGCAGCTTCACCAGGCTGAAGAAGCAGTAACATACAGCACTGTTAAACCCATGAGAAGAACTTCAGACCAGGTAGCCCTAAACCATAACTTGTATTGCACAACACAAGTACAAGAAAAGACACACGTACACTCAAACAGCATTTATTATTTGATCATACACATATGTATTTGCAATAAGCAAAACAAAAAGGAATAAGTTCAACTGTTAATTTGATCTGTTTCATGTCTTCTTTGTTCCATTGCGGTCCGATGCTAAGAGGGATGTGGACGTGATATACAGCTCTGTGCTTCATGTAGAACAACACACTGTACACACGGTAAATTTGAAGAGATTCAAACCCAGACTCACACTTTTTCTCACATACTTTAGGATACAGAGTGAAGCTTTTTCCCAATATGTTCTAGCCACACTAGCAGCACGGCAATATGGATGTAAATGTCAGTCTGTCTGTCTGTTGGTGCACCACCTTTGTCAAAATCACAACAGCGAGTGGATGGATTATCATAAGAATTGGCAAAGATGTTCCTGGTGTCCAGATAATGTATCCCTACAAATGTGGTGATCCCTTAACTTTTCATCCAGCACCATCATCAGATCAAAAATGTAATGTGTTGTTAATGAACAAATACATACAAAGCTAATAGCATTCACATCAGACTCACTTTGCTTTGTGTTTTGTGCTAAATGTTAGCATTCTTACACGCTAAACTAAGATGATGAACATGTTAACCTTCCCTGTTAAACATGAGTATATTAGCATTGTCATTGTGGACATGTACGCATGCTAAAGTTAGCAACTAGCTCAAAGCACCATTGTGCCTAAGTACAGCCTCACAGAGGTGTTAGTGTGGTAGTAGACTCTTAATCTGGTTCAAATTGGATCTTTCTTCCTTATTGTCATTTGTTCTTCTGTTCTGCAACAGGTTGAAGTAAAAGATGAGGATGTAACATACAGCAGCTTGGCTCTGGTCGAGAAAAACCTGTAAATGTTCCCCCGACCCTGCATCTTATCCTTCTATCTATCACAAGTCTGTGGTTTTGCAGAAACTTCTTTTTTAAATTTTGAGGATGTACATCTTCTCTTTTTTTTATCCTCCTCTGCAAAGCTGTAAAACATTTAAAACTAGTATTGACCTGGGCCTGGTTTCCCTAAAGTGTTTTATAGTTAACGTTGACTGCAAGACAAACCTTCTAAAGCTTAAGTGGTGTTTCCCAAATGCATCGACAAAAGCATTATACTCTTAGAAATGATCCTACGCACATGCAGGAGGTTAAGAACAAGCTCCAGAACCTGCAGGAGGAACACACACACACACACACACACACACACACACACACACACACACACACACACACACACACACACACACCATCATTGAACTATCAGTTTCTGTTTTCATCATTTCCCTCTCCCTCTTCTTGTTTTATGTTTTCATCTCTTCTGGCTAAATTGCGACTCTGGTGATAATATTTTTGCATTTCCCATGTCTTCTCTATTCTTTTTATTTATGGTGCATGTTTGATATATAAAAAGTGACATTTACAATAGGTGACGTGCACATTCATGAAGTTCATAGGAACAGGCAGAGCTACATTTTGTGTTTACTATGTGTTCAAGAGTTGTGTCAAAAAACAAAGGTTTCAAATAAAAATTTAAAAATGTGTTTTATTTACACAAAACTTTGAAAAGTCCAGAAATGACATGTATATGCTATAAATAATATATAAATGCTGTTGTAATCACAGATACTTCCTTATAACAATTCAAGTGATTTATGATATTTAAACATTTCCAAAGCAAATCTATCGTATATATTGATTGACTTGGTACTTTAGGTCTACTGCAGTGGTTATATATTTGGTTTAATCTGATTTGTGACATGTCAACAATACAAACTATATGATTTATGACTATCTAATGTTCCTACTATCAACAATAGACAACTCAATTTGAAATCTCTGAAAACTTTGAGCAGGAAAATGTTTTTCTTGCCATTATATGAAGAGAGAGTGATTCCGTTAAAGCTTCATTATCTTTATCACTTTTGGATACAAGAACTAAAAGGTTGCAATTGTTTCTACTCTCGTGTTTTAATAAATACATTTCACTCCGTATGCTTGAAGTTCTGGTCTTTTGTTCAAAACATGTGTATTCACTGGCTCTTGCCCCCAAGTCTACAGTAAATGTATTCTAAAGGTGCACTGTAGCTGCAGGTATTTAGTACACTCTTATTGTAATTCCTCTGATGTGTTCGTCTTACAAAGGAAGTATTTATATGAAGTGGTTCATGCTTACTATTTTAACAAAGCTGGTGATGTTAATTTAAACTAATCACATCTAGTCTAATAAAATTATGTATCACCTTTATTTAAACAACATTTGATTTGAATCTTCATCAGACTGAAGAGAAAGTAAAATACAGCAATGTGAGATAAACTTCAGATGAGGTGTCCCAATGAAACTACAACTTATATTACACAATATAATTACACAGAAGACACATAAGTACACTCAAACAGCATTTATTATTTCACCACACACATTTGTAATTGAATAAAGCAACAAAACAGTTTGAACATTTGTATTGATCTGTTTCATGTCTGTAGAAGATCAGATGCTAAGAGTGATGTGGACGTGATGTACTGCTCTGTAGAACAACACACTCTAAAAAGGGAACATGTTCATACATTGTGATGTCATGAGAGAGAGGGTCATAGATGGGAGATGCATTACCTCCCAGTGGATGCAGCAGGGATTACAAGCCA
The DNA here is from genome assembly GCF_900634415.1 of Cottoperca gobio. Taxonomy (NCBI): domain Eukaryota; kingdom Metazoa; phylum Chordata; class Actinopteri; order Perciformes; family Bovichtidae; genus Cottoperca; species Cottoperca gobio. The sequence goes on along the minus strand of NC_041369.1, from coordinate 15,451,027 downwards.
CCAGACTGCAAAACCAATAGTCAGCAGGCCAGGACAAGGTTTGCTGCCCAGCTGATTGCCCTAGTACAGCAGCTAAAAGGGGGGAGGGAGACAGTGGAGCGAGAAGAGACAATGCCTGAGGTGAAGAGAAGACAACGAGAGGTTTTGATTTAAATACCTTGTAGCTCCCTCCAGTAATGAACACGAGGCCGAGGTCTTGTTTTAAAATACGGGGTTTAATCTCATCCATTAACATCCTATCCATCCCGTGAGAACTGGGTTAAAACAGAAAACATAGACGTGAACAATATATCAATGCCGCTAAATCACATATATGGCACACAACTAACACTTATGTCATACAGCAGACCTGGGCATTGTACGGCCCGCGGGCCACATCCAGCCCGCGTGAGGACAATCTTAAATTATAACATATATGAAAAAGTATATATATTTTTTTAAACAGCACCCTTTTCAAAATAAAAGCAACACCATTGTATTGCGTGCATGGTGTAAATAACGTTCTAACTGTTTTTCTTTATTTACGTATGCGCACCGCGCGCGTGAACAGCTACAAGTAATGCTGGCCCTCAAAATGTCCGCTCAGGCCAAAATAAGAAAGATTGATACAGAATGGCGCGTTTTCAAGAAGACATGGACTGCTGAGTATGTATTTACAGAAGTCAAAGGTAAAGGCGTGTGCTTAGTTTGTGGTGCGCAGGTCGCTGTGTTCAAGGATTACAATTTGAGTCGCCGTTCAAGAACTTGTCTGATGAAGAGCGGGAAAAGGAGTCGGGTGCTTTGCTAGCTAAACTGCAAAACCAACAAGGACCTTTTACAAAACATTGCACATCCAGAGATGCAGCTGTCATCACAAGTTATGTCTTATCCCACAAAATCACTAGAAAATGTAAACCGTTTTCTGACTGAGAGATTATCAAGGAGTGTTTGGTGGATTCTGCAGCACTCATATGTCCGGAGAAAAAGGAGGCATTTGAGAAGCCATGCAATCAATGGAAGGGACAACAACAGGGAGGGATTTGTTCACGGATGTAAATGCATGTGTGGACAAGTTGGGACTGTAATGGGACAAACTGGCAGGCGTGACAACGGATGGTTGTCCAAATCTGACGGGGAAAAATGTTGGACTTTTGAAGAGTATGCAGTATAAAGAGACAGAAATGAACCCTGAACAGAAATTGGTATTGTTGCATTGTATTATACATCAGGAAGTGTTGTGTAGATCAATTCTAAAAATTAACCATATTGTTGATGTTGTAACTAAAATAGTTAACTTCATCAGGGCAAGAGCTTGTTTGATGTCAAGCACTGTGACAGACAGTTTGTTGCACTTTTGGAGGAAAATTAGACTGAATATCGTGACATACCACGCCGCTGTCAGGTGGCTCAGCCTGGGCAAAGAGTGTCTGAGAGAAGAGATTCAAGACTTCTGTGTGAAGAAAGGAAAAGACGTCCCACAGCTTTCAGATGCAGACTGGATGGCAGACCTTGGTTTTGCTGTATAGATAGTGTGCAAACATGTGACAAAACTGTGTGACGTATGCGTGCGACGCCATGTTGGATGATATACAAATCAACAATGGCGTCTAAAGCGAACAACAACAGCAATACAACTCTGACTTCTTCAAAGTATTGTGACTCTCTGGAGCAAGATTCAGAGGAAAAAGTCAAAATTTGCGGCACTGACCCGTACACCCTAAAGCCGTCGGATTATATTGAGGATTTAGATTCATTACCGCCGATTGAATATCCGGATATTGTGAACTACCTTGTGCTACAAACATCGTGGGCAACCAACGCACAAATGGAGGCCTACAAGAGCTTAGATGCTTATAATGTCTTTGTTTCTGGCTGGGTTGGTAGTCTTCTTACCAAACCAGTGAAAGATGACAGGGTGCTCGTCCATGCCCGTGTAAATCACTCTCAAAGAGCTCGAGATACACCGCTCAAGCCGTGGTTTGTGAGTGAGAAGAGCGGCAATGTTATCCTTGCACACTGTGATTGTATGGCTGGAGTAAGCGAAGCATGTTCTCACATTGGTGCTTTGCTTTTCACAAGTGAAGTAGTCTCAAGAATAAGCCAAACAAAAACATGCACAGAAGGAAAGAGCAAATGGCTGCCATCACATGTAAAGAAAGTGCCTTATTTACCAGTCAGCGATATGGAGAAGTAAGGTCTTACAGTGTTCGGCTATATCATAAGCACAAATGTTTAACGTAAACATTGAAAACATAGCTTTAGCATGAGCTCTTACCAGATATAAAGTGGACGCCACACACACGGGTGAATTGTGCTTCTTCTTCTGTTAAATCCTTACGAGTTATGTTGCTAAACCACAGCGTACGGCGTTCGGTAGACAGCAATTCATCCCTCTTTTGTGGATCGTTGTTTTTGATGATTTTAGGAAATCTAAAGAACCGTTTCTCTGGGTCACGAGTAGCGTTATGACGATTGGCATTTTCTTTCAATCCTAGACGTTTAAATGCAAAGAAAATTACGAAGTGTTGCAGCAACTCCCACGCAAACGGGTGCCGTCTTGGTTGTGTATATCATCCAACATGGCTGATTTACGGGTTGGGACTTAAGCGTGACGTCACATTCACACAATCTATATGTGACTGCACTAATGAATTAACTAAATGTCAAACTGCAATGCAGTGAAGGCTTTCATGAGGAAGTTGCAGCTTCTCAAGCCAAATGGAGGACAACATTCTCACCCACTTGCCAACACTGAAGGAAGCCACACCATCAGCTGATCACCTCCACAAGTACTCATCCATGTTAGAAGCACTGCATGGTGAGTTTTGGAGGCGATTTCAAGACTTTAAAACAGTTGAGAATGAAATGCACATGATTTTTCCCCATTTACATGCAATGTGGATGATGCACCCAGTGATGTTCAGCTTGAACTCATTGACCTGCAGTCTGACACACTTCTGTCAGAGCACTTTAGGTCAGTCTCACTGCCTGACTTTTACTCTTTTTTACACACTGGATCTTTCTCACTGAACAAGTAAAGAACTGAAAAACAACAAAAGCACTTATTGCTTTTTGTATAAAGTTGATTACTTGCTTATCTTTACATACTGTGAAACACCTTTTCAGTATTGGTTTGTGAAGATTAACATGTTAAAAATAAAATACTGATGTAATGATGTTTTTACGGTTTATTACTTCTCTAGGAGTATTTTCCTATTTGACCCACTCCACAACTTCATATATTTATTGGAAGATAATATCCTTATTCTTTTGTTTACCAGTAGCAGCTAATCAAAATATATAATGTACTGCTTTTTACAATGGGAGAAATTGAATATTGAGCAGAATTAAGTTCAATTTATTGTTGGTTCGGCCCTCCAACACAGCTCGGGTTTCTCATGTGGCCCCTTGTAAAAATTAATTGCCCACCCCTGTCATACAGTGTCATACAGGGGGAGGAAGACATATATCAAGTGTTGCAATTGCATATTTAGAAGAAATAAAGAAATAGAAAATCTGTCTGTCAGTGACCCTAACACACCAACACCTCTCCCTGACGAAGGCTTGATGCTGAAACGGGAGTTTTTAGGTTTTCTAGTTTTGTTACAATAAAGACCTTGTAATGTTTTAAGAAGAGAGTGACTTGGAGTCTTTTTTTGACACTAAAAACATGATTTATATTAAACAATACAAGTACACAAAACACACACAGTGAACTAACTTCTTACTTCACCAAGTGCAGATGAATTAAACCGTTTGAAATCCATGAAACAAGGGAAAGTGTTTAATTCTCTGTTTAATATTTGTCCCTTATCCAGAAGTCATGTTCTGAAAGTGATGTGGACTTGATGTACAGTTCTGTGACTACCATAAAGCAAAAAAACATAAAACGGGTAAATATTAAAAAGCATATTGTTTCTCTTTTTCAAAAATAAAAAAGGAATTGTTTCTTGCTTCCTGTATTTTAGTCTTTTTAATTAATTTTGTTTGAAAATACCTCTTTGTCAGAGTTGAAAAATGTCAACATTATGAACTTCGGCTTCGTTCTTAATGGTCATTTCTGCTTCTGTTCTCTAACAGGTTGAAGCAGAAGACCAGGATGTGACATACAGCACGTTGGCTCAGCAGCACCAACACATTTAAATGTCTGTCTTCTAATCTTTCTATCTCTCGGTTACTGGACAGTTATATGTTTTGAAACGAGAGTGTTGCAAGGTGCTTTTATCTTTTGGTTGTGCAGGAACTTCTTCCTTCTCCTTTTTCATTTGCAACTGTGTTTGTGCTTAATATATTACATTTATAAAATGTAACTGAATACGGCGAAACTTAATATGTGTCTCGTCTGTCGTTCCACAATCACAGGTTGGTGTTCTCATCAAGTGAAAGAGACATTTCCAGTGTAACTCTGTGTAATTTTAATTGCCAAAAACTGATCTGAAACCATAGCAGGAAACAAGTAGCATAAGTCTGTGTATAGGATATTTCTGTTACTTGATTTAGTTATGCAAAACAAATCTTAATCTTATTAATCATTCAATGTCACTACTACCCTGTTTTAAATAAATCAACACAATTCAGTCCATACATCTGGAGTGCAAATCTTTTCTTTTGAAATGTTGTATTCACTGTACGTTACACCCAGATTTGAACTGTTGCATATTTAGAAAAATAGGAAGCAGACGATCAGTCTTGCAGTGCGCTGGTTCATGTCGTTTCGTCTTCTCACTCACCGACATGGCTGTTCATCTCAGCTTTCTTCTCATTTTCACTGGACTCGCAGGTCAGTGACAAGAATCATTTTATAATTGTGTATATTGTATTTTATGCTTCTAATGGTCGTGTCAGAAGATGATAATATCAGTTAGACTGTAATATTCTCTAGTTTTGTATTTTATATATTATGAAAGCTATAGTGACTAAATGTGTGAAACAACAGATAACATGAAGGAAGATTATTATTATTATTATTATTATTATTATTATTATTATTATAACATTTAAAATGCTGTATTTGTTTCTGTTGCAGGAAGTCACAGTATAACTACAGTCAGTAAAGTGTCAGTTAAAGCTGGAGAGGAGATCACTATCCCCTGTCTCTATGACTCTAAATACATAAACAATGTGAAGTACTTGTGTAAAGGATATTATCGGTTCTCTTGCTCTACTGAAATCCGAACTGATTCACAAAGTATCTCAGAAAAGTTTTCAATCTCTGATGATAAAATCCAAAAAATCTTCACCGTGACGATAAAAGATGTGACGAATAAGGACACTGATTACTGGTGTGCTGTGGAGGATATTGGAAGATTAGATGACAAAAAGTATTTCCAACTGCCAGCCACCGGAGGTAAGAGTCCTTAAAGCACCTTTTATGCACAATTTCAAATCATTTTAAAAATGTTAACAGTTCAGAGGAAAAGCACTGAGGAGTTCTCTACATTATTACGACAGACTGGTTATTTTGATAATACTGTTTTCAACTCCTCTATCTACCAGATGTAACTATATGCAAGATATATTTGAAACATCAGCAGCATAGGCTACTCACAAGTGTCCATTGAATGATGTTCTCCATTAAGGTACACCCAGTGTCTCTGTGGACCGTCAGGAGATTACAGGATTTAAAGGAGGTAATATAAACATCAATTGTTACTATCGTAACTTTGGAGTAATGAAGTGGTGCAAGCTGGGCAGGTCCTGTGTTACGGGGTCGTCTGGATCAATAGATGGAACAGGAGTGACCATCAGTGAGAGTGGACCAGGTGTTTCCACTGTGACTATGAGTGGACTGAGGACAGAGAGCAGCGGCTGGTATTCATGTGTTAAAGAAGACATCCAGATGCCGGTGCATGTAACTGTTACTGACAGACCTACCACTAGTAAGTACTACAAGTTAATATAAATTATAATTTATGTCAAATAAAACCATTTGCAAATGTTTTGGTGGTATCCTAAAAGATAAAGCATACACACTGCCATATTACTGGACTAATCATTGTCCTGTTTGGAATTATAGCCACACCTGCAATGACTAGAAGTTTAACCACCTTAAGTTATTTTATAAATGTTTTGATTTAATATAGATAAGATGTTAGCATTCATTATTGTCATTTTATTCTAGTAGTCATATTCACACATAATTTTATTCACAATTCCAGCAACAAGAAGTTTAACCATCGTATCAGCCTCCGCTGTGAATCACAACCCTGTTTCTGCAGACCAAGCACTTATCACAGTTCAGGGTGAACAGCAAAGGTCAGAAGATTTTTACATTTTCTTGCAACTACATCGTTGGACTGTTGAAACAAGTCTGTCATTTGCATTGTGTGCTTTTATTTATTTATTTCTGCTGCAGTGCTTTAGTGCCATTTTGTGACAGAGAAAACCGTCCTTGTGGGAATCTCTACATGTGTTTGTACTGACATTAGATGATAAGTTATATTGTAAAACTTATTAGCCATAACTTATAGGATTGTGTCAAAGTAGTTGTGCAGTATATGTGTAGATTTAAGAATATTTGTTCTGTTTTTTACATTAATAATCATTGTGTGTTTAAAATGTCATGCTGCAGTCCTTCGCATCATTTAAAGAGTTGTGGTATCCGCCTGAGTGTGATCTTCATTGTAATGGTGACCTTGTTCATCTGGTTTATTTTCAAAAGACATAGTAAGTATATTGTGGACTGCACTTTGAACGATTTGTGTTTGAGGTTATTCTGAAATATTAAGTTTGAAATGAGGACTGATATACATCACTGTCATTGAGCAGTAAGAGTCAGTGACAGGTTTCTTTGTTGTTTCTCTTCTAGAGCAGAGAAAGGTCGAATCATCAGCCACAACAACGGTAAAATATGTGGATTCATTTCCTGATGGCATATTTTGCAGAGAAGGCTGCATGACAGTATAAAAGAAGAGAGGATATCATTATAATTGGTTTATGTTTACTGCAGTTCTATACTGTATATTAATTATTGTTAAAAAGAAACAATAACCACGATCAAAACTAATATATTATTGTAAAAGTGGTCATGTTAAAGTAGTTTAATAGAAACTCATCTAGTAAAATGTTATTATCTTACATTAATGACATTTGTTTTACACACGAACAGGCTGAAGGGGAAGTAAGATACATGAGAAACACTTCAGGCGAGGTAACCCGTAACCACTAAAACCATAACTTGTATTACACCATTATAAGTACACTAAAAGGAACTTAACTTCATTTATTATTATTTTACAATCCACATCAGTAATTTAATGAAACAAATTCAAAATTATTCCAAAAATGCAAACTTGTGTTGTCTGTCTCCCCTTCTTTAGCCAGAGGTCTCATGTGGAGAGTGATGTGGAAGGACTATAAAGTTCTGTGTTTAAGCAGCAGCCAGAGGGTAAGACACTATTTGACACTTATATATACTGTAGTTCAGTATTTTCTGCAGACCATTTTGTTAGTGTCTCATCAAGTCAAACTGTTCCTCATTTTCAATTTACTTTTGTTCTGCAACAGGTTGAAGTAAAAGATGAGGATGTAACATACAGCAGCTTGGCTCCGGTCTTGAAAAAGCTGTAAATGTTCCCCCAACCCTGCATCTTATCCTTCTATCTATCACAAGCCTGTGGTTTTGCAGAACCTTCTTTTTTAAATTTTGAGGATGTACATCTTCTCTTTTTTTTATCCACCTCTGCAAAGCTGTACAACATTTGAAACTAATATTGACCTGGGCCTGGTTTCCCTAAAGTGTTTTATAGTTAACGTTGACTGCAAGACAAACCTTCTAAAGCTTAAGTGGTGTTTCCCAAATGCATCGACAAAAGCATTATACTCTTAGAAAAGATCCTACGCACATGCAGGAGGTTAAGAACAAGCTCCAGAACCTGCAGGAGGAACACACACACACACACACACACACACACACACACACACACACACACACACACACACACACACACACACAATCATTGAATTATCAGTTTCTGTTTTCATCATTTCCCTCTCCCTCTTCTTGTTTTATGTTTTCATCTCTTCTGGCTAAATTGCGACTCTGGTGATATTATTTTTGCATTTCCCATGTCTTCTCTATTCTTTTTATTTATGGTGCAAGTTTGATATATGAAAAGTGACATTTACAATAGGTGACGTGCACATTCATGAAGTTCATAGGAACAGGCAGAGCTACATTTTGTGTTTACTATGTGTTCAAGAGTTGTGTCAAAAAACAAAGGTTTCAAATAAAAATTTAAAAATGTGTTTTATTTACACAAAACTTTGAAAAGTCCAGAAATGACATGTATATGCTATAAATAATATATAAATGCTGTTGTAATCACAGATACTTTCTTATAACAATTCAAGTGATTTATGATATTTAAACATTTCCAAAGCAAAGCTATCGTATATATTGATTGACTTGGTACTTTAGGTCTACTGCAGTGGTTATATATTTGGTTTAATCTGATTTGTGACATGTCAACAATACAAACTATATGATTTATGACTATCTAATGTTCCTACTATCAACAATAGACAACTCAATTTGAAATCTCTGAAAACTTTGAGCAGGAAAATGTTTTTCTTGCCATTATATGAAGAGAGAGTGATTCCGTTAAAGCTTCATTATCTTTATCACTTTTGGATACAAGAACTAAAAGGTTGCAATTGTTTCTACTCTCGTGTTTTAATAAATACATTTCACTCCGTATGCTTGAAGTATTGGTCTTTTGTTCAAAACATGTGTATTCACTGGCTCTTGCCCCCAAGTCTACAGTACATTTATTCTAAAGGTGCACTGTAGCTGCAGGTATTTAGTACACTCTTATTGTAATTCCTCTGATGTGTTCGTCTTACAAAGGAAGTATTTATATGAAGTGGTTCATGCTTACTATTTTAACAAAGCTGGTGATGTTGATTTAAACTAATCACATCTAGTCTAATAAAATTATGTATCACCTTTATTTAAACAACATTTGATTAGAATCTTCATCAGACTGAAGAGAAAGTAAAATACAGCAATGTGAGATAAACTTCAGACGAGGTGTCCCAATGAAACTACAACTTATATTATATATTATATTATAGGAAACAAGTAGCATAAGTCTGTGTATATGATATTTCTGTTACTTGATTTAGTTATGCAAAACAAATCATAATCTTATTAATCATTCAATGTCACTACTACCCTGTTTTAAATAAATCAACACAATCCAGTCCATACACCTGGAGTGCAAATCTTTTCTTTTGAAATGTTGTATTCACTGTACGTTACACCCAGTCTACTATATTCAGGAAGTACGCTCTAGCTGCATAGATATTTATATACATAATATAATTCACCAACGTAAAGTAACGTAGGAGGAGACAGATTTGAACTGTTGCATATTTAGAAAAATAGGAAGCAGACGATCAGTCTTGCAGTGTGCTGGTTCATGTCGTTTCGTCTTCTCACTCACCGACATGGCTGTTCATCTCAGCTTTCTTCTCATTTTCACTGGACTCGCAGGTCAGTGACAAGAATCATTTTATAATTGTGTATATTGTATTTTATGTTTCTAATGGTCGTGTCAGAAGATGATAATATCAGTTAGACTGTAATATTCTCTAGTTTTGTATTTTATATATTATGAAAGCTATAGTGACCAAATGTGTGAAACAACAGATAACATGAAAGAAGATTATTATTATTATTTATTGTAACATTTAAAATGCTTTATTTGTTTCTTTTGCAGGAAGTCACAGTATAACTACAGTCAGTAAAGTGTCAGTGAAAGCTGGAGAGGAGATCACTATCCCCTGTCTCTATGACTCTAAATACATAAACAATGTGAAGTACTTGTGTAAAGGATATTATTGGTCCTCTTGCTCTACTGAAATCCGAACTGATTCACAAAGTAGCTCAAAAAGTTTTCAATCTCTGATGATAAAATCCAAAAAATCTTCACCGGTGACGATAAAAGATGTGACGAATAAGGACACTGATTACTGGTGTGCTGTGGAGGTTAATGGAAGATTAGATGACAAAATGTATTTCCAACTGACAGCCACCGGAGGTAAGAGTCCTTAAAGCACCTTTTATGCACAATTTCAAATCATTTTAAAAATGTTAACAGTTCAGAGGAAAAGCACTGAGGAGTTCTCTACATTATTACGACAGACTGGTTATTTTGATAATACTGTTTCTTAATCCTTCTCACTTCCTCGATATGTTTTCAACTCCTCTATCTACCAGATGTAACTATATGCAAGATATATTTGAAACATCAGCAGCATAGGCTACTCACAAGTGTCCATTGAATGATGTTCTCCATTAAGGTACACCCAGTGTCTCTGTGGACCGTCAGGAGATTACAGGATTTAAAGGAGGTAATATAAACATCAATTGTTACTATCGTAACTTTGGAGTAATGAAGTGGTGCAAGCTGGGCAGGTCCTGTGTTACGGGGTCGTCTGGATCAATAGATGGAACAGGAGTGACCATCAGTGAGAGTGGACCAGGTGTTTTCACTGTGACTATGAGTGGACTGAGGACAGAGAGCAGCGGCTGGTATTCATGTGTTAAAGAAGACTTCCAGATGCCAGTGCATGTAACTGTTACCTGACAGACCTACCACTAGTAAGTACTACAAGTTAATATAAATTATAATTTATGTCAAAGTAAAACCATTTGCAAATGTTTTGGTGGTATCCTAAAAGATAAAGCATACACACTGCCATATTACTGGACTAATCATTGTCCTGTTTGGAATTATAGCCACACCTGCAATGACTAGAAGTTTAACCACCTTAAGTAAGTTATATTATAAATGTTTTGATTTAATATAGATGAGATGTTACCATTCATATTCACACATCATTGTATTCACAATTACAGCAACAAGCAAGTTTAACCATCGTATCAGCCTCCACTGTGAATCACAACCCTGTTTCTGCAGACCAAGCACTTATCACAGTTCAGGGTGAACAGCAAAGGTCAGAAGATTTTTACATTTTCTTGCAACTACATCTTTGGACTGTTGAAACAAGTCTGTCATTTGCATTGTGTGCTTTTATTTATTCATTTCTGCAGCCGTGTGATTTCTTTCATCATCACTTTGAGTTTGCTGGTCGTCATTGTACTGGTGACCTTGTTCATCTGCCTTATGTTCAAAAGACACAGTAAGTCCACGCTGAATAATGATGAATCCAATTCATGCCAAAAGTGTTATTTATTAATACATTCACCATAAATGTAAACTATTGTGCCTTATTGTCATTGAGCTCCATCGACACTGAAAGGAGTTTTTATTGCTTCACTTTTAGAGCAGAACAAAATAGATCCGCCGGCCACAACAACGGTAAAATATGATGATTCATTTCCCAACACAATGTTTTACAACAAAGAATACGCACTATCGTGGCCATTTGCTTAATTTAACACTTATCATTCTTGTGTTTTTTTGGAAGAGGACAATAAGTGCAAGCATTGACAGATAGAAAGTCAGTTGAGCACATGTGTGATCATCAATCCAGGAAACAGTTTAATAAATAAACTAATGATGGCTTTTTGTTCATATTTGCGATTCATGTTCTCTCCTCTGCTCATTCAACTCAGGCTAAAGAGGAAGTAACATACAGCACTGTTAAGAAAAAGAGAAAGACTTCAAGCCATGTAAGGGATCGTTCAAAATTCTTGTCCCTCAACCTTTCTTTCTTTTCTTTTTAGTGCAAAAATTATTAATCATTTCTTTGGACTATTTTATAGAATAAAGTTTCATTTCACTCTTTGGTGATTCCTCTGATCACGTGTTTGCCTTAAAAAGGAAGTATTTTTTAGGAAATGTTTCATATTAATATTATTATTATTATTTTAACAAAAGTTTTCATGTTGATGGTTTGCAGCTTCACCAGGCTGAAGAAGCAGTAACATACAGCACTGTTAAACCCATGAGAAGAACTTCAGACCAGGTAGCCCTAAACCATAACTTGTATTGCACAACACAAGTACAAGAAAAGACACAAGTACACTCAAACAGCATTTATTATTTGATCATACACATATGTATTTGCAATAAGCAAAACAAAAAGGAATAAGTTCAACTGTTAATTTGATCTGTTTCATGTCTTTGTTCCATAGCGGTCCGATGCTAAGAGGGATGTGGACGTGATATACAGCTCTGTGCTTCATGTAGAACAACACACTGTACACACGGTAAATTTGAAGAGATTCAAACCCAGACTCACACTTTTTCTCACATACTTTAGGATACAGAGTGAAGCTTTTTCCCAATATGTTCTAGCCACACTAGCAGCACGGCAATATGGATGTAAATGTCAGTCTGTCTGTCTGTTGGTGCACCACCTTTGTCAAAATCACAACAGCGAGTGGATGGATTATCATAAGAATTGGCAAAGATGTTCCTGGTGTCCAGATAATGTATCCCTACAAATGTGGTGATCCCTTAACTTTTCATCCAGCACCATCATCAGATCAAAAATGTAATAGTTGTTAATGAACAAATACATAAAAAGCTAATAGCATTCCCATCAGCCTCACTTTGCTTTGTGTTTTGTGCTAAATGTTAGCATTCTTACACGCTAAACTAAGATGATGAACATGTTAACCTTCCCTGTTAAACATGAGTATATTAGCATTGTCATTGTGGACATGTTTTGAAATGTTGTATTCACTGTACGTTACACCCAGATTTGAACTGTTGCATATTTAGAAAAATAGGAAGCAGACGATCAGTCTTGCAGTGTGCTGGTTCATGTCGTTTCGTCTTCTCACTCACCGACATGGCTGTTCATCTCAGCTTTCTTCTCATTTTCACTGGACTCGCAGGTCAGTGACAAGAATCATTTTATAATTGTGTATATTGTATTTTATGCTTCTAATGGTCGTGTCAGAAGATGATAATATCAGTTAGACTGTAATATTCTCTAGTTTTGTATTTTATATATTATGAAAGCTATAGTGACCAAATGTGTGAAACAACAGATAACATGAAGGAAGATTATTATTATTATTATTATTATTATTATTATTATTATTATTATTATTATTATTATTATTATTATTATAACATTTAAAATGCTGTATTTGTTTCTGTTGCAGGAAGTCACAGTATAACTACAGTCAGTAAAGTGTCAGTGAAAGCTGGAGATTCGATCACTATCCCCTGTCTCTATGACTCTAAATACATAAACAATGTGAAGTACTTGCGTAAAGGATATTATTGGTCCTCTTGCTCTACTGAAATCCGAACTGATTCACAAAGTATCTCAGAAAAGTTTTCAATCTCTGATGATAAAATCCAAAAAATCTTCACGGTGACGATAAAAGATGTGACGAATAAGGACACTGATTACTGGTGTGCTGTGGACAAAAAGTATTTCCAACTGCCAGCCACCGGAGGTAAGAGTCCTTAAAGCACCTTTTATGCACAATTTCAAATCATTTTAAAAATGTTAACAGTTCAGAGGAAAAGCACTGAGGAGTTCTCTACATTATTACGACAGACTGGTTATTTTGATAATACTGTTTCTTAATCCTTCTCACTTCCTCGATATGTTTTCAACTCATCTATCTACCAGATGTAACTATATGCAAGATATATTTGAAACATCAGCAGCATAGGCTACTCACAAGTGTCCATTGAATGATGTTCTCCATTAAGGTACACCCACTGTCTCTGTGGACCGTCAGGAGATTACAGGATTTAAAGGAGGTAATATAAACATCAATTGTTACTATCGTAACTTTGGAGTAATGAAATGGTGCAAGCTGGGCAGGTCCTGTGTTACGGGGTCGTCTGGATCAATAGATGGAACAGGAGTGACCATCAGTGAGAGTGGACCAGGTGTTTTCACTGTGACTATGAGTGGACTGAAGACAGAGAGCAGCGGCTGGTATTCATGTGTTAAAGATGACTTCCAGATGCCAGTGCATGTAACTGTTACTGACAGACCTACCACTAGTAAGTACTACAAGTTAATATAAATTATAATTTATGTCAAATAAAACCATTTGCAAATGTTTTGGTGGTATCCTAAAAGATAAAGCATACACACTGCCATATTACTGGACTAATCATTGTCCTGTTTGGAATTATAGCCACACCTGCAATGACTAGAAGTTTAACCACCTTAAGTTATTTTATAAATGTTTTGATTTAATATAGATAAGATGTTAGCATTCATTATTGTCATTTTATTCTAGTAGTCATATTCACACATAATTTTATTCACAATTCCAGCAACAAGAAGTTTAACCATCGTATCAGCCTCCGCTGTGAATCACAACCCTGTTTCTGCAGACCAAGCACTTATCACAGTTCAGGGTGAACAGCAAAGGTCAGAAGATTTTTACATTTTCTTGCAACTACATCGTTGGACTGTTGAAACAAGTCTGTCATTTGCATTGTGTGCTTTTATTTATTTATTTCTGCTGCAGTGCTTTAGTGCCATTTTGTGACAGAGAAAACCGTCCTTGTGGGAATCTCTACATGTGTTTGTACTGACATTAGATGATAAGTTATATTGTAAAACTTATTAGCCATAACTTATAGGATTGTGTCAAAGTAGTTGTGCAGTATATGTGTAGATTTAAGAATATTTGTTCTGTTTTTTACATTAATAATCATTGTGTGTTTAAAATGTCATGCTGCAGTCCTTCGCATCATTTAAAGAGTTTTGGTATCCGCCTGAGTGTGATCTTCATTGTAATGGTGACCTTGTTCATCTGGTTTATTTTCAAAAGACATAGTAAGTATATTGTGGACTGCACTTTGAACGATTTGTGTTTGAGGTTATTCTGAAATATTAAGTTTGAAATGAGGACTGATATACATCACTGTCATTGAGCAGTAAGAGTCAGTGACAGGTTTCTTTTTTGTTTCTCTTCTAGAGCAGAGAAAGGTCGAATCATCAGCCACAACAACGGTAAAATATGTGGATTCATTTCCTGATGGCATATTTTGCAGAGAAGGCTGCATGACAGTATAAAAGAAGAGAGGATATCATTATAATTGGTTTATGTTTACTGCAGTTCTATACTGTATATTAATTATTGTTAAAAAGAAACAATAACCACGATCAAAACTAATATATTATTGTAAAAGTGGTCATGTTAAAGTAGTTTAATAGAAACTCATCTAGTAAAATGTTATTATCTTACATTAATGACATTTGTTTTTCACACGAACAGGCTGAAGGGGAAGTAAGATACATGAGAAACACTTCAGGCGAGGTAACCCGTAACCATTAAAACCATAACTTGTATTACACCATTATAAGTACACTAAAAGGAACTTAACTTCATTTATTATTATTTTACAATCCACATCAGTAATTTAATGAAACAAATTAAAAATTATTCCAAAAATGCAAACTTGTGTTGTCTGTCTCCCCTTCTTTAGCCAGAGGTCTCATGTGGAGAGTGATGTGGAAGGAATATAAAGTTCTGTGTTTAAGCAGCAGCCAGAGGGTAAGACACTATTTGACACTTATATATACTGTAGTTCAGTATTTTCTGCAGACCATTTTGTTAGTGTCTCATCAAGTCAAACTGTTCCTCATTTTCATTTTACTTTTGTTCTCCAACAGGTTGAAAAGATGTTGTTCCAGCAGCAAGTTGTTTGTTGTTTGTTGACCTTTGCCATGTGTTTGTAACCACCTCTGCATAGCTGCAAACATTACAGAGAGTCACTCACCTGTTTGTTTGTCTTTAAACATATACATGTATATTGGGTTTACTGCTTTTACTTATTAGGCATAAAGTCACAATAATATGATCCTGATGTCTATTTTCAGGATGTTTATAAACGCATAGTGTATAATAACCATGTATTTTATTGTATGTATGAACTCATGTCATTCATTTTAAAGCTGATGCACATTTATATTGCATGTTTAAAGAATAAGTGATGGTGTTAACTAAATAAAGAGATCAAAGAGTACAAAATCATTTTTATCTCATCAGCTTTGTGAAACTGCAAACAGCAAGAACAGAAAGAGCAACAGGTAACTTGGTAATATCACTGCATTGTATACTTGTGGAAGGGAGGGTGATAAAGTGATAAAGGTTTGATAAAAACCTTTTTTGCATAACTATTGGTGAGACAAGGACTGCACTTCATCAATTTTGCAATTGTGGCTACTGCTACATGGCCATATACATGGATAGCTGCTCTTTTCTTTTGAAATGTTGGGTCTACTAAATTTGCACCGAGTAATCGAAACATATCATCTACATTATTGCCAATTGACAATACAAACTACTCAGAAAAAGTAGCCTACAGCTGTTAGATATGATAAATAGATGCACTATGTTTTGTGTATTAAAGTTTGACCACACAAAACAAATTATTGAATGCACAGTAGCAGCACAGCAATTTATTTGGCTGTTGAGTGTCATAGTGGTGGATATTGACTTTCATACTTTGCTGCACATAAGTCAGTTTCTCCGACTTTCTTTCTTTTATTTGGCAGTAAACACACCGATAACATTTAGAGCCAGGAATAAACAACCAGAAACAAGGCCTAAATATCAAATAGGTACACTACACAATAAATCAAAAAAAGATAAAAAAACTATCCTAAAGACCAGCACTGTGACGTGAAACCAACCATTTTTACTCAGGCGCATTGTGTGGTCGTCCCGGGTCCTGAGCCGGGATGTGATAGGTCTGGATTTCGTTGCAGTGCAGTCTCCTTCAGCTCGCCCTTCTACCGGTGACGCCTGCCTCGGCCGTGCGAGGAACATCTTCAATAAAGTCACTTTAGTTTACCGATAGCCCCATCCTCTACTGGTAAGAGAGCTTTCTATTCAGTTTTACACTGTTATTCAACTTCGTAACAAGCCAGAAGTTGTGTTTAAGCGTGCTTTACGCACACCGGTACTCTTCAGGCTAGCAAAGTTAGCTACGCTAGCTAAGCTCGGCATGCTGCATCTGACACATGTCAAGTTAAAGCAGGAGTTTTGCTTTGTATTACACGTCGCATGCTACTTATAAAGCTGCGGCTATTATGCAAAGCTACTCTTAAGAATATATTCTCAGCTTACTACTTTAACTTTAGCCATATTTTTTAGTTAACCCCCCCCTACGGCCTAGTTAGCAGTAATGAGGTAACTGATAACGCGAGTAAACTGGTTAATTAACCCGTCCCGGTAATTGGCACCGGCATGTGCTTCGCCACGCCCCGCTGTGCCTGCCCATTCACGTAAAGGAGTTTGTTTAACAAGAGCCAGGCCTGAAGTAGGAACTCCAGTGCGGCAAAATGGCTCCTCTCGCTCAGTAACCTTGTACATCGGCTGTCAAAACACTTGTATTGCTGTGACTACCTGCAGCACCGGAATGATGTCACTGTGCCAGACGTGTTGCATTAAAAGTGAAACCAACTTGTTATGTCAGCACTCACACCCTCAACGTAACATGGAACTTGCATATTAATAAAATAGTTAAAGAAAAGTGTGACACTGTGCAGCAAGGTGTTGTTCAGTGTGAGCTGACCCACGCAGTAGATTCCGGTCAGTCCTATGCATCTGGTCTTTAACTGGACATTAAGAAGATATCGTGTGTAAATGCTCACCAATGCAAAGTCTAGCTATCCTCTCAACAGGTGTAGTAACCACATGAAGAGCAGATACTGTATCATTGAAATCTTCATGAGGCTTATTTTCTTTTGCTTTAAGAACTAATGCCTCTTGTTACCAGTTAGTATTTTGCAAGATGTGTTGCCTGAAAACATTCACATCAGACCTTTGTTACTGCAACTTCACAATACAAACATGTAGGAATGAGTGGTACATTTATGAGACTGCAATTCCTGCTTCAGTCCAAATATTTGTTTTGCCTGATGGATTGCTACTTAAGAGATTCACTTACAAACACTGCGTTTGCAGCTCTTGAGTCGGTGCTATGAATATGTCTCCCTAATGCACATTGGAGGTGAATTGTTAAATTCATGGAATGCTGAGAAATATTTGTTTGTCTTAAAAAACAATTATTTTTGAACAGGACACAAGCTAATGGAAAGTAACTTTTTTTTTTTGCATCTGTCTACAGATACAATGGCTGTGCCTCCCTGCTATGGTGACCTGGGCAAGTCTGCCAAGGACATCTTCAACAAAGGCTATGGTATGGGTTCTTACAGTTTGACCAAGTAGTACTGTGATGTTAAAATGTTCTGCCAGGTGCAGTTGATATTGTTTTGAAATTATTTGAACAAATGAAATTGTCTTCAGGATTTGGCATGGTGAAGCTCGATGTCAAGACAAAGTCAGCCAGTGGAGTGGTAAGGTCATTTCTTTGTGGATTAAGAATAGAGAACTAGAACTTACTTCATTGTAACTGAAGTGATGTAACGGTACATTAAAGTCTCGTAGGATAATGTCAATTTCTCGATGTGCAAGTTAAGTTCCCAACATTTTATGTTTTGTACACTTCCTGTCTCTGTTTTTAATCACGCAAGCTGCCACCCAGAACAATGAAGCCTAACCACATTAAGTCTTAATTTTTCCATGGCTTGTACATGGCAAGGGCTGAAGTAATGATCAATATTTTAACATAATACTTCTACTTAAATTCTGTAAAGCAGCAAAATAATTTCGTAAATTTCCCGCAGCCCAATGTGACACCTTCAAATAGCATTTTAGTTTTTACTGACCAACAGTTTGAAGCCTAATGGTATTCAATTTACAATGATGCAAACCAGAAGTGAAAAGCCCCACGCTTGAGAAGCTGACACCGGCAACTGGTTTTGTGGCTTGATGAATTATCTTCTCGAAGATCAAAATTGCTAATTTTGTTTTTGTAATTTGTGTCGCAGCTCTCAAGATTACACACTTGTTTTTGATGAGAAAGCAATGAATGAGTTTCTTTACAATCAGTGACTTCATGCAGTGTCTTTAAGCATTCCTTGTGATTGTCATGTCTCTAAAATTGTCCCTTGCAGGAATTCAAAACAGGCTGGTTCCTCCAACACTGATACCAGCAAAGTTGCGGGCAGCCTGGAAACCAAATACAAGAGGTCAGAATATGGCCTGACCTTCACTGAGAAGTGGAACACTGACAACACCTTGGGAACAGAAATCACCATTGAAGATCAGGTTAGGAAAATATTCAAACATTTTCTACACTTGGTATTTAACAAGAGGTGTCAGGATGTTAATGTCTATCCAGTGAGCATAACTGGGCAACATTCATTTATTTTAACAAATGTTTTCTGTTATCGTTTCTCAGATTGCCAAGGGACTGAAGTTGACTTTTGACACGACCTTCTCACCAAACACTGGGTAAGTTAATGGATAATGACTTGATGGGAAAGTTAGTTTAATGTGAATTTTACTTTAACTATGCCTCCAGCTTCTCTACAGGAGTCATTTTAGCAACCTGATCAGTGCTGTATGTGCGTCTGACAAGTGTAGCTGCCTGCCATGTGACCCCCCCCCCCTCAGTCCCAATATGGAATAAGTCTATTGTAACTCATTACTGTGATTCGCTGTTGGGTTCAGCAACGACTCCGAAGTTCGAATTCAAAGTGAAGCTGGTGAAATAGTTGACGTGGGTGTTACTGCGATAATTTCCTTATCCCATTTGCTACTTGAGCTGACAGCTGGCAGAGGACAAATGCTATCTCTGGGATCATAAATCTATGGCAGTGGTTCCCAAGGTGGATTTCACAACACCCTGGGGTGCTTTAAGGACAGGCCCAGAGTTCCACATGTATAAAAACATTAATTAAAAGCTTATGTAAACTTTATTTTATGTTACCTCTTCAACAATTTAAATATCAAAATCAGCTATGACAAATGTTCGTCAAAAACTTCAGACAAAGCGATTTTAGAAATGTTGGCTGTCATGCAGTTTGAGCATTTCCACACAGTCTGAAAAAACAAGATCATTGAAGACGCTGTCTGCTTTAGACCATATGTTGTCTCTCACTCTGACGCATGCTAATCTGTCTTGATTTCAGTTGAGGTTAATCAAAGCTGTGTTTCTCTTAAACAGCAAGAAGAGTGGCAAAGTTAAGACCGCCTACAAGCGTGAGTACGTTAACATGGGCTGCGATGTCGACTTTGACTTCGCTGGCCCCACCATCCACGGAGCTGCTGTCGTTGGCTACGAGGGGTGGCTCGCGGGTTACCAGATGAGCTTTGACACTGCCAAATCCAAGATGACCCAGAACAACTTTGCCATTGGCTACAAGACCGGAGACTTCCAGTTGCACACCAATGTGTTAGTAGATTACCTTTCACAGGATGGTTGGAATTTTGTCATTTGTTTGTATTCTGTTGGAATAAAACTTCAATTAGTTTATCCTCTAATCTATAAATGGCTATACATGCGATGTATTGTGTATTAGAAGTCGCTAATTAATGTATCTGTTGATCAGAAAGTGGTTCCCAGGGCAAGCAGTAACGATAACGACAAACTAGTAACAAAACAAGAATATTGAAAAGTGGATGAATGTTTCTACGAGCTAATGGCAAAAACTCCAACGCCTCCTTTTAGCCATTGCAAATGTTGTTTCCTGTAGCGTGACATCTCTCCTTTGCTCATGATCTTTAAAGCAATGATGGTTCTGAGTTTGGAGGCTCCATCTACCAGAAGGTGAGCGACAAGCTGGAGACGGCAGTCAACCTGGCCTGGACCGCTGGCAGCAACAGCACACGCTTCGGTATTGCAGCCAAATTCCAGCTGGACAAGGATGCCTCCATCACTGTAAGTAGTGCAGCAGAGGCTTTCAGACTAGTGTGTGTGAGGCAAGAGAATGTGCTTGTTGTCACCAAATGACATTTTGTTTTTGTGTTTTTCTTCCATAGACTAAAGTGAACAACAATAGCCTTGTTGGTGTTGGGTACACCCAGACTCTTAGACCAGGTAAGGTGTTTTCCTCCGGTTCATGACAGCTGAAGGATGTTTACTAAACTCTACAGTAAAATGCACTATGAATGACTTTACCTAGAATATTCATTTATAGCAACACTTAACCGCCTGCGTTTTCCCTTCAACCATCACTCTCAGAAGTCACACGTGTTTGAGAAAAGTAATGTTGTACTTGTAATGGCTAATGTTGGCTCCTCTTGCCTGTGCAGGTGTGAAACTCACCCTGTCTGGCCTGGTCGATGGCAAGAACATCAACGCAGGAGGCCACAAGCTGGGTCTGGGCTTGGAACTGGAAGCCTAAGCTTTCAACATGCTGCAAGGAACTAGGGAATATCAGAAGAATCTGGCCTTAAATGTATGTCCAACTCAAACCAGCAAGGCGATATCTTGGAGAGATTGGTTCAAAGGCTACGACAACAAACTCTTAACTTGTTGAGTACCACTTCAAGTTGGTGCTTCTGTCATATTTGACCTTTTTTGTTTTTTACTTTGTAGTTGCATCTATTCAAGAGATAGTTGGTGGCATATTATTTATAAATCATGTCATTGTTTCTGTCCACTACTGCCATAATAAGAAAATCAAATACAATCCCTTTGCCTGTCACCAACTCTGTGTGGCTTTATTGTGATTATCCCCAGTTGGTCAACATCAGTTGATTGGTTTTGTGTTGGAGCGTCGTCTTACCTTCTCTCTGATTTTACAATCATGACCATCTGATATTCCTTTGTCATCTAAACCGTTTTAATTTACAAACCTTGTTAAATACACTAGGCTTCTTCTGCTATTTAAATAATGCTGCACTCTTCCTGTTCATGCACACAAGGACAAACTAAAGCTCTGTAATGATTTGTTTTGTGTCGGCCATTAGGGTTTGTGATGTTCTGTTAGACCTTCCCTTAAATTGGGCAGTTTTTGGGTTGCTTAAAGTTGGGTCTGTAAGTTTGAAAGAAACCTGTACATGTGGCCGACCAAGCAGAATTAGTTTATGTTCATTCTGTACTAACTGACAACTCGGGAGGCACATAATTCATGTTCACAGTAATGCCAAACTATCATTGTCTGGAAGAGGTGCAACTCGGAGTTGCACTCTTGAAAAGTGCTTCCCTGTACTGGGCAGTGACAGAGCCTGCAAGTCTTGGAGGTCCTTATGTGTATGTATACATTTTCAATAAAGTCTTTGAACTCCACCAACGCAGTTTTTTTTTTATATTTTGATGTTGAAGTGCAACTAAATACAACTCATTATCTATCTTGTTTGGTTAACGTTAACCTTCCAGAGGCCTGTACCACCAGATGGTCTGGGCTGTAGTTAATGTGTGCAAATGGAATTTAACAATAGACTAATCAAACATTTAGCAGAAACCTTTCCTGTCATTTTGTGTTTTACGGAATGTTTCTGTTTATTCCTTAACGCACGCTACACCAAAACAAAATGAGCAAGCATGTTGAAAAATGTTTGTGCGCTTTTTCAGAAGGCTTGTAATACTGCATGGAGTAGACTCCAGTTTTTATAATGGAAGCGCACAGAAATCACTTGAGTTCAGTTTGAGTACCTATCTTTAAGCAGTTTTCTGCCAGTCATCCTTATAAATCAGCTCTAAACTGCTGTTTTCAAGTCTTTTTAAATGTGGTATTTCCAGGAAGCCAAGCTTTTGCGTGTTTAAAACTAATTTTTATTTAGTGTTGGGTGCTGTTGAATATTTATTTACATTTCACGCTGGGTCGGTATGTTTGCCTGCATTTGAACTCTTGTATAAATCACTCCGGTGTTTAGGCTTAAAACCTTTTCAACACTAAAAGGAAATGGAAGCTTTGAAGGAAACCAAACGAAGACATTATCTTAAACGGAAGGTAAGAAAACGATCCTACAAAGAATAAGATCTAGAGAAATGAGCCACCGTGAGCAAATGATCTTTCTTAGCAAAGAAACCAATAGTCCTTCAGAAGAGATGAGTGAAACAAAGCAATAAGAAATACATTAAAGAACACCCCTTACTCTAGATTTACATTTTGAATGACAAGTCATAGTTGAGATGGTGCTCACCATTGTTCATATGTCCAGCTATGAGTGTCTTGTCTTGCCCTATAATGGCACTAATGATCATGTGTGCCATAACATTACAAGGTTACAGGAAATACAGTAGCTGAGCAGCCTGGACACTTGTTGGCAGAAAGTTTGATTTACGGTCTAATCTTTTGTGTGGAATGGCACCGCCTCTGTAAAATGATTGTTGCCATTAATTAAATGGTCTGATATCGATCTACAGCAACCCGTAGCGGTTTGTCTTAACATCTGATGGATGGAGGTTTCAGTGGCTAAGCAGTAAGTGGAGTGGTTTATAGAAAGAGGTGAAGAACATAGTGGCTCAAATAGAAAAGACATTGATCCACATTAACATGCTGAGGCCAGAAAAAATATTCAGAGGTTGTTTTTCATATTGCATTTATTTGTCAGCACTTATCAAAGCAAATATAGATGGGTGCAATTTTAAATGTAACTTTGCATATTGTACATTCATGATTACATTGAGTGGTGAGTCATACAAGTTTAATGCATCACATGAGAGGTTCAAAGGCAAAGCTATAGCAAAAATCATGCTCTTACAGCTTCCTTCTCTTTGCTTGGTTCAACTTGTGCCTTGAATTTGCATCTGTATTAGTTAAGCCATTCTCTATTTTTAGCTTCACTATCCCTGATATTTGCCTGCCAACTGCTGTCACATTAATTTTAGGGTGGAAATGTCCTTTATCCTCACTTCCCATACATCAGCAGATTTTCCTATTTGGCTTTTTAGTGCTCTTTTATTTTTATTTCTCTGACTTACTAGTCTCCACCTTCTCAGTTTTACCTTGATGATCCTTTATTTTCTCTAAAACTTCAGACAGTTTTGATTTCTGACCCTGGCTTCCTTCCGATGCCTCCTGCTGCAACGCTTTGATTTCTGCACTGACTGCTGTCTTTTCCCTTGGCAACGCAGTTTGGGCTTTTCCCCCACTGTTTGTCTTCTGATCCTCCACTTCAGGAAGACTTTTCACATCAGATTCAAGAGAAGACTCTTTATCTTGACCTATATTGCTACCGTGTCTACCATCTTCAATGCCTTTTGTTACTTTATCCTCACCTTTTGCAGCCTCAGATTGACTGATATTGTTTGGCTCTGTATGACTGGTTTCCTGTTTCTCACTCTTTGGTGTACTCAAAGGTACTTGAGCCTTTTCTGAAAGCTCCTCTATCTCTACAGACAGAGTGATCTTTGTCTCTGCTGTAAAATCTGCAGTTTTCTCAGCTGTTTCTGAAGCCGGAACCTTATCTTGCACTTTTACACTGCTTAGCTCTTGGCTTTTGTCTGATTCTATAGATACTTGAGCCGTGGTTTGTCCAACAGCCTTCTTTGCTTGAGCTGAGATAAAACTATCTTTCTCAGCATCTCCTTTTTTACCATCATCAGATTTTCCATCCACTACAGGGACCTCTGGCTTTAAATCATCTGGTTTTGAAGAGAGATCTTGCTGAATTGTTACTATTGTCACTGCAGCTTCTTTCTCTACTTTTGTGTTTTCAGCTACTTTGTGATGTTGCTTATCTTCTTCCTCATCAATGCCCTCACTTTGAGTATTATTAACTATGTCTCCTCCATTGTCAAATGCCTCAGTCTTCTCTGACTCTTCTTTACTTTGTGGACCTTTTTCACCATCATCCACTTCACCAGGACTCCCATCATCAACTCCATTCACTAAATTCTCTTCTGACTCTACTTGATTCTGCTCACTATCAGACATCTGCTCACCTTCTTCCTCTTGACTGTCTTTAGTATCCACCTCTTCCTCACTGCTCCCTCTATCTCTTTTGTTACACTCCTGCTCATATGTTTCCAGCTCTGTCTCCTCCGATCCTGTCTCCTCAAATTCTGACATCTCAATTTCCCTAGTGGTCTCCGTTATGATCTCCTCCACGAACTTGTAGTGGGGCTCAGCGCGTCTGTGCGGGCCTCCCGGTCGGCTGAGACATGGCAGGGTGTAAACGGGGGACTGGTGGTAGATGTAGGGCAGCGAGACGTGGGTGTCTGACATCGCAGATAGCCGAGCCTCCTCACCGCAGAGAAGTTTCCTGCAAGGGAGGAGACACAGATTTTGTATTTTAACCCTCATTAATGAGAAATATTTAAGACGGTGGCAAAAAACGTGTTGGGGAGTAACTAGTTACATGTAGATCTAATTATAATCACTTACAGCTGCTGAGAAAAATGATGTAAAAACTTAAACATGATATAACATGCATTCTGTTGCAATATTTTGATCTTAATTAAAGTTATGTTTTTACTTTTAATAAAGCTTCAGTGTTGATTACTGGTGTGAGGTTCACACTTAGGGTTATGTTTTTAAGACTTTTAAGCTTTTCCCAGTTTAAAACATTTGTTGGAAAAGTAATCAGAAATGTATAAAATGTAATAAGTTAAGTTTGGAGTAATTAGAAGAAGTGCATTACATGTTAAACAGGGAAACTAGTAATATGTACTGCATTTCAAAAGTAACCTTCCAAACACTTTTGGCCTTTTAACATAAATGAAATGTCTTGTAGATAGAGTTGTAGATTAGTTACTTGCCTTTCAGTCATATTTGATTTATTTACCTCAACATGTAGGCAATGCAAGGAAATATATATATATATTATATTAATGACCGTTTACCCGTAGTTCAATATTGTGATGTTTGCATTAGACACTGTACTTTGTTTAGTTGTATTGTACTTGTTTTGTAACACATCATTCTTAAAAGCCGTTGAAGGATAAAGATTAAAAGGAAAGATTATGGAAAACTGAGATTTGTAATCATCTTTTCCCTCCAAAAATGCTTGCCTTTGTAATAACACTGATAGCTGTCACTCTTTAATAGAGTTGTACCTTAATTCAACGTGGTTTCAGCACACCTTACCTGTAAGACAGTATCTCCACATCCAAAGCCATCTTCACATTTAACAGGTCCTGATATTCCCGCAGGTAACTGGACATGTCAAATTTGCAATTTATGAGCTCGTTTTCAAGTTCTTTGATTGCGTTCTGAAACGAGAGGACAGAACATGTGTTACTGGACACCGTGTGAACACCGGCTATATTAAATCCTGCTCTTAAAAAAAACACAGTCTCACCTGGTAATGAATCATTTCCTCCATGTGACGATCCTCCACGTCATGAAGGTGTTTCTCCAGCGCTTCCCCGGTACCTTTAGCGCAGTCCAGTTCGATGTTCTTGGCCTGCAGTCGCTTCCTGCACTCCTGAATCTCTTGCTGTGTCGCTTTTAAAGCCTCTCTCTTACTCTCAGCTGCCTCCGTTAACCTTGCAAACTGAGATTGGAAAGTTTCTCCCATCTGCTGGACGTCAGACACGGTATGACCTTCCAGTTGTGTCCTGATGTCCCGGAGTGCCGCAGTGACGCCAGAGTTGCCAAATTCATGCGCCTTGACAGTCACCTGCGCATCCTGGATTTGGTCAAACATCTCTGACATCTCGGCCTCATGGTTTCTCTTCAGGAAGTGGATTTCATCCACGAGAGCTTGTGCTTTCTTGTCCAGCTCTAGTTTAGCCTGACACGCGTCATTGCTGTCTTTCTTGAGGACCACGATATTGCTCTCTGTACCCGATCTGCTACGCGCCTCCTGCTCATGTTGTCTTCTCAAGTTGTACAGTTGTTCCTCTAAATTCTCATGCTCGATTTCAATCTCATGCTTCTGATGAGTAATATCCTGAACCAGCTGTCTCAGTTTCCTGAGCTCTGGTCCATACTCCTCCTCCAGACGAGATGCGGGTTTCGCTTTATCTCTGATCTCACCTATTTCTTTTTGTAGCTGGTGATTTTGGTGCTCCAGGTAGTGCACCTTCTCTATGAATCCTGCGAGACGATCGTTCAAACCATGCATCAATTCTTTCTCATTATACTTGGTCAGATTCATGCCCGTGGACACTGCACTGGTATCTAAAGCCGAACGTTTTGGCTTGCATTGTGAATACTCATCTTGAGTGATTCTTTGCGGGAAGAAGACTTTGTTATCCATGCTGAGACTCAGGCTGTAGCGGTGGATCTCCGATGCAGAGACGCTCCATGAGGGCTTTTTATAACCGTCGCCATCTGCTCGGTATGCAGAACGGAGCTGTCCGCGGTGCTGAAAAGGTGTAGCATCAGCTGATGGTCTAATGAGAGCTGACACTACGTTTTGTCGCAGACAGCAATGACGTGGATGTGGGTGGACTGAGTGTAAATAACAGTCACCAAACAATAAAGCCTCTGTGCATTATTATTATTATTGTTATTATTATTATCATCATGTGTTTCTGAGCATTTAAGTTGTTAATAAACTCCTTCATTAATACCACTCTACGGTGTTTCACGACCAACCTGCTTTACTGCTTTTACAAGATGACGTCATTAAAAGATGACGCCACATGCCTGTCTTTTACAGGCACTTCTCTATGTATGTAGCGGATTTAAACTCGCACCTTTTATAGTACAGTGTTCAAATCATATTGCCATATAGATCAAGAGGAAAAGCCTGAAATCATGTATTTTGGTTCTTCTTTGGTTTAATTATTTGTTTTCAGTAGTGAAACTAAGTAACTAAGTACATGTACTCAAGTAATGTACTGAGGTACAATTCTGAAGTACTTCAGTGTGTACATTAGATGCTTCTTTAGACTTCTACTCCACTTCATATTGAAGGGAAATGTTATACATACACATTTAAAGAGCTTAACTGTAGCTTCCTTAACCCTTGTGTTGTCTTAGGGTAAAACATGACCCACCGCGATGTTTAGCAGCAGAGAAAAACCCTAAACGACCTTTTATCAACTTGAAATTGAATGACTTTACCTAAAATGAGCCCAAAATTAGAAAAAGTGAAAAATTGTTTTTGTTTATAATTTCATGGGAGCTGTACACCACCACAGTCAGTTATATACACCACCGAAAACACAGATTTAGACACACACACACGCAAAAATATTATTCCTGCAACTGATTGATCTCAGAAAAACAACTTATTTGGGAAGGTGTACCATTACCCACCCATGACATAAGTACTATCTAAAGCTAGACAATGAACTGATAATAATATTCCTCTACTTTAGTAAAGAAAAGCATTATAACAAGTGTGCTGTAAAAGAAAGACGAGTGGTGTCCACTAATAAAATGCAGTCTTTTTGCAATGTGAAAAGGGGAAAACGAAGACATTTATAAAGTGTGTAGTTATTAATTATAGGTTGTTTCTTCCTGCAAAATT
Organism: Cottoperca gobio; assembly: GCF_900634415.1. Lineage (NCBI taxonomy): Eukaryota > Metazoa > Chordata > Actinopteri > Perciformes > Bovichtidae > Cottoperca > Cottoperca gobio. The sequence goes on along the minus strand of NC_041369.1, from coordinate 15,422,916 downwards.
GATTTTGGGTTGAAAATTAATTGAAGCTGCTTTATTTAAGAGGTTTAGTGGAGGCGGGTAATTTTTTACCCTTAGGACAAGGGGAGTATACAGAATGTGAAGACAGAACAAGTGTTAAAATAATTAGTTTCCCCTGGCTGTATTCCACTTGCATCATTTTGTACTTTTGATGTGTTGTGCTCACATTGTAATGTAGCTAAAAATAGAGCCGATGATATCAGCCTGAATATAAAACAAATGTTTCATGTGCTCTCACTAAGAAAACCACTATTTCCCAAAAACAAATTATGATCCGGAGCTGTAGCACTGTGGTGTATATATTCTCATGTTATTTATAGCTCTTTTCTGATTGCTGTCTTTATAAAGGCAGTAAACACAGAGAGAAAGTTGTATCATGTTTAATCTGTCAGAAGTACAGAAGGCAACGTAATCAACATTTATATTTAATATCAAAACTAAAGCAGCATAAAGACAAACGTGTAACTTTTTAACTCGTGATATTAGCGTTTAATGACGATGGACAGCCCGTCGCCCACAGTGAGCATGCTCAGATCAATCCTCTGGTCTTTGTGTAGCTTCTTATTGAGAGCATCCAGAGCCTGGGAGGTGATGTCACTGGGATCAGGATTCACGACCTTTCCGCTCCACAGCACCTTCGAAGACGGCGATAACAGGGCTGATTTATTCTGTTCACAGTTAAAGCATGCTGCACTCTACATACCATAGCATGACAGAGCGTGCTTGTGTAAAGTGTACTTACATTGTCAATCGCAATGATGCCCCCTGTTCGTATGAGCTCGAGGGACTTCTCGTAGTATCTGTCATAGTTGGATTTATCAGCATCAATAAACACAAAGTCATATGTTCCAGCTTCCCCGGCTGCTATCAGTTCATCTGATGGAACAGAGATGAAAATTAAAAATGTCCAAATGAAATTTTTATGTTTTTGTATTTGATTTTTATAAAAGCACTTACTCAGTGTCTTCATGGCTATTTGATAGCGCACATCAATTCTATTTTCAACTCCAGCCTAGAGAAAAGGTAAAACTGTGTTTGAGTTGTTCAGGATCTTTAATTGTTTCTTAAAGAGAATTTTAGGGAAGGCTAAAAAAGGAATTGATTTTACTGTTTGGGTGCCACAGTTTCCTGAGCAGACACCTTTTTTACTCTCCAGCTGGCAACATTTTGTGAAGACATATTGACAGGAGGTGGGTGTGCAGGATGTACAGGTGTGCTGTCTGCTGCACAATTTTGCTCTGACAGAAGCAACAATCAATTTGACTAAACTTGCAAATTCAAATGTTACACAAATACCAGGGTGTGTAATGCAACCTGCACTGAGTTAAGATTAAAGGAGCAATATCCTATTTCTGTCATCGTGTGTAGACAACTTGAGTCATGCTATTCAGAAAGAAATGTTCTCACCTCTTTAAAAAATGGTTTGGCAATGTTCACATAGGTGTCTTGTATTTCACAAGCTACCACACTTCCATTGACTTGCATGGCCAAAGCCATGCTCAGAGCGTTGTACCCTGTGTACATCCCTGTAGAATGAATATGATGTTAACTGGATCACATCAGAAGTACATTTTTAGTCCTTTTTAAAGATAAAAGAGAGTCTTCTATGGGAGCAAAGAAAAGCTGTATATGGACTTGAATCTCACAAGTAACCGATTGCATATTTCTAAAACTTAATCAATACTGTTGACATTTGAATACTGCTAAATTCATAGCAGTAAAACACCATCTATTAAAAATTAATGTTGTTTGAATTCCCCTCTTTAAAATTCCCAGTAGGCAATTTCAAGTTGTGCAATTTCAAAAGCTTTTAAATACATTTTCATTTTAGGAATCCACTTTTTAAAAACACTATATTAAAAATATAAAAACAAGATTAAAAATGTAAAAATTAAACCCCAATTGAGCCCGAATGGAATCAACCAGATCTCTGGTTATGTTTGGTCAGATAAAATAATATATATGGCTTTCAGAGTCAGGTGTTCAGTTGATTTTAAATTATAATTATCATGGCCCTTTTTTGCTTCCATAATATTCTATAATCTCACCAATTTCAATAGCTTTAGTTGCATTTATCAGTCTAATAAGATTTGCCATAAACTGGGCTTGTTCACTGGCAACCATCATGATGTTCCATGGATCTTCAAGGGTTCTCTGAAATGAAAATGTCAAACTATTTAATGTACAGTTATACATTTATACATTTATATAGTTATACATACAGTTATCATTATATTGTCTGACTTAATGGATAAACAACATCTCTCAGTCCTCATTAGCTTTGGAGGGTTCTTCTGACACTGTGCTGCCCTCTAGTGGTCTACAATTGTATTGCTTGGGAACCGGAAACGATATACTGTAGGGTGGTAATTGTGTGTTCTTTTAGTTCATTATTGTAGTCATATATAAAGTAAAGATAATATAATTGAAATGTGACACCTAACACAAACTGAGCATATTCAATTCTAAGCAGGTGCGTCTTCAGCTACTTTTTAAAAGTATGAAGTTAAAGTTTGATCCAAAGTTTAGAAGAAACAACTTCAAAGCCACAATCATCTTTAGTTTTTAGCCTGGAGCTCCGGATGACCAACCGGCCTCGGCCTGACCTAAATAACCTGCTGGTGGCTTCAGCATGTTGATACATTTTGGGGTGCGCCTGCCCATGCTAAGCTGAAAGTGATCAAAAGAATCCTGAACTGAATTTCATTGGGAAAAAATGTAAAGATATCAATTTGTAGAGAGAAGCGTCATACTGAAACACCTGTAAACAACACAGGGGTGTCTTGCTGAGACAAGTAACAAGGGAATTACAATAATCAAAGTGTTATGAAATCAATACTAAAGCTATCATCTCCATCTGAACATGAGACACTAGTGTGTGAGGGCTTGTTGTTTCTCTTACCAGTCTGAGTTTGGTGAGGACTGGGTGCTCCCTCAGTGAGTTGTTAACAACATACTGCAGCACAGGATCATCTTTCCCTTTGCTGTGGCTCTTCCCGATGAAGGCAGACTTTCCCACACCTGACCGACGAGAAACAGAACAGCAGTCACCGTTAGCACCAACCCAAGAAATCTGTCCCCTGCCAGATTATACACAAAACCACAGTCTCCTACCTGTTAGCACAACAGCAAGTCCAATCCAAAAAATCATTTTGATGCGTATAGCCATTATGTTATGGGCTCTGGGCTTTGATAAAGAAAGGTTGAACAGCTTCGGTTTAAATACACTGAATCTCTCTGTGTCAGTTCTATTTGTGCAGTACCATCGGTGTTTGCTTTGCTCAACCTTTGAGAGGCCCCAGTTTATTGATTTTTAAGAAGTATTGCAAAAGTAGATGTTTTTGTAAGATTGACAAACATTGTTTGAATCAACAAAAAAGAAGAGAACATTTAATATAGGAAAATAATAGAGATTAAATCACTTAAAAATCCATGTAGAGATTAAATCACTTAAAGAGTCCCAGGACAAAGGTCGTCTGTTTTCTTTTTTTAAAGGCACCAACACTGACTGGAGTTTGTCCTTTTTGTCCACTGATGCTGTGAATCTCAAAATATTTCAGAATAGTTCTTTTGTAGTTCAAACAAGCACACTTTGGACTGTTTTATCTGTGTTTGTTGTTTTCATCGTCCTTCCAAATGTACAATATTGCTCAGCACTGTGTGTCACTGCAATTAAATTGTGCAATTGTGAAATGTGAACTTTTGCGTATTTGACAAGCCTTTCCTCATTGTGTAAATTCCTGTGTGAGTACATAAAAACATGAAAGACACTCTCTTAAATGTAGCTTTAAATTGTTGTCAGCTGAAGAAAGCAAGACTATTTCTTTCTGTACCAAAGTACCAACTTTCTAAAGTAGCAGAAGGGTTGAGTAAACTAATCATTATGAAAAAAAGACAGAACTTTGCTGAGGTTACAGCTCTTACTGTTTTATCACTGCCATACAATACCGCCTCTTAGTGGTAGAAAGGTGTATTGCAGTCCTCTGAGATGTTTTATGATTAAAGTGAATTAAGAGGATTTTTGTCCAGTCTAAACTCCATTTGTTATTAATTGTGCTTGCATAAAGACTTCCTTACTCTGAAATGTTTTTGATATATGGCGCTAGCGAACAATAAAGAAGAATGCCACCAGTCTAATAACTTATATAATCCAACTGCTTCCAAACATTGCAGGTATTTGTGAGTGTACAAAAGCAATGATGCAAAATCCAGGGTTCCAACTCAAACTAGTACGTGCAGTGTGAGTGTGTGTGTTCAAATGCAAAAGGAAGCCTTAAAGAGAGAAAGTAGTGTGATGTGGCTAATGTTAGCTATGGTTAGCAGACTTTAGCTAGATGTTGCTGTAACTGGCATCAGAGAGTAAGCTGACATGATGAGTTTTCTCTGCTTGTGCTTACTGTTAGACGTTCATTGTACCATTTATGGTAACGGCTATGCTCTCATAGACAACACTTCTCTTTGACATAGAAACTGGACACACAGCTACAGAGCGAGAGGTCAACATGGGCACTTTAGCTTGTCAAATTTCCAGCAAAAGCCAGAGAAATAAGGGGAGTTGTGAGACAAAAGCAGACCCTAGCAACTCGTGTATGTGTTTTTATGAGTATTGCATTCGACTTTAAAATAATCCAAACCTATTCATTAAGAATTTAAACTATGTTTTCAGGTGCTTTACAGGAAGTAGGCCAATGCATCCCTTTTCCTATTTTCAAAAGTGCTTTTAAAAAAAAACATTTAACATTTACTTTGAGCTTATCTGTAAAGTAGGCAAAGTTTAATGAGCACAATGTTTTCACAGGACCGGTGGAGTGTTTTCATGAGCCACACTTCAGATCATCTTGTCTTGCAACTTCAAAACGGAAACGGGGAAGACTGTAGCCAGGAATGTTCAAAAAGGGATTTTGGGGATGTGAGTGGGATGTGAGGTCTCTCCAAGGACGCAGAGCTTCCTCTGTCTATTCCCTAATTAAGAATGCACAGATGCAAACAAAAACATGCCGCCAACACGAACACATCAATTAAATGAGCCATGACATGAACTGTCTCTAAAGAAAATGTTTGAGATGTGAAGAGAAAAGGAAGGGGATCTCTCAGAGTGTGCACACACTTCTGCTAAGGTCCTCTGCGTGAAAATGAGATGCCATGTTTTTTCCAACATCTCTCTCTCTCTCTCTCTCTCTCTCTCTCTCTCTCTCTCTCTCTCTCTCTCTCTCTCTCTCTCTCTCTCTCTCTCTCTCCCTCTCTCTCTCTCCAGCTGCTTCAGGCCTCTGCTTATGTGACGCTAATTGTTTCTGCTACTTGTGCCAAGTACCTACTCTTCCCCAGCACATTCTACAGACAGGCCCTGGTCCCTCAGCTGCTTTTTTGTGTCTGTTTAAGGAATGAAAAAATGTGTGCTGCCATCTGCAGCGAGCACACCACTGTTCCTCCTCCCGGCCGTGACTGTCAGAGAGCCACAATGATACACATTCACACACTCTCTCAGAGGTAGAAAAAACTATGTGGTAAAGACACAAGAAAACAAAACTGACACGTACAACTGCTAATATGAAACGAAATAATTCAAGAGGTTCCTGTTTTGATGCATTTAGCGTGTGGGACAAAAGACACTGCACATCTGAAAACGGGCTTTTTAAATTCAAACCATGCAGACAAGAAATTTAGGAATGTAATATATTTAAAACCAGGCCTGTCTTAAAACTTATACACTGGTATGTATTTTATTTTCAAGCATTATCTAGAAACTCCTGAAATAAGACCACAAAAACATATCTGAAAGTTTTTAGGCCTCTCAGCACTCATGAGTTCATTCAAGCTGCATTTCCTATTATGCAGTTCTTTAGTACCTAAATGTGAACAGCAAGTGGCAGTGTTGTTTAGCTAATCCACAGTCTTCTCCATACAAACACAGGCTTGTGGCACAAAGAGAGCCATGCCTTCACTCCCCTGTCTGGGAAGTAATATCACTTTCCTCTTGTTGAATTGACCTGTGACACCATCACCGAGTACACAGAGCGGCACATATTGACATGCTTGTAATGCCACATGGCTGTTACATCCGCCGTGTGTTTATCACGGGGAGACTGCTTCTGATGCACTCTAATAACAGAAGTCAGTTTGGCACCGTCTCAGCAGGCAGATAAGCACGCATGAATATTAAGTGATGCTAATCACAATGGAGAGACCGACGTCAAAACGACTGACAGACATTTCTCGGCATTCAATTGACATCCTCAGACTTGTCCTCCGTTTGACAGCAGCGTCTCCCAACATGACATGTCTGTTTAAAGCTTCCGGAAGACGCTCACACACGTGCGCACGCACCAGTACACACCATTAGAGATGCATTGACACTGATTTTACTCAAACTGGGCCACTGTGCTGCTGTGCAAGGCCCGGACGAGTGTTTCTCGACACACACACACACACACGTGCACACAAAGAGCATCAGTTTATGTAGGCCACTTGAGTTGCAGAATGTAGATGAGGATATAGCAAAAATATTCCCCAAAACTGCTTTTCAATCATGGAAATCTGGATTTATCGCTGCTGTATTAAACTACAGTGTATTTTGGAGCGTGACTGTTGAGGATAAGCCATTCAATTCATTATCATCCTCTCTTTGTATATCCAAGCCGTACAGAACAAAACAGAGGATCTGCTTCAGGAAGAAAAAAACAGAAATGAATGGCAGGTGCGGTTGTTTGACTTTCAAATCACCTAGGCATCTATTCTATTAACCCGGCGTGTAAATAAATACATAATTCAATTTCCATGGAGTCACACAATAAGTTGACAGTCCTCAAGAAGATCAAACAGGCTGCTTCGGGGCACGTGAGCCACAGTGAAAAAATCTTGGCTATATGAAAGGTGTTGACACCTTGAGCAAGCCACGAGAAGAGACAAATGTCATATCCTCAGAAACAATTACTGGGTGAACCACTGGTTTTTAAGCCAGCAGGTCTCCCAGCTATATCATTGTGTACACAGTGGAGCTGCTCCCACAACACCTCACCGTGGATGTCAGTCACTTTCACAGGAAATATGCTCTTTCTTTGTAAACGTACTGAATACTTTCACAATGTACTTCCTCTGCTGTTTCGTGAGCAAAAAGTCACATTTTTATCTGCTCATCAAACTCTCCGTTCCTGTCCAGAGTCACTTCATCCTCCCCTCCTATTAGTCTCACTCTCATCTGACTGCCGTGTCCCATTGTGACCGCACTTGAGGCGCTAATGATAATGTTATGACCCAGACCAATTTGCCATGGCAATAAGACTCGCTTAATTGAGTTGATTATAAGCCCTCTGTCTGAGATGACCCCTATGGACTCGGAAATAGGGAACAGTGAGAGAGAGAGAGAGAGAGAGAGAGAGAGAGAGAGAGAGAGAGAGAGAGAGAGAGAGAGAGAGAGAGAGAGAGAGAGAGAGAGAAAGAGGATGTGGCTGTAGGGATGGACGCTTTCTTCAGGCATGCCATCACTGTGCAGGAGACACATGGGATATGACTGTTTGGAGGCATGAGCACACGCATATGTGTGTGTGTGTGTGTGTGTGTGTGTGTGTGTGTGTGACAATTCTTCATGTGTGGGGTGTTGGGAGATGGCGTGTTGGGAGAGCAGGCCTTCAGGGAGGTGTAAAGGAGAAGAGGGGTGGGACAGTGGGGATGGGGGGGAGGTTGGGCTTGGGGTTTGAAATCACAACACAGCCTCTGTAATAGACCCGGACACAGACCACATCTGAAGTTAATCCAATCAGGGAGAAGCATGGCGCTCCCATCCGCTCAAGATACACAAACATAAGGTCAAGAGCAGCTTGTATTAGCGCGATGATGTCAGGGAGAAGTGGTGTGGTTAATTGACTTTCAGCCTGTTTAAAAGGCTAAGAGATATAGAGAGATGAAGGGAAGCAGAGGGTTTGCAGCAGGTCCAAGCCAAGCAGATGTATAGTGAAGGCCAAATGAGTCCATTTTTTTTGTTAGTTATTCAGTTTCAGTTCGTCATTTTGAGCGTTTTACTGTTTGGCTGTGGCAGGTTATTTAGAGCAGTAGTTTCTTCTTTTTCTTGTGACCCATTAATGCAAACCGATACCGTCTGCTTGCAACCCCTCATGTCTAAGGCTACGTTTTGAACATTTTCAACCTTAATACTTAATAATAATAACAGTTTTCTCTGTAACGATATTAAATAATGTCAAGTATAAAAGCTTCAAATGTCTGGTCAGATTTCTTAGATCACGTAGTTCTAGATTTAAATCCAAGTGTTGCCATGTTTAGATTATTTAATTTAAATAGAGTTCTTTGCGAAGCTGCTTGTGTTTAGACTTTTGAGAATTGTGGCTCTTTTTGTTAAATTAAATATAAGCTTGTAATCCTCAAAGTATAATATCATTTTAGTACTTTGGTACTTTTATTTAAAAGATTTACAAAGAATACCCAGCCTTACTCATCACATGGTGCATTCTTATTACTTCTGAGGAGTTCAAAGTGGGATTTGTAAACTATGCAGACGTAACTATACTATTTTTCAAAAGATATAATTAAATATTAGAAAAAAAGGCCAAAAATTAATCATAATGTTTTGTGAAGGAGGATTTTTTTCTTACAGTTCCTTAAAGTCAGCTCGTATTGTGTCTGCTTGTGGGAGTTGGAAACCATTGATTTAGAGAAATTACAGTACAGAGAGGCGGGAAACAGTTTTGTATGCGTTCTCGTCTGACTTACTGTATTATCTTTATATGAGTAAAAATTAACATAATAATTCAGCATCTAACTGGGAGCTGCAAATATTGCTGAGGGGGCTTTACTTCATTCAGTTCTGTATAATCCTCATACATGCCACATGATGTACTGATTTAGCGCTAAAACCAAAAGTACATACTGTAAACAGAGTTACCCATCTAAACGTGGAAATGAGTATAACAATAAGAGACAACCATGTCAGGGCTTCACTGAGAATTGTACTGTTTCATTTACAGTAAAACAGGACACACTAATAACAGAGCACAGTGCTGAAAGTATCTGGGAATGAAAAGCAAATGTGCTTTTGAGAGCCAAGTATACTGGTCCCTTTCATAGGCGACTTGGTTCCACCCATGATCGAATGCAACATTCTAAAAGGACTATTTACTCTTTTCATTTCCTCTCGTGTATTACAGACGAAGGAGCGTGTGGCTTGTTGTATGAAAACAGGACCTGGCCTAATGTTGCATGAAGACCATGGTGAATTCATATTGATGGGAAAGCAGCCTCTGAAGCCCAGCAGCCATGATTTTTTCATAAGCCACCGGGAACAAGAAGTCAGTCAGCTGACAGGTGCTAACGCCGCCAATTGTGCCGTGGATAAGAGATGGGATATGGAGAAAAGAAGGAGAGAGAGAGAAACGCAAAGGCAACAACTGACTCCTCTTTTCTAAGCTCTTCTGTGTATGTGTGTACGTGCTGCGTTGTCTATGCTCCCTGCACCCTGTTCCCTTCTATAGCTGGAGAGGATTTTACGGAGGAGACTGTGTAAACACCAGAATGCATGTCAAATATGATGAGTCTTGATAGCTGTAAAACATACCCAAGGACTGCTCCTCACTTATTATCTACAACCAGAGCCCTGGAGCTATGTCTGCATCCTTCTGCCTTCCCTCCACGCATGTCGCGCCACAAGTCCCTCTCTGGAAAGCATTGATTATTTTGGCATGAGCCAGGGAGAAAGAGAGGTGTGATTTCTTTTGTGTTTCCTCAAGAAAAAAAGAAAAAATAGAAAAACATTTGTGTTGTGTGCATGGTGCAGCCACAAGAAAAATATGAGCACATTGGGGAAGAAATAAAGATGATGGATCTGCTAGCTGATGTGTGCGTATGCTTGTGTGCCTTGTGTAAGAGTGTATGTGTTTGTGTGTGTGTGTGCATGTTTGTGTTTGGGCTCTGCAGAGTTTTTGGCTGCTGCAAGCGGTATATTGTTGTTGTTCATGTGCATGTCCTTTTCTGCTGATCTGTACATCGACAATAGTATTATATGTATGTAATTGTGCACCCCTGTTTGTGTTTGTGTGAAAGAAGCAGAAAGAGAGTGTGCTGGAGAGAGGACGCGGTGCTGCAGGCAGTGCGAGGCTCCAGGGAAGCACTTGAGATTGCAGGCAGAGGGACTGATAAGGCAGCTAGCCATTCATCAGGCCAAATGAAGGCAGTAAAGTTGACTGCAGGAACCCAGGCATCGCCCTGGGATGGTAGTCGGTCTCTCAGTGGAGACCTGTGACTAACACATGTGAGCAGGCATGCATGCATGTACATACACACACACAAAAAGCTGAAGAATGGGGAAAGAAGGCAGGATGAATGGATTGGGAGGAGGTGTAGTATTCAAAATTCGGGCTCAGAAGAGGAGGGGGGTGGAAGTATAACGGACCTCCAGGAGCAGAGGCCCCCTCTCCTCAGAGCTACATCCAGCGACTGAGGCTTCTGTCTGGGGTACATGTGGCCCGCTCCACTCAGAAAACATCCATCAGACAGATATTACTGTAATCCAGAGGTGATACATTAGCTCGGGTGCCAGGGGGACAGTGTGTGCTGGTGATGGATACCTCGAGAGCTCTCTGCCGTTGTCACAGGGGCCTCTCAGAGAGAGAACTGCTGCAGCTCAGCTCAACACTTTGCTGCTTTATGTCACTGTTTGAATTTATTCCATAGTAATGCTCTTTTGTATTTTATTCTTAATCACACTACCCAGAGGATGGAGACATATTTCCACCAAAGAAAGTACTACGAAGTTGCACACTTATGAAAGCAATACATTACTTAAGCACTTAGGCCAGCCAAAGAGGAGAGATGAAGCTACTTTAGAGTGTTTCTGGTGTGTTTATAAGACTATATTAGTGTCTCACTGGTGCTTTGATAGAGCTTGTATCATCAATTTGCACAAAGACTCTATCTTTGCTTACATAAATCCCACCTCAGGGTTATTATGAATCAGATTTATTTGCTCCGCTTATGTTTATTATTGTGTTTTATGGTTTATATTCTGTGTTAAACGCCATCAATAGGACTGCAGAGCATGTGTGTCTCATCCTGCAAGGGATGAAAATGGTTTATGGAACTGTGAGTGCCAATAAACAGGCAGCCACAGCCTTTTAGATGTACATCTTTAATGTTTTATGCATGATGAACTCAATAGTTTAGCGAAGGTTCAAGGCCAAATGGTAAGCGCTGACAGGACTTCCCGAAGGCAGCTACACACTACAGGCACAGCACAGATTGAGCTGTGTGAGTAGGGATCCTGCCATATTTAGTTGATCTGTCTGTGTACCTGCCAACTGGACAGAGTGAAGCAACCCACAAGGGAGCTTACAGGAGAGGCCAACAACTCCTCCTCCGCCTTCTGTGTCCAGTTGTGATCTGGTCGTCTGGACACAGTCATCATGATGTTGTCTTGGACCAATAAAGAGGTACGGTGTGGGAACTCTAGGCCTTGTAAGTGATCTGTGTCGACCAGATGAAAAGCAGACAGTCCACCAAGGACAGCAGGACAGATTTATGTTATCACCGAAGCAGCGTGCAGTCTCACGCTCTCTTTAAAATGTTCTGTTGCTGGCAATAATAAGAAAATAAAGGCAACCAATGTGGGACTGTCTTTCTTTCCTCATGATATCGACCATTTGAAATACACAACTGTGCTGCTTTCTATTAAAATGTTTCCGCAGCTGAAGTCTGGATGCATGGCTAACCGCTCAAATGCGTACTGTAGAATGATTTGTCACTTGCTGGGATTGGCCAAGGATAGCAAGCAAAAAAAAGATCAGCAGAATTATTGTTTGTACTGGGAACGGTCATGTTTTATTCCATGGCTGTATTATTTGTTTTCTCCACTCATTTCTTTAGTAAAAAAAAAACTAAAACTATCATTGTGTAGCTATACAATGTATAACTATGGTTACTGTTGATATAAATGTCATTCACATTTCTTGGACAATTTGATTAAACTATTATGGACAAATTGGTTTATTGGAAGCATCGTATACCAATGAGTAACCTACATTTATAACTGCAGACATGATGCCTGATTATGAATTGATCATAAAGAATCCCATGTCTCTTAAATAATGAGTTACATTCTAATTAGGCATCAAGATAATACAAAGATATAAAATGACAAGGTTATGCTAGAAGAGAACGTGCACCTGGTTTGTAGCTTCCTACTGATCTATAAAGTATTACTAAAATAGTTTTTTTTAACCATGAATAACGTGATTAGTTACAACTTAGAGCAACAAACTTGTTATTGAATTATTAGAATGTGGCCCCATATAACCAAAAGTAGTACAATAAACAAAATAAAATAGAACATTGGAGAATCTCAGTCCAAATCTGTTTCCAAACATTTACCAATGACCTTACGCCATGGACAAACGGGACTGCTATCACTTCAACATGTTTATGGTTTCAAGGCCAGGTGAGAACGATCCGCTCCATCATGATTCACAGACCCAGACACAGACCCAGATTTCACAAAGTTTATATGCCAGGTGTAAATGAGAGAATGTGTGGATTTCCTTGTGTTTCCACCCTAGCGCCTGTCTTTGCTGTGAGTGAGTCTTTGATAGCTGTTACACTGTGAGACAGACAGGCCTGTGCCGAGACGATGGCATCAAAAAGCCGACGATTGACAGCTACTGACAGCCATCTTCCTCCTAAACACACTTCAGGTCCCCTGCGCTCCCTCTCTCTTCCCCCCTCTCTTTCTGTCTTTTCTCTCTCTGTCGGGGGAAATTGAGGAGACTCAGAGATAAAGAGAGGGATGTCGTAAACTGGCACCTGTCATCATGTTTTGTTTTGGTCAGGGCACAGAGAACATTCGTAAAAGTTTTAAAAGACATTTCGAAGGATTTTGTACTTTCACAGCTACAATTTCAATCTCCAGGTGGCAGTCCCTCACACTGGTTTTTGGGCATAAGCCTAAACAGAAGGTGATTGTTAAACAGACAAACATGTGTGTGAGGTTTCTTTTGAGCTCAAAGGCTGAAAGTTTTCCATGCAGGCAATCAAACTAATTAACTTTTGACATTCATTTGGCTAAATATTATACGACAAAGTATTAACTGGAGATATTTATCCCTCTGAGTTTTGCTTTTCAAGACATGCCACCTTAGTGTGAAATGTTGTCACAGAGACCGAGATGCCTGACATGAAGCACAAAGAAAGTGAGATCCTTGGCAGGCAGGTATGCACACGTATTCACACACCACTCACACACATAAAACAAGCACTGCATTCGCGCGAGCGTGCGTAAATACGGACATTCAAATTCACACAAATTTGCATGCCGCGTTCATGCAAACACACAGATAAACATGCGCGCACCTGGATTTCTCAGGTTGTTGCTGTGTTTCATCAGCTTCAGTCGGAGCCAGTGTTTCTTCGCCATATTCAACCTGTGGAGCCATTATCTTCTGACACACTTGTCCTCCTCTAAATGATTCCTCTTCATCTTCTGCAAGTCACCTAATCAAAGTTGAAAGCTTAATGCCATTCAGAGATCCCACTGCTTTCAACCGCACTCACTGTCATTCTGAAAATGAATGGCGGCAGCTGAGAACTCAGATGTTCTTTCCCATCATGACAGAGTTTCTCTTAATGTTTCTTATGATCTTTACCGTTTCTGCCGTTGACTGAAGGCCTCGGTTGGGGGCTCGACTAATCACGTTACACATCTTACACATTACATTTGGTTTCTATAGCTGCTCTGTCTCTCCCTTTTTCACATGCTCTCTGTCTTACTAGCGAATGTGTTGCTCATCGAGATCATTAGAGCATGTTAAAAAGAGCCCAGACAGAAGGGAAATATAAAGTTTCACTCAACTTGATGCCGGTGGTCTCTTCATGTAAAGACAGAACATTGGCTCCAAGGAGTCTAATAAGACGGGAATTGTCAGGTTCCTCATCGGACAGAGGAGGAGGAGGACTTGAGGTAATTGTCTACTCTGGAAACCTGGCATGGATGTTCACAAATGTTTCTGTATTGTTGAATGTCAGTGCTGCACAAACACAAATAATCCACACTAGCTGAAAGAAATGACAGACAAAGTGATTTTCTTCTCTAGAGTGTTCCATAAATAAAATGATATTAGACTGAAGCAAGTAATCTTAATATAAACTCAGTGTGACACGTAATTAGTTTTCGAGGTCATCGTTTTTTTGTTGAGAGAAGGTGTTGACGTTCCTCACCACAGTTCTGTGAGCTTGTCTTTGGGTTGTCACTTTCATAGCAACTTCTGCACAGTAGAAATTTATTTAGAGACTTTTTATTGAAAGAACCTATCACCGGCTGTATTTTTCCAGAGTTATCTTCCAGATGTGCCATCGTGAGGACGGGGTGACATCTCCATCTCACCCCTAATCCGCAGCCGTCTGCTGGGTGTATTTGCTTAGATTTTATATGTGTTAACAGAGAATGTAATTACCTCTTTTAGACATGCAGCTGTTAGAAAAAACGATTTTATGGATCATGGCCATTGCCAAAAAATTTAAGCTCCGTGGGCTTAATTTGTCAATTATTAAATCACAATTACATTTTCTTTAAAGCCATTAGCTACAGGGGTTTAACAATCATTTTGTGTTAGGCCACTAACTCTTTCTGTGCCTTTCACAAAGAAAAATCATTTAAATCTCAAAGATGTGTCTGGATTCTTTCCCGCAATTTAGCTAACAAAGTGCAGAAATGATTCATGGCAGATGAAGGCATACTTCATAATTAGATTACAGCTTGACGGACTAGAAAATATTAATTATGAGGACACATACACAGAGCCTCTAATGCAATTTTTCTCCACCCTTCCTCTTTGCCCTCCGACTTCATTGGCACATTGCTCACTCATCTGTAGTCAGCTGCTGGCTCGAGTTACCAAGTTGTGGTAACACATTGTTACAACAAATTATGCACAAGCACGGACAGGCCAGCCTCTAAGTGATGGCCACAATATGCATTTGCCTTTAAAACTTAAAGGGGGAATTTAATTTATCGAGGGTGTCACATGGCAGGAGTGAGTAATTATTCCCAACACCCCTGTGGACCATAGTGGTTAATGTATTCCAGGGCCCTAGGGGGAGCTGTCAGGAAGAGGACACCCTCGCTGCAGCTCTGCTCACTGACCATGTTGAATGGTGCAGGATTCAAGCTGCTCAATACACAACCACAAATCACTCTCTGAGGGTATGTACTTGTTCTAAACCTCTTTCCTGGTTTTCAATTTCTGCAGCTTTACATCATTAAGGTGAATATCTTATACTCCCTTAAGTTTCTTACAGATACTACTCCTGTGTGAGAGGCACAACAATTCCAATTGTACACCCCAAAATGATTGTCGGAAAAGTAGGTTTGTTTTTTCAGAAAGGGAAGATATTATAGATTTGCTGTTGGGTTTGAAGTCTGAGACATCAAACGTTTGTGTTTATCACCTGAGAAGACCTTTGTTTTCTTGACTTCCTGTCTGCTGTTCAGTATGAGGTTCTGGCAAAAAGGTACTTCTTGACTGAACAGCTGTTAACAATAACTTATCAAGCAGGAGAATGCAAACTCTCACTTTGATGTCGGCATTGTTTGAGGAGACTTGGGTCAAACTGTATACAAATCAAATCAAATCAAATCAAATCAAATCAAATCAAATCAAATGTATTTATATAATCTCAATCAATATCACAAATTATACATTTGTCTCAGTGTGCTTTACAGACTGTACAGGATACGACACCCTCTGTCCTTAGACCCTTGCATCACACAAGGAAAATCTTCCTAAAAGAAACCCCATAATTAAAGGGGGAAAATGGAAGAAACCTCAGGGAGAGCAACTGAGGAGGGATCCCTCTCCCAGGACGGACAGACGTGCAATAGATGTCGTATGTACAGGATAAACAACAAATACAACATCCATTTGACAGAAATTATGTTGTGATCAAAAAAGTAAAAAGTTTGGATGAATCCAGGATAATGTCAATAAGGCTTCCTGGTGTCCAGCAGGACCAGGGCAGCAGGCGCAGCCACGATTCCTGATCCTGACGTAAACTTTATCAGTGGCAACCTGCCACAGACACTCCTGGGGATGATGCCCCGGATGCTGAGTTAGTAACATACATTTACATAAATGCATACAGATAGAGAGGGAGAAGAAGAGAGGGAGGGGAGGAGAGAGGAAGAGAAGGAGGAGAGCAGGGAGGTGTCCCCCGGCAGTCTAAGCCTATAGCAGCATAACTAGGGGCTGATCCAGGGCAAAACTGAGCCAGCCCTAACTATAAGCTTTATCAAAAAGGAAAGTCTTTAGCCTGCTCTTAAATGTGGAGAGGGTGTCTGCCTCCTGAACACAAACTGGAAGCTGGTTCCACTGGAGAGGAGCTTGATAGCTGAAGGCTCTGGCTCCTATTGTACTCTTAGAGACTCTAGGAACCACAAGTAACCCTGCAGTCTGGGAGCGCAATGCTCTAGTTGGATAGTTGGAGTATAAAGTACTATGAGATCTTTATGAGATCTTTAAGATATGCTGGGTCTGCGTTTCTTGTAACCCAGTTCAGTGCTCAATAAAGAGGTTCAGCAATGACTCATGTTGTTGTTAGCTTTACCATGTTTGGTTGGCCACCTTTAATTTATGATAATCATGTATTTTGATATGTAACTGTCTTTTCATAAAAGTTTAAAGTTGTTATAATCAATATTTTTATATTTTCAATTTGAATGTGTAGTTTGGTTACTGTTTTATTTCATGTTCACTGCAGACAGACACAGTTAGCGACTAGCAGATAAACATAGTGGCGCATTTAGCTGCATAAGAGCCAGATATTTCCCTCAGGAGTTAGTGGAGAGCAAAGCAGAGCTAAAATGAGAGAGAATATTAGACCTACATTCATCATGTGACCAGAAACACAATGTTTCTCTGTATCGGCTTGTAAACAGGCAACTGTTTGCATGCCGTATCAACTTAAAAGGTGATGATATGTCAGTGTTGTTTTGACAGCAGCCTCCGAGCAGCAAAAAAAGCAATCAATGCAGTCAGAGACCATACTTTTGCATAATATGTTGACACAGTATTTGATTTTGATAATTGTTTTTTATCTGCTTCTGGATCTAGATCTGTATTAAGTAATAGTACACATAGATAGTAATAGAAAATATTTAGTTACACACACCAAGTGTCGTACTTCATACAAAAAAAGTTTTAAAATGTCCTATTTCACAACATCAATTATTCTTTTAAATCATTAAGTTATTGTAATAGCCTGCTTACTGAAAAATACTAAACCTCCTTAACATTAGTAAACAAGCAGAGTCACTAAGAAATCACACATAAACCATCAGCTACTTTGTCCTACTGCATAAGGGCTTGTTTTTCGATTAACGGAGTCAAAACAAGGTTTAGTTCATTTAGTTGCTGAATAGTCAGTTGTCATGAGTTGACATAATTTAGAGCAGGGTGTTGGTGGCATTTGCAATTTAAGACGGTTTCACAGGGTTCAAGCAAAGTGTAACTTTTATTTCCAGCCTTCACACCACCTATGAGTGTAGCTTGAAGCCAAATAGGAGGTCTTGCTCTTTTAACGGCACTGATAATAACCGTGCCTTTTGCATCCATGAAAAATCTCCCATTATCTATTGACTCAGTCTCACCCTGTGTCTCAGTGACTTATGCCTCCCTCTAATTCACATTACTGGGAACACTGTACCCTTATCAAGGGAAACAATAAGCCACTTGTCAGTGCAGCAAGAAAATATGAGGAAGCATCTGTCCGGTCGAGAGGAACTCATGACTCTGTGGTGAAAAAGCGCTCCGCCTCCCTCCTTCTGTCAGCCCTCCCTCGCCTCACCCCTCCCCCTGTGTCAGTCCTCCCTGTGACCTCTATGAAGGCGTGGTGGCAGCGGTGGTGTGGAGGAAACTAAACAGCAAAGTCAATCTGATGGAGGGATAAGTCAGGAATTGAATGTTGCTCCCTCCACAGGGGGCAGGGTTTTCACATGCTGCAGTTTGTGGATATATGTGGGTTGGGAGTAAATGGATGGATGGTTGGGTGGAAGGGGGACACCCACGCTTTCTCGTCTTCCACCCCCCAAATAGAAGGCCTCCTCCTGAGCTGTAAACCTGTCACAGAGATATGTCTTTGTCGATGATGGCATCTGACTTTTTTTTTTCTCCAACCGCCGCTGTGCTGGGCTGTTATCTCCTTCCTCCCTGCTATGTCTCCCTGCTCTTTAAGACAAAGGGTAATAAAGCTATAAATTGTGTGGTCTGCGGAAGGTATGGACATTCTGTCTGGGAGACGCTGTAAGAACTGCCATAAAGCACCCTCAAAGTCATAGCTGAAGATTTACAGTTATTTAACATCCTCCTCTTCCCCTAAATCACAGTGATAAGAGAATTAAGTGATGGCTATAGGTTCTTTGTCCTTAGTCTATTGATTTTCTTCGCCCCTCAGAAGGATCCTGAACATTATAATTATTGAGCCCTGCAGTTTGATGTAGGTTTACACGGTGGGAAAGGCGCCCTCAGTTCGATTCTAACACAGTTAAAACAAAAGGCACCCGTTTTTCAATTTGGTAATAGGCTTCCAATTATGCTTCATTTACGTTGTTTGGCCAGAAAATGGTTTATCCGAGGCCTCTGTCCTATAAACAGCTTCTTTGTGTGGTGACAAAACCCCAGTAACAGCTCTATTTATCTTTAATGAAGGGCCCTGCTTCTTCAGCAATTATTCAGCCGTGTGAATAGAAGGATTTTTTGTAACTGTTTTTTCATTAAGAACATGTCTCCCTTTGTTAGTCATTTTCTCAATACAGTGATTTGTGACATCACGAAAGCATCTCTGTTAGATACAAATCAAGATCTACTGATTTGTGTCTGTTTATCCCCACATTATGAAAGCTTTATCTTTATTTACTGTTGCCCTGAAGACAGAACATCATTTTGTCCTTCTGTCTGTGTGTGTTTTACAGATACTCTTGTCACCTAACACCTGGCCTTCTCCTCCTGAGGTGTTGACTCTGATTGTGAAGGTGAGTCTCTTTCATCCTTAAAGCTCTCTTATAAACCATAAACAAGGCATCTGAAACAGTACGTCATTAATATGTATCTTCTACATTGATCTAGAGGGGGAGAATTTGGCTGCTGAATTATTTCTCCTGTAGTAATAAATAAACAAAACACTTGCACATGTTATGTCTCCATTTCAGAACAGGTGTGAGTCTATTTAGAGGTTTTGTGAGCATGTGCTGTATGTGCATATGTATATTTAAACATGCATGGCATATGGATGGTATTTATGTCATATTGGACCCTGGATCTGCCCTCTGGATGTTTTACTTTTTACATTGTACTTAATTTAGTAAAATATGACTTTAAACCAAGCCTGAGGCTCCCTTAAATGAAGAAGTCATGACAACTTAGTAGGAAAACAAAGCAGAGAAACAGGTTTTGTTTTTACTCTGATGGACTAGCCTGAGTATTCTTTCAGGAAGAATGAATGGCAGCAAATGGCTCCTTTTTTATAAAGTAAACAAAAAGGCATGTTTCCTGAGTGTGTGCAAATATTCTTGGTTTTATTTGATGAAATACTCTTTACATCCCAACAGTAATCCATAAATCAAATGTTGTGAGAGAATCCGGTATCTGTGGCTGTCACAGGACTGCAATAAACCCAATCTGCAAAACTACCTGCTCGCCTACCTTCCCACACTCAATGCATGCAGTCTTCCGCCAGCTACTAGCTTGACAGCTGTGAGTACTTACAATAGAAATATTCGTTGTTTAAGTTCATAATGATAATTGGCTGTCAGTGTTGCCAACTTGGCAACTTTCTCGCTAGACTTAGTGACTTTTGGAGCTAATGCTGCTAGCTACTTTTATTGGAAAAGAGTTGGCAACATTGGGCTGGATCTTTCAGTTGGATAATTAAACAAATCCTCCTTCCTACCTACACTATCAGGCTCTAAATGGTCTGGCTCTCTCATATATCTCCAGCATTATTTCCCCATATACTCCATCACGCCCATGATGACGATTCCTTAACCACTGCTCGTTTTAATGAAAAGAAAATCTCTTTTGGTGGTCGAGTATTTGTACACGGGGCTCCACTTCTCTGGAATAATCTCCCACTGCACACTTGGGAGGCAAGCTCTGTTGAAACGTTCAAATCCAGGCTGAGAACACTTTTTTTTTCTGTTCACGATGATCTCCTAAATTCACCAGCTGGGTACCCAAATCCCTGACAAGTTATACTGTATGATCTCTATTTTGAAACAATATTAACATTATTGTGTGTTTGTGTGTGTGTGTGTATATGTGTGTGTACTTTTAAATATAATGCTGTGTGTTTTCTTTCTTATAAAGTGTGCAGAGACTCTCTGCAGCCTTTGGTGTCATAGTCAGACCCTTAGTACACTCAAACTCCACCCAAGAGGTTTAGTGCTATAACAATGTCATGCTGCTTCTGCCTTTTCATTCTTATAGAGAACAGTTTGTATGACTACATGAGGTCACTTGTCATAAAGAAAACATAAACACAGGACGCTTTAGGTGTTTGAAGTGAAGAATTCTCTAGTCTTTCTAGTGAGGACAGTCTCAAACTAGTACACATAGAAACACTCTGCCTCTCTTTTTTTATTTTCATTCTTTCTTTCTTTTATGTAAAAGGAAACACACAGACAAACACGCACGCATGCACACACGCACACACACACACACACACACACACACACACACACACATACACACCCCTCAGGCGCCACAGAGGGCCACAGCCCCACTTACCACTGCGTGACAGTTGGCTTCTTAACAAAGATGCAGGGAATATAATTAAATAATTTACCTTTGATACGCAGCCAGCTTTGTAAGTAATTAATTCACACAGGGTTTGCAGGAATGTTATTCACCAAAAGAAAAGAGAGAGCAAAAAAGTTGTTATGCATACTTGGGGACACAACCCAACGCTGTGCCCTCCCTTTCTCTCTCCTTCGTCCACCGTGCTGCAGCAGTGTCCTCAGAGACGAGGAGTAAAGAAGTTAAGTGCTCCTCTAGTTGAAATAATGACCCTGTGCTGATGTTTAGGCCTCATCAGCCAGAGTGCCTGAGGCCAGATCAAGCTGAGGCAGGAGGACAGGCTTTGCTCACACATCCCTCTCATTTGATCTGACCTTTTGCGGTGGCTGTGATGTGGGAAGGCGATTGCTGTCAACTTCATCAGTGTCACACGGCACCAGAAATAGCCTCTGTGTAGATCAGCAGTACCTTTTGGAAGGGCAGGATATAATGAACACGTACACACATACAGGTTGTGATGCAAACTCCAAATATCAAGTCAAAAGTTACAAAGCCCCCCCCCCCGAGAGAAAGCCTGAGGTAACAGACTTTAACACAAACATTAGTGACACTATCTCTGCGTGGAACTAAAATCAGTAAACTATATCAATATTATTAAATCCTTATTAATACTGTTTCAACAACTGAAAAACATTGAGTCCAGTGTCTGTTAGTGTCCGTGTGTTTTGATTACTCGATAGAGCTATTGTGGTAGGAATAAGTAGTCTGTTTTCTTTTGCGTACTTTGTACTGTCTAGTTATTTGTTTGCCTTAAGGTGTGTTTTATGCTGAAATGATTATCACATTTTTGCATTGCATCTGAGTCAGAGTACCTCTGTAGCAAGATGCTCAGGAGGCAGCCTGAAGCAAATTCTTCTGTGTCATCTTTCTGCCTTTCCAACAACATCAAGTATTTGAATCAATGAGCCTTCATCAACGATGTAATTTTTCACTCCTCCATATCGCTTAGCTACTGCACTGCCAGTCAAGTAGAAAAATACAGCAGTGTTGTTTTCTTTTTCTTTTTTGCGGGGTTTGTAAATTATTGCCGCTGCAAAGTTAAAAGCATCTGAAAACCACTTCTGTAAATTATTGTCGATAAATTGTAATGAATCAAACGGTCCTGCGAGAAGTTTGATTTATAATTTTGGACTGACGGCGTGAGGATATATTGCCCCGGGAGCTGCTCGGAGGATTTGGTTGGCTCCATAGGCGCATTCATCACTCTATACTGAAGCCATTCTTAATGTGTACCACTATTACATCTTGTACTGTTCTGCCTATAATAGGACCATACACTGCCTCCTGACTGTCAGCCTCCGCTAGTTTCTATCGTTTCTATAGTGTGGGAACCATATAGTGTAAGGGGACTGCAGAATCATATTATATTTTACATAGTGTGCCTATAATGTGTGGCAAAAATATAGTTTTCTTCCATTCTGTTATTGTTTCTCATCAACTGAAGATATAAAGTACATTAATGTTTATGTGACTACTATCATCCGGCCCACTCACTAGCTTTCCCAGAGCTCTGCAGTGTGTGTGAATCAGCTGACAGGAAGTAGTCATGGACCCAAGCAGTTGCCTAGCAATGTAATACCGTTGAAATGGTGTACAGCCGATGGGTTTGAGATTGTCAGTCTGAAACAGGACAAAGGGCCCCAACTATTGTTTTGTAGTCACAAACCAGAACGGTTGGGAGCCACTAAATCTTCAACAATGAAAGGTATTTTATAAGCTTATTTACAACTTCATCATAGCATATCATCATTTAATACACAACGCTAATCTGAAGATTAACAAGTAACTGTGGAATAAATGTATTGGAGCAAAATGTATAATATTTTCCTCTGTAATGTAGAGGAGTAGATGTATAAAGTAGCATAAAATGGAAATATTTAAATATAATCAGACTAAAGTACACGTACTGTACCGCTGAATTGTACTCAAGCACAGTACTTCAGTAAATGTACTTAGTTACATTATACCACTGATAATCACTTATAAGGACATACAGTACTTCAAGTAGTTCTTTATCCATGACCATGCCATGAGATGGTACCATGCTAACAACCTGGAGAACTCTACACAAGATGCAGTTAAAAATCTTTATTATCTATGATTACAGTTGAACTGTTATAGCTACAAGCCTTTGTCTCTTAGAAAACCACACACTCATCCCCCCATGCCTCCAGGTCAAGATATTGCATTTATCAGATGGTTAGGAACTAGAGCTTTCATGTCCTGTGGCTTTGAGCAGACCAAGGACAGTCATGTGGTGACAGTATTTACATCCCTCTGAGATCTAAAGAGCATTTACTCAAACCATATGCTGCCTTCATAATGGTTAGTGATATTTGTGTGAACGCACCCAACAATTAACGAGGGAGGAATGGGGCTGGCGTTAACCCCCAGGTATTCCTTGGATGTTAACACCCCTCTCCCTGCCCTTCTCCCTGCTCCTTTGCATCCCCCACCTCCATTCCTCTCCTCCCCTGTGCTTGGGGTCCAGTTGAAGTGATTTATCTTAGCGTGAAAAGACTTGTGATGACGCCGAGACAGGAGGCCCCAGGCCCTTGGCATTGAATGCTTCGATGGCGTTTGCATGAAGTTCACGGCCCCGGAGCCACGATAAATGTCAAGTGCAACAAACGTCCTGTAAATAAGATAGAGCACTGCCAAAGCCGCAGTCTGCTTATTGACTACCAGAGCAGAAGGTGTGTGTGTGTGTGTGTGTGTGTGTGTGTGTGTGTGTGTGTGTGTGTGTGTGTGTGTGTGTGTGTGTGTGTGTGTAAACCCAACCTTATCCTCTCTTAGAATAAAAAGCAACAAATCTTAGATTTCATAGAGCAGGCTTTACTCTCAGAGCGGTTATGAGTTTTCCTCTGCAGGGCTTTTATTCGACAGCTATGTAAAAGTGAAGAAATGTTGAAGGTGAAGACCATTACAGATATGTCATGAAAAGACTGTGTGTTCTGCACTTTGTTAAACACAGAACATGCCTTGCTTCGATGTACATCTACACAATGTATGCATTTTGTATCACAAATGGCAGAAAACTGTTGTAAACATGTTTTCTCCTTTTGTCAGGGATAGCTTGTGACTACTAGAAATCTAAATGTCATCCCTTTCACTTGATATGTGAGAACCATACACATATTTTCATCAATACTTTTTATAGAAACAATTCCAATTTTAGGTCATGCTCAGTGCTGCCACCCAATGGATCCAAGTTGGATTCATTTTAATTTAAAGAATTGTAAAAAAGAAAAGGGCTCTCCTCATTACTCACCTAAATGACAATAATATGGATATAAACGAAGAAACTTATGAGACGGGATATTTGTTGTACAATGACATGCATTTCTGAGACAGGATATTTGTTGTACAATGACATGCATGATATTTCCAGTCCAGAACATAGTGTACATACAGTAGGATCTGCCTCTATATAGTTTAGGACACACATACTTCTGCCATGTGCTCTTGTTTTTTAACACCAGCTCTCATGGCCTGTGGCCAACAGACACATGTTGGCCTTGGCAGAATAACACACACCATGGCTGTTCTTTTATTAAGCAACAGTCTCAGATATTGCCAGTCCACACTTCCCCAGCTGACATGTTTGTGTGGTTTACCTTCATGTATAAACCTACAGCATGAAAAAACATCTAAAGATAGAGGCTGCGCCCCCCCGCCCCCCCGCCTTGTTTTTTTTTACCAAGATGACAAGGTGCTTTTATTTAATTCTGAGATGTCATTTGAGGACTTGGCAAAGTCATCGTGGGACTCAAGCGCATACTTCAAAGTATCATTTTATTTCATCAACCTCTCCTACTTCAGGAATTTCCCTGTTGGTTGAAAATGAAGAACAGAGCAGAAACAGGGCTTCACGCTATTAGAGTTATCTGGGGAAGTTCAGTCCTGCATATATCACCTCCGCCGGTGTCATCCCCAGTTGATAAACTGCATTTCCTGTCAGTGGAGGACACTGAAGGTTACAGCTGAGATTAAAAAGAACAAAACAACCTCCCAACTGGAATAGTGACACATTCTACCTGCTGCAGCGCTCCAAATCATTCTGATAATTCCGACGAGCAGAAGTATATGAACCCTTGATGAATCCTCCAGTGGTCCCTAAATATGGATACAATGACAGCTTTTAACATATTTCAGACTTTCCACATGAGTGAAAGCATCCAAGCATGGGGACATGTGCTCACGCACTTACATCTGACATAAAACATGCAGCAATATGCAAACATTTGCCTACATGCACTCAACTGATTAAACAGGCGCATAAATTATTGTACCCTGTCGTTTTTTTTATATAAAGGCACTGGGTTGTTCTTCCCTCTATTGAAGTGACTCACAAACATCAGCAGCAGCACTTAGAGTTGGTTCGGCCCAGAGAGCGTGGCCTGCTGTATATCCAACCCTCAGCAGTGACCATAAGCTGCGTTTGTTCACCAGCGCCAGACACAATTTATGAGCCTCTGGCTGCAGGCTGATTAGAGCAGTGCTTGTAAAATGTATTTTGGCATGTATGCAGCGTTTTACTGGAGCTGCCTCTGTCACACATCGCCCATACATCAGCACTGAAAGAGAGAGGTGAAACAAGAGTAGCAGAGGGAGGGCATTGTTTAATCCTCAAAAGCCTCCATTTTGAAATCATCAAACTGTCAACGCCTCGTATTTTTTAGAGACTAGATGAAGTTTAATAATTATCTACTTACTTCATTGTCGTGTTTAAATAATGTCTTGACAATAATAATAAATGTTTATTTTTAAAATGAGTTCTGATGTATGCATCGGAAGACTGTTAAACATGTTTTATAACCCTCCACAAAAATAAATGTCCCCCTCTAAATAAATCCTCTCTTTGAATTCATGTCTTCCTGTTCTGCAAACAAATAGCTCTTGATTTTCATAACACAACAGCATGTGCAGCCATGCCCTGGCCTCTATCCAAGACATGTCTGAGCTTCTCAGGAAGTATCCATGAGCTTTGCTGTCACCCAACTTACCAGTATGATTTGTGAAAGCACCGTCTGACCAGAACAATTGCATTAACAAGCGCCGGAAGGCCGTCTGTCAGGCTCCACTGATACCATGTGAGATCTTTATTAAATTACAATTACAAGACGACAAATCCTCTCATTGTTCCACCTTATGGACTGCGCTTGGACATGTGCCACTGTCGCATGAACACAGGGTGAGTCATTCCTCACGAACAGGCCTTTACCCTTCTGGCGTCCTGTCCTCCAAAGCAACAAGCCTGCTGGGAGAAATATGAAGTGAATACATGCTATGTCGAAGACAATTAGATTTGTAAGAGAAGCAAATTCATTTTCTCAGACAACCATATTTCTTTGACACCATTTTCTTATAGGCCACTCATTTTCACGGATAGTTACACTTTTGGCCCCGTTCACAGGTTAGTTAGGTAAATGTCATTGCCACAGGACACGGCAGTATAATTAAAAACATTAATGATCGCTGCATTCCATTTCGGTGAAGTAAATCCAGGGTCCTGGTATTGTACAAGCTGGCTCACTGGGACTTGATGGAACCAAGCTGTCATTAATGTTATTAGTAACACCTGTGCCTTTTCCTGCTGACAAGTCCAAATGCCTGCTGTGAAAAAGGTTTACTTCACAAGGCTATCAGCATGCTTCTATGCCTGGTCTTTCGAAAGAGTAAAATTGTGCACAAACAAACGGAGGACAAATGTGAACCAGTGTTGAAATGATAGCCAAACAAAGTTGGTGAAAATACAGCCTTTAAGATCCCCAACTGATTTAATTATTGTACATGAGTGAAAATAGATGCACCTAGCCACTTGTATGGAACATGATTTCGTAGGAGACAGGGCTGTGTAGTGTTTTAGGTCTTTTTTGTTAGATTGGGGTGTTTGTGGAACAAGATTGGATTGTCACTGACATCACAGTGTGAGGTAAACAGGACATGCTCACTATGGACAAAGAGAAGCATCTTGCAAGTAAATCTGAGGTCCACAGGGCCAAGCTTGCAGTTAAATGGAACGTAGGCCATACTTTAAAATGTCCCACAGTGGCGTAACATCTCGACGTATAATAGAAGTGTAAACACTTTTGTTTCAAGGTTTACTTTGTAGGCTAAAATGGCTAGTTAGCTAGCTAGCATCCAAATGGCTAGCTTAAAGTTGAAATATTCGTAGCATATTAATATTGCTTATATTTCATGAGTTGGCAGAATGTGCAATCGCATACAACTATTAAGGGGAGAAGTATATTAAAGGGAAGTATATTAAAGGGAAGTATGCATGTAACAGTCAAATGTAATGTCACTCTGGTGAAATTCAGAGCTAGACATTGAAGCGTTCATCAGCAATATTGTCAAGCAAGTCTACTAGGAAGGAAATAAACAATTACTTTGACCAAACCGCCTTGGTGCATTAGTGTTATTTATGTCCCTAGTGCAAATATAAATTGAGGTGAATAGGAAATGAAGCCCTCTCTAGGGTGTCATTCAAGTCATGCTGGCAAGCAGTAATTCTTAGATGCAGAAAATAATACAGTCTACATATGATAAGGCTTCCGGTGGATAAAATATGCCATATACTTGGCATGTGTGTGGGCTGAGGCAATCACATATGCAGAGAAGCAGAAAGCGCTCCAGAAGGATCAATAAAGTGCATAGGATTTGAGATTTATGATGACATCGTATTGATCAATTAGGAGCTGACGGTTTGAGGCACTCAGAAGTGCCAATGGGTATTATAGCTAAATCAGAGCTTAGACAGAATTACTGTATAACAGAAGATAAACTACAGCATTTCACTCTGACAATTACTGTCGCACCTTTTCAGAGGCTGATGAGTGTAGACAAAGACAAAGTGAGTGTGATGCAGCGCTGTCTGCTGATGGAGAAACTCTCTTTGTTTTCTCCACAAGTCAGAAAATGTAATTGTATGTATAGTTTACTAAAATTAGCCTTTTCAAAGCTGAAAAATAATCTCTCTTTGGTAATATCTTGAACATCCAACATGCATGTCAAGTATAATAGGCCTATTTTTCATATACCTGGATTTATGATGCATTGTAGATTTTCGCAGTCGCATGATTTCTACTCATCCTCAAGAACATACCTATAAATGTCTAAGAGAGGGTCAGAATGAGATAGACAGAGATAAAAAGCCTCCTCCTGTGACTTCTCAGGAGGAATGGAGTCATTTAGTAGATTTCTCTCCATGCGCCTATCACTCAAACCGAGCTGCTTTCACCACACAGCTGATAATCATACATATTCTATGAGCCCGAGCACCATAAATCTCTGTCCCTGTTTCATTCCTCCTTCATTCATCAATCACGCAGGGAGCAGGACGAAACCCCGCCTGCTCGAAAATATATCATATTAGTACCTGGGATGTTTACTAAGATAATGTGAGACAACAGCAGAGGGTGAAATATAGCACCGCTGCATTCCTTAAATTAAAACCACTCCTCCTCCCCTTCAGACCACCCTCTGCTGTGGGAGTCTGACTCTCATGTCTACAAGGAGTCCCGAGGACTCTGCCGTGTGTCCTTACCCTTCTCTCACCTTGATGCATAACTAACTTTTGAGAGGAGCTATTTAAACAGAAAATGGAAGCATCTGCAGTATATGGTTCAACACGGGTGCACAATATGCAAATGATGTGTTGTGTTGAATATGACGTATTGGCTAGCAAATATGCAAAACCTACCTGGCACACTGTATACATTACATAAAGATGAGATGACATGAAATCAATCAAAATGTAGAAAAAAACATTAGATTTGTATTCAAAGCATCAGTAAATACCGTGGCGGTAGATGAACGACAGTGTTTGAAGGTAAACACTTTATTTAAAATAATTAAATCTATAAATTATGTCCTTAAACCCCAGCGGTCATCGTCTCTAACCATTTAGTTGCCCCATGCCATTTAGCCAGTCCAGAGCACAATAGATTGCAATGAACTAAAGATCAGAAATTCCATCCATCCATCGTCTACCGCTAATCCGGGATCGGGTCGCGGGGGCAGCAGCTCCAGTAAGGAACCCCAATCTTCCCTTCTCCGAGCCACATCCTCCAGCTCCGACTGGGGGATCCTGAGGCGTCCCCAGGCAAGTGAGGAGATATAATCTCTCCACCGAGTCCTGGGTCTTCCCCGGGGTCTCCTCCCAGCTGGATGTGCCTGGAACACCTCCCTAGGGAGGCGCCCAGGTGGCATCCTTACTAGATGCCCGAACAACCTCAACTAGCTCCTTTCAACGTTTTATTAAGCCTAATTAATTTCTGACTAAAGATCAGAAATTAATTAGGCTTAATAAAACAATGATAGAAAGTCTTTTGAGAACTCAGAATTCGATAGACGGAATCGGAGTTTCGTGCTTCCGGTGTAATCGCAATGCATGCTGGGGTGGCAAGCCTAGAAAAGTGAGCACCAACTCTACGAGGGCCGCCATATTGGATTTCTTCTCTAAGTGTTTACATTTTATTTAGCTTATTCTTCAAGCGTGTTTACATTGTATTTGGCTAGTTTTTAGTGTGTAATCATCGCTCTTCTAGTTATGGGATTTGGACACCGACATTGTGTGGTGAAAGGATGTTCAAACAGTGGGAAAAAGCTAAATAAATGGGCAGAATCTCATTGTGAGCTTCACGATTGCAAAAATTGCGACTGCAAACCCCTGTTCGAACTATTTCCATTTCCAACAGCACTAAAGAACAACGATAGAAGACTAGCATGGACCAAAGCTGTAAAGAGACAGGATTACAATGGGAAGTCTTGGGAGCCCAAGAAATCTTCGCGGATTTGCAGTGAGCATTTCATGCAAGGAAAACCAGCAAATGAATTCCCTGATCCTGAACTCGACCTGGGGTATGCAGTCTATCTACTTGATTTATATATAGACAAATGTACTTTCTATATATTGAGTTTTATAATAATGAACAAACAAGTTAGGTATATATTTATAATAGCTTACCCTGCAACACAACTGCAATAAGCACTTATGATATCGCCAGTTTTCTTGACTGCGCAGTTCCATGCCAAAGTTCGTTTATGAAACTCGACATCGTTGCCTGGGTGGTCAGACATTAAAGATAATGTTATATCGCTGAGGTATATCGGCGGCCAAGAAGTCATGCTGTTGTTTTCATTGACCCAGCCATCCTGCAATGTCAAGGGATCAGGCACTGAAACGCCACTCGGCATAACCAAAAGCTTAGTCTTTTCTTTTTCTGTGATTGAAATTCTTTCGTTAGCTGTTGGTTGCTCCTCAATGCCCATCTCTGATGCAGCAAACACCCTGGCAATAAGCTCCAGCTTTGTTCCTGAAACCTTCAAATTGCGCTTGCGGCAAAATACTTTCAAAGCTTTGACTTTCCACATCTGAACCTCATCATAAGAAAGGAGTTCAGAACTCACTGTAGAGTAGTAGGTTTGTTTACAACACGCTTGAAGAATAAGCTAAATACAATGTAAACACGTAGAGAAGAAATCCAATATGGCGGCCCTTGTAGAGTTGGTACTCACTTTTCTAGACTTGCCACCCCAGCATACATTGCGATTCCACTGGAAGCCCGAAACTCCGATTCCGTCTATTGAGTGGATCAGCGAACATCCCTACTCCATATTCATGCACCAAACTTGTCATCAATGTTTGAATAGGCCTTAGATACTATAGATCCATATTTCATACAGTTGTCATAAACAGGTAAATTGGCCATAGAGACCATGTTGTACCATGCTGTAAACATGTTTATTTCTGTTGTGAGGTTGGGCATTTTTAAATAGCTTTTTGAGACTGCCTCAAGTGGCCATTCGAGGAACTGCAGTGTTTGCAACTTACCTTCATTTTCCAGCACCGGAAGGGTAGTCTGTCAATGTTGAACTTTAGTTGAGTTATCTGCTACTAATTTTGTCCTGCGTTGTCTCCTTAGAGATTTTCTCCCGCTCCTACATTCTTACAAAATGTGGTCATTGTTCAGTTGGTATGTTGTGATGGTTAGCAAGTAGGAGAGCTTACTTTCAATGTGCTTACATGACAAGGAGCTACACAGGAAAAAAGCAACATGTTAGCAGTAGTTTTCTACCAATGCTGTTAACACATTATTAAATGAAGCTTACATCACACTGTATCTTCTCTCACATTAACAACACTTATGCTATTGAATTTCCATTGGCATATGCTGATGGCATGTATCATTCGCTGCAATTACCTCAGGCTAATATAGCTTATATATTATTCACTAATGGGGAAAGTCCTACTGTATCAGGACTGTGAGCATCTCAGTGTAAATTTGAAATTGGCCACATATTTACCAAAACGTCAATGTATGTGTTAAGAATGTTTAATTGATTAGAGTTCCTTTTGTATTTTAGAGAATACTGAATTCTTAAGATATTTGGGTTTTTGCACTTTGTATGCACTAAACTCACCCCCAGGACTGTAAGTTACAGGCAGTGTATAGTACTCGGCTCATGCTGGAGGTTCTTTCCCTCTCTAGTATATCCCCTTTTAGATTAGAAATGTAATTTGGGGAGATGAATGCATTCTATTCCAGTTTGCTGTGATCAGGAGTACTGCTGTGCTGAAAACAGCATTGCTTCCCGATTATTGAATTTTTATGGCCAGGTAATTAATTGCAGATTCCCTGTTTTGTTCTATTTCTTCCTCTCTGACATTTTAATTTCGACAAAAAGCCACGGTCTCCACACGGCCCTTCTCTGGAGATCCTAATGGCCTATAAAACATGATGACTTATAGATATGGCAGAGAGTTCACTCCGCCAATGATTGTTTGAAACCTTGCTGATCACACAGAATTTAGTCCCCATCTTGCTTCCTCCCTCCTGCCATCTCATCCCTGCCTTCCTTTCCCAACCTCCTGAATTCATTTCTTGTCAATTAAACTGCAGCTACAGTGTCCCATCTGAAGAATAGGAATCTATCAATGTGTCATCGACCGGGAATTCATTATTGGATGCGGCCTGGTAACTTTTCAAAAGCAGCGTTCGGGCCATTATTCCTTAAAGACGATTGTCATTACTTGACCAGGCAGGCGAGTGTCCTTGGCTTGCATGCAAGCACTGCATTTAAGGGCAAGAGAGAATCAATCGTAGCGGAGGGTGACAGACGCCATATCTCAAGGCAGACAGGTTTGAATGCTTATATCAAATCAGAATCCTTTGCTGGCACAGAGAACATTAGTTACCTTGGTGTCACTAGCACATGTAGGCCACAGCCAGCCATCCAGGAAGGAAGAAAGGGAAGACGGTTTGTTATTTAATGCAGGTCTGCTAAAATGTCTTGAGATATTGATGAGCTACTATAAAACATCATTCTCTTTTTTGCATAAAAAAAAGCATATATTCAATGTTTTATTTTTTTCTTAAATAACAAAGATGTGGCTTTATTTTAATTTTTTTACATGTGGCTAGTATCGGCTTGCAAATTGACAAATCTTTTATAATAAATTGGTAAAATGCTGCATGTAATAATGCCAATTCAGCAAGACTATGATGGGACTATGTCTCATTACATCGGTACAGAACAGACCGAATTAGCATTTAACAATAGGCTCCACATTACAGTAAAAACAAAAGGAAGGTTTATATGCATAAGTCTAGTTTTTGACAGAAACACTAACCTTTCATGTGTTCCTCGCTACTCTAATATGTGTCCACAGGATATCTATCCAGGAGTGTTTATTTATCATCCCTCCTTTGCTTCTTTCTGCTGTCCCCTCGTCATGGTGCTTTTTTCTGCTGTGTAAGCATAAATCCGCACAACATATCACTCCTGAAGCATACCCCCTCCTAACCTTCAAGAGTTCTCCCTGCACAATCTCCACGGCTCTGTAATGGCTGATGCAGTTACCATATTTCAGCCCTAATTGGGTCGAAGCTTCAGAGCCAATTTGGGAGGGTAGTTTGGAAGAGAGTTCCTCTGCGACATTGTTAGGCATTGAGTCTTCTATGTTGCCAGGTGTGGATTGTAATTGCCACTGAACGAAAAGAGCACCTCAGAAGTGTGGGGCCGTTGTGGTTTCTTTGGGGTATGTAGGTGCTTTATCCACAACAGTGTTTTCCTCCGCTACTGCACAATAAGTCAACACAGACAAGATGAGATTGGGTGACTTGTCTTGTTTACATCTTTTAGGTTTGTTTTTGGAGAAGAACAGCGTTTGTTGTATGCAAGTTGCGCACTCATCAAAATGACATATTACTTACCCTGCACCCACTGTATTCTATTTTCTGCTTTCATCCCATTTTCTTCTATGTAGCAAATGTGCTATCTTGTCCGTGAAGCATTGCTCAGAGACAAAGATGTGTCTCAATGTCTGACCTTAGCTGCTGCTCCTCCGAGCCAGGATCTATGGCAGCCATTTTCTCTCTAGCCAGTCATGAAGAAGCAAGAGATGTAAATGTCAGTCTGTGTCTCCTTAACACTCAATAAAGGGCTGGGATTGGGCCCTCCGCTCCGCCAGTCGATTGGCCATCTAATGAGGAGAGGCCTTACCATAACTCTACAAGATTCACTACTGTTTGTGTTTCACCAGAGGCCCTAGCACAGTAATAATTCCAAGTGGATAAATGTTTTCCCGATAACAAGCTGAAATAACCTGTCAGGTTGAAGTTGATGTAGAAAAGAAGAATCACACAATTAGTGATCAGTGGGGATTTATTCTGGTAGCAGTAGACAGAAGGCAGGAGGAGCTTAGTCCTTTTCTCTGTCTGGCAAATATCAAGGCTACCACACTCAGATGTGCTCTTTCTTCTGTATTTCCTCAACCTGTGTGTCATCAGTCACAGGCTTATACCTTTGTAGCAGCCCTCTGTTTTTACCTCTAAATGCCCCCTCACAATAACATCTAGCTTGTTAATGTAATTGAAGTCACTCTGAGGGAAGATGTTATGGATGATGCTCTTGCAATGAGACAATGCTCCCTAATCTCCGTTTATCTCGAGGCTACTTCCCACCTTGAAAAAGAGAGGTTGCACGGAAATCCATTTAGATTTGTTGAAAAGATAATAATAAAGAAGGTTTTAAATTAAAGACATCAGTTACTTCAAATCATGTTAATGGCTCAATCTATAACCACTTTTAACTGCATTGATTATTCAAAAGCAGACAAAACTGTCTTTTATAGCAGCTTATTTTAAATTTTGATTTCGTTTTTTTAATTGGCACTTTCTCTGCAATAATTTTCAAATAAAGGGCTTATTTAAGTATCCTAAAAAGACAGAGATTACATTGTGTCAGACCATTATGCCTTTCCACACCTTATAATGTTACAAGGCACTCTAAAGTTGATTAATAGCAACCAATTTCGTCATAAAGAGGTAGGACTACTGTAGCTATTGTAATTAACCTTTTAGTGTGATGGACTTTACCGTATATTGCCCATTTCTATTACTGACCCACATATATCACACCAGAATACGCAGCCATTCCTTGAATTCAGAGGCCTCCCAGGATCCTCAGAATGCACTAGGTGTCCGATGACATCATATCCCCATGGGATAGTGAATGATCTTGTTTTCGGCAGATCTTTCATATGTATTTTCTCTGCTGTTCTCGCACAAATGTATCATTTAAACCATTAGCAGCACCTAGCTCTTTCATTAGAATGAACTATATCATCCCCTCCCCAGAGGCCCCCGCAAGCCACCGGACTGTGAGAAGGAATATTGAAAGCGGCAACATGCCTAGGTAAAGTATTACTTAATTTATACTGCTAATGTATAACATTGATTCTCTGTGGGGAAAATAAAGGACAACATATTTTCAGAGCCCACATCATTAAGGTTTAATAATTTAGACCCAGTTAGCGTGATAATAAATATACTGGGGGAACTTAAGTGAGGGTTTTGGTGATGAATGCAATTAGAAAACGTTGCACTTACATAGAAGAGTAATTCGAATGAGGTGTAGAAATTAATTGGAGTTGGAGCAATGGTGTGGCCTGGGGTGTTTCACGGGAGGGATAAAAAACAGCCTATTTTTCTAAGAGCCCTATCCAGAATACTAACTATCCTCTGCACGCTGAGTTTCCTTATCGATATATACATAACTAACAAATGGCTGGCCTAACAAATGGGCTCCTGCTGCTTCTCTTTTACAAATGCAGGTTTGTGCTATGAGATTAAAAGACGGTGACAATGTGCATTTGGATTCTTGTGAAGTGTTTTATTTTATTGCTGTTTGGACGCATGGCTCTGTACTACATCTCACGGTTCTAGTACATCATTAGTTGGGGAATAATGGGATAAGAGTCACTTCTGCATATGCATAGCCTAAGATGTATCTGCTTTATACAGTATGTATCAGCAGAACTGTGATAGCTCTTCAAAACTATTTATTATATTGTACAATTTCAACTCACTATAATGAAGGTGCATAAAAAAAAGTAAAGCAGTGATTAAAGTCAAAGAAGTAAAAGTAAAGGGTTTAACTTGTGTCCTTTTTGAAAAATGGTCAATACTATCCCTCTTTGAGTCATTAGTTTTAATCTATAGATTTAATGTCGACATCTACTTCCCACAATCGGTTATTTAACGCTTGTGAAACAAATGTCGTTCTGTTAAACGGGGCTTTAGATTATTTGCTGTCTCGTGTGATAAAGTTTGTAAAGTGACATGTTCCCATTGTCAGTATGCAATGTGGTCCAAAATCTATTATATTTGAGGTCACATGCAATGTTTAAAATGTTACTACACTATTTGTTTGGTTGTGAATAATCTTTTAGGCTGGTGTAACTCCTGCTATTTGTTTAGATTTTTTGTTACAATCATAAAAATGCAGCCAGTCCAAGGACCATCATGCAGTGCTGTTACACCGCCACTGGAAAAACAGAAAAGGCACACCCCAGAGTCAAGTGAAATGTACAGTAGGTTCCGGTTCTTGGAGACGTTATCTCGTAGTGTGTACAAAAAGGTTGAATTACCTTGATGTCATTCAAATCAGTTATACGGAGCAACAATATTACCATTTTAGAAAATGTTGCAGATTATTATTTAGTATAAGGTTGTTATATTCCGCCTGATTGCTGTTCTGAGTTTGTACCCTTTTGGTTGTATGCATAAAAGTGTCAGCTAAATTATATGTAATGTCATTTTATCAGGTGCATTTAGGTGAATTCCTACCCCTGAAATTATTTGTTTAATCACTGACCAAACAATCCCTTCCAAGGGGACTAAGGTACAAGGAGCAGTATGCATATTGTAACATTGATAATGCTCAAGTCAAAGACCTTGCTCTTATGAAATAAAGCTGGAGGATTTTGAATAGCTTTCCCAAAGCTAGATTTTACACCCCACAAAAAGATTAATAGTACGCCGCCCTTGAAAAATGAAATTCAAAGGTATCAAAAAGCTCCTAGGGATTAGAGCCAGGGAGTCTGATATCAAGCCCAGTTTACTCTTTATGATGTCATTTTCTTTTTATGGAGGAAGCAGGGGGTAAAAGCTCAAGGCAGATATGGGATCCAGGTTTGGGGGTAATCTCCCATATACCACAGTGCATAAATCTGCCCTATTGATCTTTGGAATCATTCTTTATTGACAAGAGTGAGTCTCTTCTTTTGAAAAGTGATAACTGTGCAAGGCAGTCCCACTAAACATTTATGGATGTCATTCCTGCCTTGGTCTGGGCCCCTGCTCTGTAATAGCTTTTAGCGTCATGTAACACTCCTACGTGTGAGTGAATGCACAAATGTGTCTGAGACCCTGCTGAGTAAGTTTACGCTAGCCGTTAATCATTGTCTGGGCCAGCTGGCTGTAGCCACTGGGCAGGTGGGCCTGTCAGGTTGGCAGCCTCAATCATGCACCACTGAAACCAGAGCCCTCAGGGACGACCATGCCCCTGGTGTCTCTCAAGACCCACATCAACTGGTGCTTACCGAGTGCTATTTTGACTGATACTTTAGATTACAGTCCGGTGTGTTGCACTTTCCCAGGAGCAGTAATTAAATCCCAATAATCAAGCACATAAAAAAGATGATATGTATCTAGCCCATGGAATTGGATATCTTTGCCCTACGCAGGGACTATGTTCTTGACAGAGTACATTTCCGGTATGTATCAACTTGGCTATTACTCTCGTAGTTTTGTCTATTAATGGGCATGATAACATTTTACTGAATTGTAGTAAACATTTGATTCAACAACAGGAATCATCTCAAAGATTTGTCTTTGAGTCTGACTGAAGAAAGAGAAGGAAACGGAGAACAAGAATACAGAACATTTCTGTAACGAACTGCAAAGCAGATCCACTTCCTGGTCAACTTGTGGATTCACTAACCTGCCGTTTTCATTGGTGAATGCCTCTGTGAGGTTATGGCTTTCTTTTGGTTTAACATGCATACATGGAGAGAAGTTGTGTTTGCAAGTTTCTGAATTGCAAGAGTAAAAAATAGTGTAAAAATCACTGTCTGCAACTCAACAATAAAGTTGTGGCTTGTTGCTTTACTGTCCAACTGTTGTGCAGTTTGATGATGACTTTAAACCATCTACCCGTCAAGATTCCTCATCTAAAGGTCTTGTTTCCAAACCTCCCTGACATCTAACTAGCTCATTGATGGACAGAGTGTCAGAGGCATTTAGCATTTTCCACTGTAAGTTAACACTGACGAGAGAGCAAGCACTATGCGGCCTGTTCTTCCATCCATCGTCCTGAAGTGGCTCTGACAGGCAAGCATCTGTGCCCCCAGAAGCTGAGAAGTCTCCTGTGAACCAAACACAAATGCTGGGACCCCGGATTAGCAGTGAGGCCCACAATGAGGATGTACTGTGGGCTGTTTGGAGCATTGTGGGTTAAAGGTGGTCAGGACTGGGTTCTGAAAGTTATAGCACGTCCCAATCAAGGGGTTTAATACACCACAGAGTCAAAGTGATAATGTTGTGTTGCTGTTGTTGACTGTGGATTAGATATTGTTTGTGTAGATGCTGATTTACATGTTTCCCAAAGCTTCAAAAGCTGAACTACTTAAAGGTCAATGATCAATAGTTGTCTTTTGTCTTGTAGCTTATTAGTAGCAGTGTGTTACTTCTATAACTTCTATTAAATGTTGAGGATTATCTGTGTCACTTCAATCATTAGAGGCTCTGTGGATATGCAAACACATTATTATCAAATTTACAAAGCTGTACGAACATCTTATTTCCAGAATATCTAACTATTCCTTTAAACCAACCAAGTGAGTTTAGCATTAGTGTGCAACCTTACACATTCCCAACAGACACATTCAGGAGGCAGGAAGCTAGGTTGTAAAACACATGAAAACTCACTCACTGTGTTGTTGTGAGGGATCACAAGATGAGTGATTAAAGTCAGCAATGAATTAGCAGCTCCAGTGTGCTGCGAGCATGTTGGTACAGTTTATAAACGGCTTGAAAACAAACCAGCTTGGCCTTTCTTGAGTTTCACACGGCCATCAAACTGTCAGGTGCAGGAACAGGCGTATACCCTTTAATGTCTTCTCATCCCTTGCTGTGCCAGTAAATTCTCTAAAGAGCAAAGACTTCTCTACTGCAATCTTTTAGCTTTACACTGACAGCTATCACAGCTCTCCTCTTTCGCTCAACTTACATGCATATAACAGCTGCTCTTGTAAATCTTTAAGAGACATATTAATTAAACAGTCAGGGATAATGTGACACTTACTTTCAGTGTAATTTTGGTTAAGAACCTTCTAAAAGAGCCCTCAATTAAAATCAAGGGTTTGGACACGTAGTAGTACATATTCCTCTGCACAGAGCTTGTTCCTTCTCCGTCATTTCAGCATGAATTCTCTGCAACTCACAACCATGACAAGTCACCGTGGTCTTGATATTATCTCCTGAGCCTAGTTACAGTGAAATGTGTGATCCTGTGTAATGAGAGTTGAGGGTGCCACAAGAAATCACAGTCATAAAGCTAGGTGCTGTAGATTATATTGACAGCATACACGCATGCACATTGCACACATATTCACATCACTCACAGCTCTGTTTCCAGTCTCCTGTTTAGAGCTGTGTTCCTGTGGGCAAGATTTACAAAATCGGCAGTGACAACACGTCCTACTTGGCCTTTAAGACCTACATAAGTGGTGCTGTGCTGAGGCCAGCCGGTTATTAATAGTTGGCATGGGAAAACTATAAATTATTGCTCTCTTACCAAAAATGTCATTCAATCCCTACCTCTACTTGTCAAGCTTGTCCTCTTGAACTGCCCAGTAAATCAAACCATATGTTCTACCCCAGGAAATATTCCAATTATACAGGCTCAGCAATAGCCAAATCAACTTATCAATCAAACATCATGCCAATCAATTTGAGTAGGAGAGTAATTGTTTCTCTAAAGGGGCCTTTGTCCTCCACGCTGTCCTCTCACCACTTTTCCAACTGTTTAATTAAGACACTTTGTGTCCCCAAGGCATTCATTAGCTGCCACGCCGTGTTGTCCAGCCTGTCACAACACAGGTTTTAAAAAGAGATACTCGGGGCCTATTTTGAGCGGGGATGACCTGGGGGTCAGTTGAGGATGAGGGCATAGTGTGAAGGAAAAGTCTGGCATTGTGTGAACATGAGATCATCATGCCACTAACGTGGACTCAGCTGCAGTTCACACAGT
Source organism: Cottoperca gobio (assembly GCF_900634415.1). Taxonomy (NCBI): domain Eukaryota; kingdom Metazoa; phylum Chordata; class Actinopteri; order Perciformes; family Bovichtidae; genus Cottoperca; species Cottoperca gobio. The sequence continues at coordinate 15,383,458 of NC_041369.1, read as the reverse complement.
CGGAGCTTCAGAGGTTACAGTGACCAGAAGCTAAAGGTTAAAAGATATATTTCAACTTAAATCAGCCAGTTTCTATGTTTTTGTGAAGCTGAACTATAATTGGATATGTTATGAAGATGCTTTGTTTAGTGGGAGACAGTTAAACATCCAGTTATGCAGTTAATAATGAAATTAGCTAATTTGGTTAATGCTGCTGCCACCAAGATATGTAGCACACAAATCACAATGATCTAGTTTCCATGTCCTCCAATCACTTAGAGATACATATAATGTGTTGTTGTTTTGATGATCCCTCTAGTTGTAGCATACTGCATAACATATGTTGTGTACTGTGTTTTGTTTTTAAGAATGTGTGAACCCAACCGTACAAATTCAGTGTAAAACAATAAGTAATTCTACTTCTTTTTTACAGAAAGTCTGGAGGTGACATGTTTTTGTGACAGATTATTTCCATGCAAAGACTTCCCTTGTGTAGGTGAGGTATCAGGACAGTTACTACAGTATGTGAAGCAAACAATGATTTAGAAACAATCAGATTGGACACAATGAGACGGAAAAAATAGACGAAGCGAAATTAACAAAATTACCAAAGGTTGCATGATCAGCATTGCCTAAAACTGGAGCTATGTCTTAAATTAGGCATCAAGCACAAATGTCAACTTAAAAATAACATTTTAAAAATACATGGAAAATAGTCTTTGATATCCCCATTATGATCTTGTTGCAGGTTATATGCTCTCCTAAAATCATTACTCTGTCAACTACAATGAGATCAAGAAGGTTAATATCTGGATCCCACAGGAGTTTCTATTCCCTCCAAATGCTTTAAAAAAAGCCGAGCATGATCCGGTTCATGGGAAAATGAGGGGTTGTTTTAACTGCAGTTAACACTGATGACACCCAGTGGAATTGTTTACCTAAATATGATTTAGTGATAAATGAACTCAAATGTGTCGTTGTCCTCCACCCCGTGTGTAAATCCTCTCGGCATCACTGAAGCGGTGAAAAGGACAGGAACGGAGTCCCTCGCTGGCCTGTGAACATCTGCTGGGCCATTTAGCCAGCTAATAGATCAACCTGGAAAGAGAGCGAGAGAGAGAGAGAGAGAGAGAGAGAGAGAGAGGGAGAGCATTGGAGGTGCAGGTGTTCCTGGCCTGAGCCAGAAGACATCAAACCAAAAGCCCAGGCCAAATCCACCAGAGCACAAACTGAATGACTCAGAGCATCTCACAGATAATAAAACAAGCCTAAAGTATGCGTAAGGTACAGGTGGGGGTATTTTGCAACATACTCAAGAGAGACCAGGCACAGGCCCGGTACAGGGAGAAAGGTAATTGGATCCATATGGGAGGAGGTAAATGAAAGAATTTTCAATATATCTCTGTGGAATACCTAATGGGGACAGGACAGAAAAGGAAATTAAAAATTATTCGAAGCAGATGGACTGTTCTTTGAGTTTTCCAGCGAAATGTATTAGTGCTGTGAAAGAAATGTGTCTGTTTATTTTGTGCTGCCATGAAATGAATGACCTGCTGAGTTGTGCTTGTGTTAGTTTATGACTGTCTGGCCATTATTCATAATTTAGAATGCATTTGTTATCGATTCATGATTTCGTGTGATTTATTGGTGCTTGTCAGGTTTCATTCAAAACTCCACCCGTTTTATTTCAGCAGCAGGCCCAGAGTTTATGAAAAATATAAACAAAGTTGTGCGAAATGCAGATACAGTTTCATTTGTACCTTATTAGATAACAGTCTTGGCTGGATCCAAATAATGCCTCGCTGTAATTCATTTGTTCCTGTTATTTCCTCATTGCCAACAATAATAAAAGGAAATGTTCTAGAGTGCAATATCAGTCAAGAAACACTTCGTAATGGAAATGTTGATGAGAAAATGTCAAAATCCCTCCAAGTTCAGACACTGTTTAAAGTTCAGTGTGGTCAGGTAGGAACATAATATTAACAATTGATCAGGAACAGCAGTTATGTATTAAGAGTCTATCCCAAGAGGATTTGTTAGGAAGATGTTCTGTTCTTACAGCAAAGCATCATTAAACCTACTGGCTCTGGACGTCTGGGAACATAAAGGTTAGCGCTGATATTATTAACCCAACATATGGTTCAAATTTGGAAGAAATGTCCTGATTAAAAGTCTCACAATATGAAAGGGTCAGCTCCTTCTGTTGCAATTGTACACGTTGTGTTGTGAATTTAGCCTTACTTAAAAGTTAACCTTTACTTTCCCCAACATGGCTGTCTGAGCAGGATTTTCCTCATATTCACTGTCACCTCAATTCTGCTTTGTTCCTTATGAAGATTAACTAGAAAAACAGTCATTGATGCATAGCAGACGATTTCAATGTCATCAAATTGCAGAACCAGTAGTTTCAGACTTACAGTTTGAATCCAAACTGCACTAGTTATTGGCAAGAAAAGCAGCAGCAGCAGCAGTTTAAAACTGTAGCTCTAGATGTTTTTTTTTTTTCTAAGTAGCTGCTGTTTTTCTGTTGGTCTGTCCTTTGGGAATTATACTTTTTTTACATTTTGAACCTGCAAAATGTTTTGCTAACTGGGTCACATTGCCTGCTTTTATACTTTTCTGATGATCTACTGCGCATAGTACCCCCGCAGTGTAGGCGGGGTGATTAGCTGTTTGCCGTAGCAACGCCGCTTGAAACTGTCGTGTAAACAGGAGGCTCGCAGAATCCTTTCATCGCCAACCAAACAAAGGAACATCTGCACATCATCAATTGTAAGACGTAGTGTACGCCGTAGTTTTGCCGCCTGCTATTTAAAAAAAACAAAAACAAATCAGGGTTGAGTGAAGAAAAAAGAATGCAATCACCATTGACGGTAGTCTGCTATTAAAAACCTCTTAGTATCAGCTCACCTCGCTTGAAACCTCGGCTGAGGTGGTACTAAAAAAAGTACCACGTACTATCCACAACCTTTCTTAATGGTAAACCAAAAAAGAGCAGGTCGGGTCGAGTAGAGCCGTACCATGCAGTGGAAATGGGACATTAGTCTTGTTGTACCAGTCGGGTTGGGAGAGGTTGCACCTTATTGGTTCATGAAGTTTGGTGGCCCAACCTGAGTAAAGGTTATATTAGCCATGATAATTGAAACCCCTATGTACGTGAGCAGGGTCTTTAATATCCACATGAATAATTTTGTTGTTAGCTAACAGGAGATACAATTGGAAAATGTACATCTCTGTCCATGTGCAGGGCTCAACTGCTTCTTCTTTCCTATAAGTTTCCATGTGTAGGACTGGTCTGATGACAGGTGTCATTAATGATGGCTCTGTTCTGTTTGAATGCCCCAGTAGGTCATGACAGGCTTACTGTGTGACTGTGAACCAGCATGCACAATACCAGGAACCGTAAACTGAAGCAGCTAAATGGAATTCAGCCATCATTCAGTCTATTATTTACACCTGTGCTTTTCCTACTGTGACATTTCAAAATGTTTCAAACAACGTCCCTTGTACAAGCTGCTGAACGTGAGAGAGTAACAAGCTGTTATAAAACCAAAGCAAAGGATAAGCAGTACCAGAGGTCAAATGTAACTAAGTACATTACTTTAAGTACTTAACTTAAAGGGGACATATCATGCTCATATTCAGGTTCATATTTGTATTTTGGGTTGCTATTAGAACATGTTTACATGCTTTACTGTTCAAAAAACATACTATTTTTCTCATACGGTCTGTCTGAAAATATCTGTATTCACCCTCTGTCTGAAACACTCCATTTTAGCACCTGTCTCTCTAAGCCCCCGTCACGTAAAAAAAAAAAAAAGGAGCCCAGTCTGCTCTGATTGGCTTGCGAGAAAAATTGCAAAGGTTCTCAAGCCATTGGTGGAGATAGCCAGATGGGGAGCGGTATAATATAATGAAGGAAGGGGATCAGAATCTCAATGGATTGTTGAATCTCAGGCTTTCTGGCCGAGGCCGGTCTGTCTTATTTCACAGTTTGTGGGTTCGGAGGCAGTGCAGAACTTATGTGTAATAGCACTGAAAAAGTGAGTTTTGCATGATATGTACCCTTTTTTTGTACAATTGTGAGGTTCTTGTACTTTACTTGAACATTTCCATTTAATATTACTCAACTACATCTCAGGAAGATATTGTACGTTTTACTCCACAACATTTATTTTACACGAGTTACTTTTTACATAACACATATGATATTATTAGTCTACCTAGTAGGATCTAAAAGTGGCTCCACGTGGATGAACTACAACATTAAAATGCTTGTACAGTACACGTATTTGTTAGTGAATAATATAATAATAATAATAATAATAATAATAATAATTAAAAACACTTTGGAAGAAGCCGTTCTGCATAATGAGTACTTCTACTTGTGATACTTTAAGTATATTTAGCTGACAATGCTTCTGTACTTTCACTTAAGTTACAAATTGTAATAGAGTATTTTTAGACTGTGGCATTTGTACTTTTACTTAAATAAATCAGTGTACTTCTTTTACCACTGAGCAGTACACAGATTTGCTGTAAACACACTGAAATGTACATTTTGTTACAAGTGATAGTGATAGTTTGTGTTGTGTTAGTCTTTACAGTAAAGTTATGGAACAAAGGCATACCTGATGCTAAAGATTATACCTAAAATGATATCTAAAATTATAAGTGGGGAGCCAAAAACTCACTATACACTTTCGTTGGAACGGACCAGATACTATTGGAGGTACGAGACTCTAAAAAACACCCGCATAAAAAAACAAAACAAGAGACAGACAGAGAAGTCTCAGTCTGAATCACTCACCTCCTCTTCATATGTGCCCCTCGGAGCTGCAGGCCAAGAAGGAAGATATGTTGTGAGAATTGTGAGAACAAAAACAATTCTCACCTTGAGATAAACAAGAGGCATCTCTGAGGCCTGCTCCCTTCCTGCTGTGCTCAGTTCCATCCAGGACAACGAGGAATTCAACCATCACTGGAGTTCACCCCACTGTCAGTATAAATAAAAAAACAGATCCAATGAGTTTTGACGTCTGTGGGCAGAGATGAGGAGACAAAGTTGGAATCAATAGAACAAATGAAACAGATACTTGAAGTAGAAATCAAAGAAAGGAAGAAATCATAAACTTGTTTGCATAGTTGAAGAAAGGCTTTGTTCTCCTGCAACACAACAAAATCATCCAAGTATTATTTTGTTTGTTGAAGCCCTTAATGTCACGCAGCCTAAAATAGTAATGCTCTCAGGAACAATTAGCGTTTCACTTAATTTGAAATTTTATCAAAACTAAATTAATTTAGGTAAACGTAAGAGCAGGCACGGCCTGGTGGTTTGACTTGTGTGATTATCTCTGGAGCAGTAAGACACATCCTCACATCACTGGACTGTGCCTGTTTCATCTGGAGCTAAACCAAGCTGTACCTTTCAAGTGTCAGATCGGCACAGCTGACGGAAAATAAACAAAAACCCTCCTGACAGCTCAAAAGCCTTTCTGTGTCTGTCTGAGGTTAGTGACGCTCCACGAGCTGACACGTGGTAGAGGAAACAATTGCTTCATTAGTGAGAGGTGAAATAGTTTCAAAAAGACCTCATTCACTGTACTGAGAGGAAATTAATAGGCTGCAGATTGCTGCTTCAAGTGAAGTAAATTAACTTCATGGCTGACCAAATCATTTGGTGATAGAGCTGCTTCTCTGTATTTTATAGGTCTTTGGCATTGCTGAAGAGAAGGGCAGCGACTGTTATGTGCGGATTGACCCCCATTAGAATATAAAATGATGAAAATTAGTTTAATTGAGGGTAAAGCACTGGGGAGGTGTCACATCCAAAAGTATAAATCTGATCAAATAGACCGCATATTCCTGCACCGACACTTCGCAATAATGTTGCATTTACAATAATCTGTTACTTAAACCAACAGAGGCTCAAATGTTGAATTGTCATAATATACAGATGTAATAAAAAGCATAACATAAATGTATATTAAATTACAGTTATAATCTTTAGGCTTTTCATTATGTCAAACCCAGAGTCATTTATTGTTTCAGCGCTAGCCAGTCAATGTATTTGTGTGCATTGCCTCGCTATATAAGTGTGTTCACGTGGCTGACCAACGCTGGTGCATTCACACATTGGATGTCATGCAGAAGACAAACTTCAAATCATGAGTTCAGTACTAGCGTGTCAGATGACATTGCTGACAGTGTTCTTTTAGTGTTTTTTCCCCGTGACGTGATTGATCCTCTCAACCCACAGTTTGTTTGGGTGCACTGTAATCAGATACAGGAGTCGCTCTTCTTCTGTTGCATGTCTGACAGAGCAGCTGCTCAAGGTGTGTTAACTGCTTCCAGTAGTCAGTGCATGTGTCATTTCGAATGGATGCCTTGGATTGGATGTAACCACATGTGGTGATATTGGACTTACTGTACATTGGACTCAAGTGAATGTCAATGTTGCTCCATATCTGCAAACAGGCAACTGTTTGCTACCACGTTTGCCATACAAACTTAACAGTGTGATATGTCAGTGTTGTATTTACAGCTGCAACAGAACAATGTATGTAGGTTTATGGATTTGAACTCGAAACAACTTTCTCAACAGTACATCTTACCATTGGCCTATAAGTTCATAGGTCACTTGACAGTAACTTCAAACCTGTCATTCACATTTTAATACTTGCAACGTGATGTCCTACTAAGAGGATACCAAGCATCAAGTCGAGTCCAAGTTCTATTAGTAAGGTTGCAATTGCACAAACTCAACCATCACTACCCAACAATCCCACTATCCCAAAATGAATGAGAGGCTTGCTTGAATTGAATTGGCATGTCAGCAGGAGAGCAGGGCTTTGTCGCTGTAATGGATGCCAACATACTTAACCCTACTATTTTAAACATTAGCTTCCACCACTGGAACTCCTGAGAGGTCTGCTTCTGGAAACACTTTTCATACCCACTCCGCTTATAGCGTCTCTCTAGCCCACCTGAACATTTGGCAGACAGGAAGATCTTATGATTATACCAGCTTTTGTTTTTATCCTTCACCGTGCCTGGATGAGTTTGGATTTCTAAGAAGTTCAAGATGTGGCAGACCGACAGGGAGATAGGGTGAAAGTGAAGAGAAAGCAGAGTAGAGAACAAGACTGTTTGAACTGAGGGTGTAATGTAGTCGGGGTGGAATCTGTCACTCAGCTTATTGCATGTTGATGACTCAGGGTAGTTTCAGCTGTAAGCAGCTCCTGATTTATGGACAGTCAGTGAACTCCTGCGGGCAGCGAGGTAGGGAGGAGAGGGAGATCACAGCCCCACAACCGCAACAGGGCCTCCTTTTTTTCAACGGAGCAAGAGAGAAGAGAGCGAGAGAGAGAGAGAGAGAGAGAGAGAGAGAGAGAGAGAGAGAGAGAGAGAGAGAGAGAGAGAGAGAGAGAGAGAGAGAGAGAAAGGTAGAGAAGGAGTGAGAGAGAGAGAGAGGCAGGGATTGCATTTTCCCCCATCATGCCAGACTGCTTTGCACGGCAATTAGCTGTGTCCTCATTTAGTTTGCCCAGTCCCAAAGGGTAATGAAAGTCATACATCATCTTCAGGGCCTGCTAATTATCCAGCTCAGTTGCAGGTAAGCTTTGTAACCATGAGAAGGCCCTGTCGCCCATATATTTATTGCTCTTCCAATAAGCGGGTAAAAAAATACTCTCTTGAAAGGTTGCCTGTACCAGGCTCCTCACATCCTTGACATACCTTTTCGCAAATGTGCTAGTCAAAGGGGAAATGTCTTCATTCCACATAAATCATCTCTTCTGGTGCGGCAACAAAATGTCCGGCCAGAGCAGTGTACAAGTGCTGGAAACTGGAGAACATAAACATTTTGGGGGTCAGCTTGTCTGTGTTGATTTACATGCGGATGACTAATGGAGGAAACATACGTGAAATACTGTGCTCAGTAACGGTATGGCTGGGGGACGTTGGCTGCTCCTGCTGTTTCAGTACCTATTATTGAGAGACGTGTATGTTTTGATTGTGCTGCTTAGCTCTGAAAGGCATTACAGTTTCCTCTTGTCACACCAAATATACTTATTTGGATAACGAAACCAAATATTTATAGGTAATTTGCTTGGATACTAATGAAGACAAAATGCTTCCGAATATATTTAATCCCAACACAGTTTTAGTAAAGTTTTAAGAAATGAGAAATACAAATGCACTTTCCACAGTTGGGTTTATTGGATTTATTTTCTCCAATTGTGTTAAAGCATTTGAAATATTCTCAATGTATGATTAGCTCCAAAAATGGCTGAAAAGCTAAGAAAAACATGATGATATTTCCACCAATATACTGTACTTTCATCACTTTATATAGTCTCAAAATAATACATATATAATAATAAAATATAGTATTATCTGTGAAAATTAGAACTGGAAAGAAAGACAGACAGGAGACTATAAATATGAGGTGAATGAAGCAGAAAGCAGAGTAGTCTCGGCCTTTCTGGTTAAGATGACACTATAAATCCAATGTGACACCCTGACCTGTTTGGGCCCACATCCGCTGTCACCTACATATACAGATAGGGACTCTGTCTTTGTCCACTGATTGTGGCCCTCATTCCTTTCTGCTGTCATCTTCACCCCGCCATCCTATCCTCCGCCTTGAGCCTGGCAGCTAGTGCAGTCTGGGTATTGGAGTCTGGAGAGCGCAGGGTGAGAGCTGGAGGCAGAGAGGAGACTAATTGTCAAGGTTATGCCTCAGAAGATGATTGATGCCAGGCTGGGCTTTCCTGTCAGCCTGTCAGGAGGCAGGAATGTTTAATGTTCTCATTATTGGTTACGCTGTTGTGTATATTTCTCTGTCAGCGCCGCCGAGCCATCTGAACTGCCAAAGCACTTCAAAGGCCTGCAGGTCATTTATCTTCCCCTGACGCTCCCAATGCTCAGCCTCAGCTGAGTGCCAGTGATTTGTTATGACTTGAGAGCTGGCTGACAGACAGGTCCTCTGTAAGGAGGGGGAAAAAAGGATTCCTTTTTGTCACACTGTGAAAACATCAATGTTCCCGTAATGGGCTACAACTGTCAGTGGAGGCCAGCACCTGACAGTTGCGTGGCCTCACTAATTTGCAGTCCCGGTGACTTGCACTCTTCCTGGTTTAGATTTGGTTGTGAAGTCACATACAAACAGGCCGCCATCTGTTGTTCGCCGCCATAGGGAGGGCGGAGGAGAAAAGGGAAGGCTATGCTAATTGAAGACACGTCGCCTTTTCGTATTAATCATCGAGCCTGCGTATCTTTTCTTTTGAAGTCAGGGCCGAGCGATGAAGAGAAAAATAACTCTGTCTCACACAAAGACGGGGAGGAAGATATGGCTCAGGAACGCTGTCCAGAACACGGGCGGAAATACAGCGGAGGGAAGGCTGGGGATAAGAGATACAGGAAGGAGGTGGGGAGGAGGAAGGTCTTACAAAGGGGATGAAAGGAGGTTAGAGGGGGAGAAAAGGAAGAGGTGAGGAAAGGGGAGGGGCATGGGTGCATAGAGAGAGAGAGAGAGAGAGAGAGAGAGAGAGAGAGAGAGAGAGAGAGAGAGAGAGAGAGAGAGAGAGAGAGAGAGAGAGAGAGAGAGAGAGAGAGAGAGAAAAATCAGATCTTTGTTTCCTTTCCCAGGCCATGACATGATTAATCGTTTTCTTCTGATCTAATTTTGGAACATGAAAAACAGCACATTTGTCTTGAAGAAAAATTATGTGCCGCACAGTGCAGATGGAAATTTCAAGCCCTGAAAAAGATTAAAGTGAAATTCCACTCCTTAGACCTAATCATGAGTTGTAGATTATACTGTCGTCTTAACCAGATGGTGGGTTTGATTCCCCGGACCCTTCCTCATATTAATGAATGCTAGACTGTTATATTTGACTTTGGTAAGTGAAATGTCTATCAGGCCTAATGGACTGCCAGCCAAACTAACACACGCTGCACCTCTTTCTGCTCTTCCTGCATTTTTCATGCCTTAGACTGGCGCTCTATGTAGAACATTGTGCTTCCCCTTCAATTTCTCACAGTGTTGTCGCCCGCCCTGCCTGCTAAATATTTTCACACAGAGGGTGGAGAACAAGAGCAAACTTGTGTCCACAGCTAATTTCCTCCCATAGGTTAGGGCTATAACTCTGGACTTACAAGTGTCACCTGGGGCAAGCAGGGACGGGAACTCAATACTAATATGATTAAGCTTCCAGTCAATATGACTGCATACACGGCAGTATGTTAACCAACCTAATTATGAGAGGGGTGATAAAAGGAGAGGAGTGGGTGGCCAGGCATTTCATCTCAGCACATATACGGTTGCCCTGTGGCACTGTCCTTTCCCTAGCAGAGACCCTCGCACTCGTGTGCGCATACATACACACAAACACTGCTGTATTTCATTTCGAGCAGAGCCCATTTTTCACTTTGCCACTTGTAGCACGATTAGTTGTAGCAAACTATCCGCTGGAAAACTGGCTCCCGTCTCTAATGTTACATCTGCATAACATCTTGTTATGACATTATATTCCCATCAGAGTAGGATGATGACAGTGCACAGTATTTATTAAGTAACACGGATACTAATTCCAGTATCTGTGGAAGTCTCGGAGCTCCACTGCAAAACAACTGACATCAGCTTTATTTAATGTTGCTATCCATTATTCTTTTGCTCCATCTGTTTACTTTAGGGGAATAGTCCCACCTCGTGAAAAATACAGAGACAAGACTTTGGATGCTTGTGTGGGTCGTTTTGGAGTACTTGGAGGCCTTTTCTTTCTTTTCATGCTTTAGCTAACTCTGCTTACATTTTGTCTCATAAGGTAAATCCAGTGTAATGCTGTCCTCTTTCTGGCCCAGCTTTAGCTCTCCTGTCCGTTTTTGGACAGCTCAAACTGTACAAATCTGGTAGTTGACGAACTCTGGTGGCAGGCTGCCACTCTCCTTGTTCGCTATTATCGAAAATGCAAATGTCTGGAGGAAAATCTATGAACGGTGGGGGGGGGGGGAGACCAGGGGGGAGCAAAGGGAGGGAGCCAGCACAAAACTTTATTCATGAATAACCGAGGCGCAGACTCAAAACAACAGCCCCATGAAACTTGGACGCCGTCGCAAACCACGAACATGAACGTAGGGAGACAGAGAGAGCACAATGCCAATATGTCACACGCTAAATAGTTTTAAATTACAGGCTGTATACGCCTGTTGGAGACTACATTCATCATACTCAACGTTGGTCTGTTTCTTGCAACCCTGGCAGTAAGAGCTTCCACATGCCAGTGTCGGCGCTGGGGAGAAACAGAATCGGGTTATCAGCAGAAGTTTACTTGTCTTTAATCAGCCTGTAGCTAATTACCAGGCTTCCACACAGCGTGGCCATAAGTCATTAATCATACAGGGCGTCTGGGAGCTCTCAGCTTTGTCCTGGACCACTGCAGCAGACAGGAGCTCCCTTTTCCATGATGGAGCTCTTTCCCTCTCTCTCCTTCTCTCCCGTCTCGCTCGGAGCAGCGATGCCTCTAGTGGCGATGCTGTCGGCCATTGGGGTATAAATTACAGGCCTTGGCGTGGATACCCAAACAAAGGCTGTGTGTTGTACTTCCTGTTTCTCTTCCCAGCGGCCTTTTCCATGCTTTTCTTACAAAGGATGACCTCAGCTGTACTTTAACCACAAAGCTCACAGTGAAATGCACACGCGCACGCCAAAATAGGCTGCGTTTGTCTGTGTTTCTTGGCATGTATTGTCAGTCAACAAATCAGCATTAGAGGATGATGTCAGTATTTTTGTGGCAAACTCACTTGCTAGTTAACTTGACAGACGTTAGTTTCAATGAAAGTTGCCACGGAGAAAAGTGCGCTGGTTATGTTTCGCAGTGAAAGTGGAGGTGAGAAATAAAATTGTCATTTAGCCGGACCAGGTGATACATCATTCTGTCTGCGCTGCAACGCCTTCGCTCGCCAGTGACTTAATGGACCAGGGCTGTTTCCAAATTACAACAAAGGGTTGCTGAGGTCTCCAGAAGGATCCATCCATGGTGCTCTGACGGCAACATTTTTAATCTGCCGTCCATACAGCTAAAATGTTCATCTAAGTGACAGTCAGAGACAGATCATTCTGCTGGAATGCACAGTGGTTACATCCAACCAGCCGACGCCATGTGTAAAATAGCAGGATAACAAGAATGAGAGGGAGAAGGATATGAAGGACATGGTCAGAAAGACGGAGAGGATATCTTCTTCCATCACTCTGATCCCTCGGACAGCTCCATTTACCGTCCTGCATCACTCTTTGACAGGGGGTATTTCCTGCGACCCTACACAGTTTCCGTGCTACTGGCATTTTATGTGTACACATACGAGCATCATTGCTAAGGGGAAGAAAAAAAACGTTGAAAGGCGCTGGCGACTGCAAAGTGAAGCTTTCAGCCGCTTTTCATGCTTCTGAAAGGCAAACTACCGTGGTTGCTGAACGTCTCCATCGACTAGGTTGAACAAAACATCCCTTTGTGCACCTTGGAGGTCAACCTGTTTCCCATCACGAATAGCACATACATGTAACACGCAAAATATGTGGTGTAAAGTGAAATTCTTAATGTTGGATGGGCAAACTTTTGTCGGGAAATAAGAAATGTTTTTTTTCTCCTTACTCTTCAACTATTTGAGCACAAGGTTGTGAAGACAGACGGTGCGTCATGTAAAAGTAAAAGACTGGCATCAAATGAAAGATTGTTTAAAGTCAGAACTGCCAAAGCTTTATGCCCATCATTTATCTTGTTACCAATAGATCAAATTCACTTCATGGCAGAGTCATAAAAATGTATGAGAATGTAAATGGCTGAGTGACCCATTCATCTTGTTTAAAGTGGCAAATGTAACATGCTTCTCATCCTGGGTGATAAACTCATACTTCACTCTTTTATGAAGGATTCATTGTTGATGGTGAAACGTCTTGAATTTCATTACGGTGGCAGGTAGACAGGCTCTGCCAAGGTACTCCTGCAGCAGTACAGTATGTGTAAATCACTCAAGCTGTCTGCTGAGGACAGACCAGGATGCAGGTATTTTTTTTTTTTTTTTTGCAACTAGCTAAATTTTGACCTCGACATTTTCTGTAGCCATTTTGTTAAAGCTCACAGTGTTTTATCCAAAAGTCAAACTGAATGCTTGCTATTTTTAAAGCGAGTTCAACCTTTAGAAAAACACGATAGCATGTGACATTTTCACTTCATGTGTTTTTCTTTGATGCCGTTTCCTGAAAAATAACATAAATCACTTTGATTTCCTCATGAGAAGAAAAAGTACATGTGAGTGACTCCTATTTGGCTTCCCCCGCCCGAAAAGTTGTATTTCAAACATCTCAGCGGACAAAAAGAATGCAATCATGCCACTAAAACTCAATATTTCTGCTGGACACAGTGAGTGGTGAGTGAATCAAAGGGCAGGCTTTTCCCTCACTCCAACCCACCCATATACACACACACACATACATTTAAAGTGCTCGCATACACACAGATACGCATACACACACACGCTCCTAGACAGAAACATACACACATTAGTCGACAGGGCAGTACACTGAGGTGGTTTATGCTTCTTGTCAGTTGGAGGGCGTGATGAAGTAATGATTAATATGGGGGATGTTTGGAAATGTAAATCTGTGCTGCAGCACAAATAAACCAGGGGGGTTTCTTGGGATGATTAAATGGACATTTCACAGTTGATTGAGCATGCAAAAAGTCATCCATTTCCCCCTAACTCTGTAAACAGCAACGGCTACCCCCTTTCCTGTGAAGTATATGATGGTCGTTGTGGTTTTATATGCACACACAGGCCATTGAAGACGAATGAGTGGCTCAATTTATATAACCACTGGGATCTCCTGATTAGGTAATTTATATGGAGGACAGGTTTATAACTGCTAACTCACCGTCATGTCCCGCAACAATTACTTCTGAAATCCAGCTGTAAAAGCAGACAGTAAATTCTGCATATATCTTTTGCTGTCATCAGGGCCAATAACCTGAGATCTGATTTTCAATAAATCTTTTTTTTTATGAAATGGAGGGCAATTACATCAAGAGAGAGAGACTTTCGAAATTGATCCAAGGAGTGAGGAGTGACATGTATAGTGTCTATCTAAGATTGCCCTCAGTGGCCCCTGTGAATCTAAAAAGGTTCCAATTTACAGTATGCGCCTCACATATTTGAGAAGGTATCATCTCTTAATGGGTCAGGAACTCATCTACTGAGGGGGAAAGCAAAAACAAACATGTTAGATAACATAAATTCACATTAGTACTGGAGGAAAACTAAATCTTCAGTAATTGGATCAACATATGACGGTTGAAAGAATGACTCAAACAGTAGGAGTAAAGAAAATCAAGATTGCCATTTAGATGTCATGTAAAGTCCTGCTACATCAGTTTGCATATATGTATAAACATACATTATAGCTGTAGGCTACAGCACTCATCACAAAGCCAAATATAATCACTGAAAGTATACATGACTGTAGGGTAGTTGACTTTGCTGTTGACCCCGAAACATTGTCAATTTCCTGTGCCTGTGTCACGTGGGTTTCGCTACCGCCATGCAGTAACTCTGAGTCTATTACATACAATGGGAGAAGTGAACGGGAACACAGATTATGACCATTTTTTTCTCCCCATTGTCACCAAAGCAAATATTTACAAAAAACAACAAACTCATGCGATATCTGGCAACACAGGGCGTTAAGTCAAACTGAAGTTAACATCAACTAACACCTGCAAATGCCCGAGCTAACTCATTTTTGTAATGCTAACTATGTTTGTTAGCTGTGTGCATATGTAATGTAAATAAAATGCAAATACGTTAGACAGCGCCCACATATGAGACAGGAAGTGTGTACCATTTCATACCATTAGCGCCACGTGTTATGCGTCACATGCAGGGTGTTTTGTTTTGTTTTTTTATACTTTATTAATCCCTCAAGGGGAAATTCTATTATAAAGCATTCTTCAGAGATTCTCGAGAGCTTTACCGACGTTGTCTCTAAAAAGGAAATTACAGTTGCAAATCCAATCAGGTGCAGATTCACTGAGATGTATTAAAAAATGAAATGCATAAAAAGTATAATATAAACAATATGAAATTTAACAAGAAAGTCTTGTTAAAAATATCATAACTGTGAAAGATACATTTAGTAAGTTGTGAAACATAAACAGTACGTATAAGATAATACAAATAGACATGGAAGTGTGGAATACATACAACTGACTTAGAGTTGCAGGAGTTTAAATTATAAAGTCAAAAGATGATCCGTGACTTTACTGTTCTTAAAGTCTGCAGGAAAATACTTTTGACTGTAAGTAAACAGTAAAGTAAGCTCTCTTGGGCCAAAGTCTTTAAGACCCAAGGTTGTCTAACTAAATGTAAACATAATCTTGCCTCTGTCGACCATATTACTTATTAAAGGTAAGGTAATAACGAGGTGTAATTCTCTGGTCTCACTAAATAATGATGAGAAGTTACACAACACTTCTTAGCTCCTTTCTGGTTCTCTGTCTGATGGTGCCAGATGGAAAAGGAGAAGGAAATGTGCAAGTTACATTAAAACTCATTTAAAGTTTAACGCTGTGGTCCAGCATTCATAAAAAATAGCTTTCGACATCTCTCTCAGTATATGTTGGTTGGTTCTGGAAAGCATCTGGTGAGATGTGGATGTGTGCTATTAACAAGTCCTCCGGTTGGGGTCCCACCCCAGCATGGCTGCTTGTTAAATGGCACTCTCTTATGGAGACAAATCACCCACTGGTTAGGGTTTCAATGAAAGGGGATACAGTTAGAGTACATAAATATAGCCAAAGGAAACACCACTAACCATGTGATACTCAAACGATAGACTTTTTGTGGCCAAGGTCCAGCTTTCACTGCGAAGAGACTCGGCTACCAGAACAGCTAAAAGCTCACAGTATACAGTGTGTATGGAAATTAAATCTGCGGCAGAGCGCAGGCTCAGATAGTTTTCGACAAGCACATTTAACTGAACAGATGAGACGGATGAACCATTAAATAGCCCACAGAAAATACAGAGACTACAGGGTGTGTTGTTCTGTGATCTGTAGAAAGGCGGCAGCTTTTACTTGAATTTGAATGTTTATTTCAGCCAAATAGAGTCAAAGAGATGTCTGTAGAAAGTAATCAGGAAAGATAGGACTGGAAAGATATGTCCCTCTGAGTGCTTATTAAAACCCTGATATGCAGAATTGTGTGTGTGTGCGTGTGTGTGTGTGTGTGTGTGTGTGTGTGTGTGTGTGTGTGTGTGTGTGTGTGTGTGTGTGTGTGTGTGTGTGTGTGAATGTAGAGTGTGAACATGCATAATGTGGAGAATTCATAACTGCTACAGAAACAAAACAAAAAAATGATGTGAATCGCCATAAAGTTGTCTCTCTTTAGCACAAGGGGAATTAACTCTGTAATTACAGTTAACTAGTAAATCTTTACATACACAATTATTGGATGTTAACGTTGATGTTATGCACAGGAATAAAGAGTTTGGTTTTCCCGCTAGTGACCATATATAATTAAATGGATTGTTAAGTGCTTTAATGATAATTGGATTGAATTAAAAGCAGTTTTCTGGTTGCCTTTTTATAGCTGAAAAGATGCCTACAAGGAAGTCAGCAATCTCTGTCCTGTGATCATGTCGAACTCCTGACAGACGGCGGAGCACTTTATCATGAAAAATGTATCACAATGCTCATGGATCAAATTAGCAATTACAGCTTCGAAAGTTCACGATATTTAAGAAGGAAAAGAAAAATCATTTTGCATCTCGTATGGTTGACTTCCCCATCAACTTCATATTTGTTCACAGCTGTCACATTGATTCTCTTTCTTTTCGCCAGGAACAAGGGGATATTGTTCTATCGTTTCAGAGTGAAAGCATGCAGGCACTCAACCTGTCGAAACCATGCTGCGCAGTGTTGAGCTCTGAACTGGAAAATGCTCTCTGCCTCCCTGCAGTTTTGGGCTGTCTGAAGTAGTGGTTCTCAAACATTTTCATGTCACAGAAGCCCGAATAGACGCACATTAGGCCAAAGACTCACTGCAGCCAGTAGATTACATCCCCATGACACTCCCCTTTATAAAATCCTTGCTGTTGACTATTGAATTGTATAACCGCCTGAGTGCTACAATCATCATCCTGATACGTCCTCTATACGAGAAAATGTCTTAATTTCTAAGTTTAAATGTTTACCGGCTCTCTGGCCCGACGAGCCTGTGTGTATGAGAGAGTGCTGGGCTCACTAACTTGTGCTTACGCTCAACAATAGCCCACTCCGTCGCTACTGCTGCGGCTGTAAAAAGGTAGATAAATAGTTTTGAGCGTCACAACCACCGCAAAATGATTCGTTTCACCGTCAGAATTTAAGACATTCAGTCAGATACATTTGAAAAGTCTACAAGAGCCGCATGGTTTCATTATGCTAACCCCCATTCAAGTTAGCATAGGGCTAACTGGAAGTGTTTTGAAAATGAATTTTATATACTTCTTTTTAATCATTCAAATGTGGCTGGCTGTTTCATAACATATTTTCATGTGGTGTGTCAAATGCAGAACACATTTATTTTGTGCTTTACAAATCAAGTGTACAGTCATCACACAAATGGGTGGCTCCATTGTTATCAGAGAGCACAAGCAACAGGTACTCTAAAGTAAAAGCTTGGATGATTAATTGTTTGCATATCTCCTGCTACAAAATTCAATGAACTGCCATAGACATTAAACATTAACAGAGAATAACATGTCATTCTTTTGATTGGCATCAACCATGAAATGCAGTTTGAATCACATTGTATTAAATAATAGTCTTTGTCTTTGTTTGCTAACCACTAGATTGGCCTCCCACAAAGAACCAACGGTGTGTTTCTTTGAACCAGCATTTAGACCGACAAACACAAACATTTGACAAAGAAAACCACCTATTCATATTTCATAATAGGGCTCCCATGTGATCACTGAGTGTAAATCACACATCCACAATTTAAAACAGATCTATTTTGTATAAGCACTACATCAGATCGCTCGTATTACCTGTGGCGCCCTGGACTGAGGCCTATTCAGAAAATGCACACAAAGCACACAACACATTCAGCTGCGCCTCGGCTGCTCCTGGTTATGCAGTGTTTCATGACGCCATGTTTGCAGTGAAGTACTGAGCAGCTTATTAATCAGTGCTGAGAGGTCTCCCATCCATCCAGGCATATTGCTGCTTGCCTGTGGAACATTTTAAAGGCAAGCAGGTCTATACAACAACCATTAAAAGCACAGAAAGCCATATCCCTGTAAATTATTTAGCTGGGATAGGGTAGTAAATCAGTGTGAGTGTCATATACTGAACATGGCACATGCCGGAGTGAAAAATGCATACAGAGCGACTATTCACACTTGGCGCTGAGCGTGGCATTTAAAACCCTGTGTCGTCCGCCATCTCTCCACAGCCCTGTCAACTTCAGTCACAACCGATTCATTGAAGTTGATTATGAATGATCCATTTTGGGAATTTGTACAATTGCACTCTGCTGAGTATTGAGCTAGTGTACACTGGAAGCGGTGGCTTGTGTTATGTTTCAAATAAATGCTTTATTTTTTTATATACATTGTTATTTCAAAGAATGAGGCAAGCAAAAAGCTCTCCAGTGCATCGTAAATGGAAAACCGTGTTCAGTGTTAAACATGGGATGAACAGAATTGTGACTTGAAGCATTTTGTGGCATTATTGGTTATGCCAGGAAAGCCTTGGTAAAATCTGTGTTTTCAGAATAATGCTAAAGACTCAACACCCAAAACTAAACATGTTGTAGTTCAGCAATAATCAGTCTTCCTTCACACAGCTATTCAAATATTCCATTTGTAATTTTTGAGGCAAGAGTTATTCCTGAACGTCGGTGCTTGAGATCTGGCTTGTCGACAGGCTTCACTGTGACTGACACACTCATCAAAATGAGAATCCTTCTTGCCTGGGGGAACTGTGATACCTGTCAAATGGTGGATATCTTTTAATGTTCCTGTCTCAAATGCATGTCAGAGCAAATGCCAAGTCATAACATCAGTTATTACCTGGATGTTCAACGCCTGATTCCTCTTATTTACCTTAGGTTTCAAAAGATCCCTTCACTTGTCTTTTCCGCTTTCTTTGTGGTGAGAATCATCCTAGTGACAGTTTTTCTATCTTGAAAATTTCAGTAGATTTCATCTGTTTATTTTTTGATTGACTCCTTGGGTGTGCGGCGGGTGTGCATGTGTAAGTTATGTGTGCTCTCTCATAATAGGTAAAGCCTTAAAGGTTGATGGCTTGCATTTGTCAGCTTTTATTTTAAAGAAAATTAACTATTACAGACTGCCACATCAGAAACACTCTGCAGGCTCCTGTGTGTTTTGTGACCTCCAGCTTATTCATATACTGCCTGTCTATAGGGGAAGCACTTCTGGCACTCAAAAAGATGTGTCAGGTCATGTCACATTGTAGAGAGAGAAGCCAGTTTCTTGTCACATAAAACAGTTGCACTTAATCCAAAGTAGGGGTGTTGTGATATACCTGTATTGATGATAACCGTGATATCAAATATTAATATCATGTTGATGATACACATATATTATCGTGTAAATAATCCAGCGTCTCTGAAATCACTTTATGGTTACAGACTCCACCTCTATACACAAAAAAACATTCAATAAACAGTTAAAGATGAATTTGAGTGATTGCAACGTTATTGTTTTTTGGGGGAGTTTTATTCAAATGTTCAATAGATATCACAATAATATCTTTTTTGGGAATTCTTTTTGCCATTATAATTGTGTAGTTAAAATCTGATATTAGCCCTAACCCAAACACTGAGGGATGCCGACTATCACACATACATCTGTTCTGTTTCAATACTGTGTGTTATATGTTGGATTGTGAGTGCCTTCTCTTCAGCGACCAAATTAAGTCGTATATAAGTAATTAGAAATAATAAACAGGACTCATCCTGTCATGCCATTGCAACATCTTTGCTCCATTCATACTCGCTACATAAAGTGTCACTATGTACACACACACACACACACAGAGGGAACATCATACAGGCAGACTCTGTATCACAGTGGTCTGCAGCTGAGATGGACTGTCTGTTTGCATTTCTGTTTGACTAGCCACAGGAAATGAAGATAGACAGCACATGTCTTCTGTATCTGTCACAGGACATGGTACAGTTGGACAGACGTAGGAGGTTTTTTCTTCTTATCGCCATCTTGAAACCCCTCAGCATCGGGCAACTACATGACTTAATACAGTCCAGCTCCATCTGTAAAAGTGTAATGACAAGATCACCCAGCCTCTAAATAAAACTTGAGATCACTAACTGGAATCCAGACTAAATTAAAACATGATTTCTAGCTACTTTACATAATTGTTCTATTTTTGTTCTTGTAAATGTGATCACCTAAAAAGATATGCTGAAGTTATCTTGTTACATTTGCTACATTTGTCCTTTTCCCTATGAAATAATGTCCCTATAATCATATTATCATGGCGGGAAATACAACTGAGGCATCTTGATTTTCCTAAACTCACATTTTACAGAATAATGTAGCCGGAACTATTATAAATAGGCAACTTATTTCAAAAGGAAAATGGAGAAACTTGCTTGCTCAGCATACGGCCACCTATAATGTTCTCACTTTACCTTCTGCAGGGCAGAAGACGACAACAACAAAGGGAACAAACAAATAGATTGTAGGTAATTTGAGGTTCAATTTATCAGTTAACACTAAAATGTGTTAAAGCAATAAAAGTGATGCGAGCCCCCATATTTCCTGGAGCTGTGTTGCTGTATGTCTGGCCCAATTTGTCTCCCAGTCAGGCCCATTAGTCTACTGCGCTCCCTTCTTAATACGCTCGGCTCCTCCAAATGCCTCAAATCAATGTGTGATACATCGCAGCATCATCACTTACTGCATGTGGATGAGTTGAGATATGTCCCCCTCTCCTCTTATTTCCTTGGAGAAGTCTCTATTGAAAGTCATACGAGCACAGGCAGAGAGAAGTAGTTTGGTTTAGGCTTGGCGGTGTGCAGGCGAGGGAATTGTTTGGTCCAATGACATGAATGAATTGCTGGAGTAATGTGGAGGCTGGTAATAGTTGAATAGTTTATATCAATGTGATAAATATAGCTCTCATAAATCACATAAGTGTTATATATTGCTGATTTTCACACTTGGCTCTGACCAGGAAACTCTGAAGAATATCCTAGTGGAGTGTATACAGAAAGTTCTGGGTCTTCAGTGGTTCCTTAAATTGGATAATGGTCCTATGGAGTACCACCGATACACAGTGAACTATTAATGCTCCCATATGGTTCTTTACGGGTTTTGTTTCTCCAAAAACAGCCGCACAGGTGGGAAATGGAGCCGAACACAAAGGCAACTGTGTGTTCACTCCTTAACTGCTTTTCATTTAAGTGAAATAGCTACGTGTTTGCACAGAACTCACTTGATAAGAGAAGTTTTTAATGTTCTAATCGTATATCTTTGTTAAGTGTAGTCACATTCTGACTAAGCAAAATCTCCAAATAGTAGCACTCATGTTAGCTGTGTGAGACATCAGCTAGAAAATATGCTAACGTTAGCATATCACAGCAGCAGGTTTTCATTTATGAATGACTCTTTGCACATTGTAATAGTTGGTTGTAATAACTGGTTGTGTACTGAAGCCATTGTGTTTTATTGTAATGCATAAACAAAACATTTTACTTTATGAGGAACTTTCCATTCGCAATTTATAAAGGAAACATTTTGAAGTCATAAAGAAGAGCAGGGTAAGTTAGCCACGATACTGACAACCAATCCCCCCATTAACCAAACCCCATGGGCACCACTGCCAAAAAGTGGATGAAGTCTTGTTATATAACTTTTGGTTGTATCCACTTTCCTTCAACTTGACTCAATCTTCACCCACTTCAGTTTGTGATTTTCTTTGAAAATCCCTTTGAGAATGTGCCTGAACTTTCTGCATCCAGCCATTAGTCTTAATGCGTAGGTGGATCAAGCAACGACGACACCTATGGAGCAACATTTTCCACTAAAGAAAAAGTCATAAAGCCAAATAGTTCATTGCTCAAAGCCAACACATTTTGTGGTTACACAGCACTGTTCATCTAGCACCCAGCAATGCATGATACATCCGCAATAATCCATTTAAGTGAAGAATGAATGTTCCTTTAATTCAGTTATGTGATTTAGTGTGTGGGATATGACATTACAACAAAAACTCCACAGTGTAACTTTATAGCTTTCATGTAGCACTTAGTCACTAAGATGCTTGTTTTGTCCTCAAGCTAACTAGTGTTGTATTAGTATGCAAATATATTTCAGATTTTCATAAGATTGCTTAGGGCCTGTATTTTTCATGTGTTGTGTGGATTCTGCTTAGATGTTGAATGACATGTCCTGCCCGGTGATGCCAGGTCAACTTTAATCATTTTAATACATTGTATCCTGTTAGCTTCAACACATGGAGTGGTGCACTGTGCTTTCCAAAACCATCTCAGGGTTATTCATATATTATAAATTATTCATAATTTGTTCCATACAGTAACTCTATCTTTCATTTTAATTTGCATTATTTCATTTTCTTATGGTAATTATTATTGCCATGTGTGCAAGTGCAATATTTACTTCCAAACCGATTTTACTCAGTTATGTGTGGCATTTATTTATTTTCTACTGTATGACCTTAACATTTAATACACTAAAAAGCTCAAGTCATTTTTGTGTCATTCTAGCAATGACTTGGTGATAAATGTAAGAATTTAGACTTTTTTCTTTGGCACTAATCATGGATGTAAATGTAACTACTTCACTAAGTTACCAACCATCTAAATCTGCTATATTTGCCATACATATTTGCAATTGATGCTAATAAAAACCGCTAGGTATGGTAGCCATATCAGACAAAAAATGATTTGAATCAATTACGAGTCACAGATGAACCAGCGGCCTTTTGCTATTGTGCACACACACCCGTTTGCATAATACAGTCTCCTCAAATGTAGGCCAAACCTGCAGAGAGTCATCCAATGAAATAACCAATAACACTTGTTTTACATAAAGTCATGAATCACTTAGCTATTAAATGTGTTTGTTTTTTTCCAGGAGTGTAAGTTGTGTACATTTCCAGAAAGTAAAATTGAAGAGTATTGACCAATCATTATACTGTATCTTAATCCAATCCAAAAGACCAGGGTTTATGTAGTTAGTAAGCATGTGAGTCATGGTAATTGGTGGCCCACACCCATGGAAATGACATCATGTACTCATACTGTCATGTAAGGCCGGTGACACACCATCAGGATTTACTCATAAAAAGGGTTGGAACAGCAGAAGACAGCAATTATGTGGTAGACTGAAACCTCAACCTGTCAAAAGAACTTGGAAAGCCAATGACTTTATCTCAAATTAGGTCGGATGACTTTGTCTTTGATAATCCACTGGATGGCTACACACAAAGACAGAGGCTGTACTATGTCTTATATTGTATTCACACAGCTTCAAACTATTAGAATAACCTTGTGATTGTGTGCCGTAACGCCCCGGCGATACAGTGCTTAGGCATTGCTGATTTCCAATGAAGGCAAAAAGCCTTTTGCAGTTGAGCTCATGCATGACATTTTCCCTGCTTTTTTTTACATTTATTCGTGACAGACAACAACCTCATCAGCTTCCATACTACTCCAACACACTCCATTAAGGTGCCTGGGATAAGGGTGCATTTCCATAAAATATTCTTTGTCAGAATCAGAAAATGGGCAAATTATCTGAACACTAAAACACCCCAGCGCACCGTAGATCCCAAAGTAGACAGAAATGACCTCATTTGCCTGTCTAAGCACAAGAAAGTGTCTCACTGGTTCCAGAGCTGAGTGGCACAGATAGATCAACACTGCCACTTCTCTCGCATCACCTGGATGAGCACTTTGTATTTGTAAATCAATGAGGAGGGTAACCACATGTAGAAGAGCTGGGAGGGATTACTCTCTGCCTTGGCACAGATTTTGAGAACCAAATTACCTCTATTACTGCTCTCAGTTGGAGACTGCATTCTAGGATCAATCTGTCAGAAAAGCGTACTTTTGCGTTGATGGATATGACGTGACCAACAACAATGTTGATTGTTTTAATCTCCTGGATAATAGGCTGATTTACTACGGATTTGCCTAAAGCTGTAGGTCTGGTTATGACCATCGAGTCTCTGTTTTGTTTTACTGTAGCTCACTTTATGGCTTCATTACTACAATCACAAAAGCCGCGGACACCTCAACAGCCCATATCACCATAAATCACACACTGCGATAAGGACAGTCGGGTGTTTCAGCTTAAAAGACACCGTTTGCTACAATTGGAGCACAAAGGCGTAGTTTCAATGTAGGCGCCTCGTGTAATGTACAGTATATGTATAAAGGCTGAGATGGTAACAGACTCTGTGGTGTATAAGTAGATGTAAAATCTAAATGTATTTGTAAAGTAACAATCTATACTTCTACTAAATATCAAGTGTCCATAAAGTAAACCGTGCAAACAAAGCCATTATTGAAAGGTATCTTTTTCCTACCAATGAGAGCTTTTATATTGTAATCGCAGCCTGATAAAACAACTACACATGCATTCATAAAAGATAATAATCACTGTGTGACTTATGTCTGGCACGGGGTTGAACATTATAGCAGCTTCCCCTTATTGACACAGCTGTTACACAAACTATAGACTTGCCACTGCAGACAACGGCATGTCTTTATATTGTGCCACACACCCACTAATGACAGCTTTAGTGGTAGTAATTCAGTTGGGTTGACTATGGGGTTAGGTGTGTGTGAGTCACGTCCTGTGTGTGTGTGTGTGTCCCCCCCTCTCGCCAGATGTCCTGCCAGGTTTCCTGCGGTGTCTCTCTCGCTTATAGAGGATCCAAGTATCTCCCAAGAATCTAAAATGGCTGCTTTAGGTCTTGACCAGAAAACTGATGAAGCACAGCAAAAGCTTTTTTTTTTTTTTTTTTAAGACTTACGGTTTTTCATACTTTTAATTAAAAAAAATAGTTCAGTGGCTATGTTTGTTAGCTGCTAACATGGATGTGCATGTATAAGACCATCCATCAGGCAAACCAGGCAGGAGCATAACTGTGAGGCACCGGAATGAGCGGCTGTCTTCATTAAGGAATGGCAAATGTCTAATGTAATTTAATATCTTCTTTAGTAAGACCATCACTTTAAACTCCCTAAACCCTTAAAGGTATACCCCTGAAGTAAAGTGTTGGGCCTTACTGCTTACTTTTTGCAATTTCTGATTCTGACCAATTTTAATTTGGAAAGGCCCTGCTGCCATGTAAAAAGCCTTATCATAGCACTGTTCATGTTTACTGTTCCAGATTACTTACTACACCTCCCACAGCACATTGTCCTCTCAAGACTCATCAGACTATTAATTTGGTTAATAAGATCCCTCTTAAATCCATAAAAAATATATTAAGCAGATTTGTAATCACCATGATCCACTTAATTTCACCTCCTTTTTTTTATTATTTAAATTATTAAATTAAATGGTACCATTACGCTCTGGCTTGATGTACACATTTGTTCTGTGGAGCTCCGTGCACACCTCAGCACTTTAAGGTCTTGATGGACAAAGTGGATGTGCACTTTAATACTCCTGCATACTCTAATAACCCCATGTTCTCTCTCTCCTCTGTGTGAAATCTCCAGTGAAGGAGGGAGGGAGGGGGTAATTCATGCACACATGTGCCTGCCTGTTCCTCCAGTGACAGGGCCAGGGGGAGGGGCACATGATAAATTGCCTTCCACCGGGACCCTCGGAGCCCAGCCACCATGATGTGGGTAAAAATGGAAATTGCTCCCTTTCACCGTCATTACATCAGTTTAGGGCGCGTGTGGGCCTTATACACACTATGAGAGGAGTTTGTTTCGTCTGAATAGCCGCTGCGCGATAGACAAGGGACAGCATAGCTGAGGAGGCATTCTTCTAAATAAATAATAACTGTAACACAGCTGGGTCAACAATATGCCGAAAAGAACCGAAAGACGAAGTTAATGTTGTGTAGTGTCGAAAATAGCAAAGATAAGCATAGGCTAAATATATAGGCTCTTTTTATCATTATGTTGCGGTTTAAAGTCATACACAGTGGGTAATTAATGTGTCTGTGTGAACTCAATTATCTACCCATGCACCAATTTCGATTTTTAAAGTTTTCTATATTCAAAGACACAAGTTCAAATAAGCAGCTGATTTTGCTTATGGATATCACAAACACAATCAGCAGTAACAATACGTTCATTGCCGTTGTATGTGCAAGAAAAAGAAATACGACTTGTTCATGTTGTATGTTATTTGTAA
Organism: Cottoperca gobio; assembly: GCF_900634415.1. Classification (NCBI taxonomy): domain Eukaryota; kingdom Metazoa; phylum Chordata; class Actinopteri; order Perciformes; family Bovichtidae; genus Cottoperca; species Cottoperca gobio. Next base: position 15,357,045 of record NC_041369.1, on the reverse strand, counting down.
TTTAAAAATATATAAATAGGACTCTAATATGTTCCTAGTCTTTGCCAATTTAAACTACGAATTGTGGGTGTTCGTACCTGCATGAAAGTCCCATAACTTTAAGGATTTTCTTTTTTACTAACACATTTAGTGCATTAGATTTACGGCTGGATTAAATTATCAAATGCAAATTAAATAATAGAATCCTGTTAATGATGAAAAATAACCTATACCGATTTGATATATGAAAGAGTTAATGGCTCTGGTGGAGCATCAGAGGCTTGCTCTCAGCCCACAGCTTTATCCTAAATAAAAAGACCCTCTGGTCGAAGACGCTTGTAAGATTCCATTAAATCAAAAAAGAAAAAACGAGAAATGTATTCAAGTAACCGTCCATCTTTCTTTTAAGTTTATCAAATGTAAGGTTTTTTATTTTATATTTAATTTCAGCAATTTAAAACACAAAAGCGTGAATAGGATTTTTAAACCACAGAACAATCTGCTGTCCTTGACCAACTTTTTTTTCCTGTTGTATTTCATTTTTAATTTTTTTTTTACTTTTAAGCCGGGAAAGTGGCAAGTAAGCTGTCAAATCAATTCTCAAACAACTTGACAAATGTAACCCACCAGCAAACTAAATTCTCTCATACAAATTCACTTCATAGAGCCCGTTTAACTTTGTGTAGACACACACACACAACGAATTTCCACTCTCATTCAAGTTTAATTTAAACTTTATAACACATGTGCTCTGATAAAAGTAAACGATTAAAGCTTCTCAGTTATTTGGCATATGAACTAATATAATGGAAAGAAAGAAAGAAAGAAAGAAGCACATTATATCAGCAGATAGTCAAAATGACTTCTGATATGACAGCAGTAAATTGTTTTAAAAGGTATGACAGCCTGTAAAACCTATAGGCCATGTTACGGAAATGATCAATAAGGTTTTCTTAACCCCATTAATTTAACAGACCAATTTTAAAAACTGTCAGTGGATTATAAATTCAACTATTATTTTACACCAAATAACGTTAATACATCAGAAAATGAGGCACACGGAGATATGGAACAGAATTGTTTCTTATTTTTTCCAGAATACATACAAAAAAATACCAATTCTCTTTCCAAGGTGTACACCTGAAAAATAACGGCAATTTAAAATGTGGACAATTTCTGAACTTTAAGAAACAAACATGCATGTAAATTATTTTCTTCTCAATGAGACATTAAATAAGAACACATACAATCATAGCAATTTCAAATTAACATCGAAATGAAGACCCCTACTTTAATTAGTACTCTAACGTGTGTGTGTGTGTGTGTGCGTGTGTGTGTTTTCATTTTACCTATAGAGTTCAGTTTCAACATAATGCACTTTTTGAGTTGCTCAAATATTTTCCATTTGCAGCTATTATCGCCTGCTTTTAAGCAGACATATAAATAAATACAGTTGAAGTCCAAGGATCCCGCCCATAAGTTTAGCGCTGTTAATATAAAAGTCTTTATATTTGCATTCTTAGAACTATAAACTTTTCAAAGTCCTTTTTTTCCCCTCACTGGTATCCAAGCGCTGATGCTGTGGTGAGTCTCTGGCCATACAGTGCATAAGGGGAGTAGTAAGGACCGGTGGCAGCAGGCATTGGAACAGGGCCACCAGGGTTTGGCAGGGGGCTTTTGGAGTACGGATGGTAGCGGCTGCTGAGTCCCAGCGCGTGATGCGGGCTCCTTAGAGCCAAAGTTCCGGGGCTCCCGGGGCCACCTGACTGTGGCATGTGCATATGGCAGGCCATGGCCGCTGCTGCAGCGTTGGCCAGTGATGAAGACCCGGGATAACCAGAGATCAACTTCTCCGCCCCACTAAAAGCAGTGTGAGTCCTCAGGTGATTCAGGAGCTCTTCTGATGAGGAGAAACGCTTGTCGCACGGTCCATTTGCTGACACCCAATTACAAACATGGGGGAGAGGGTCATTGGGGAGCATGAAACCGTATGGGTACAGGGGGTGTCCGTTAAATGATGGCGCCGAGGTATGAACGCCATGCATGGGGTGTGTCGGGTACATTAGTGGGTAGCTGGATTTGAGGGCGTTAGCGGCCGCTGCAGCTGCAGCTTCGTGCGTGCAGGAAGCACTGGCTGCGCCCGCTAAGTGACTGGCACAATGGTAACTGAGGCAGTAAGGGTCTCTGCAAAGGCTAGGCTGACATGATGGACGGTGGAGAAGCCCCAGCCAAAGGACTGGATCCAGCCTTACTGCAGCCCAGTGAACTGGCCAGCTGTGCGTTTACCAAGCTCCCTCCGTGGGACAGGAAATGCTGAGGGTAACCAGCATAGGCCCCAGCCAAGCTACCCGGGTAGGTCATACCAGCAGGAGGCAAAGGGAAAACTGTCTGTCCGGGTTTGTAAGGAGAAACCGGCGCCACAAGTCCTGACCCGAGAACGGATGCGGAGGATACAGAAGTTACAGATGAGTCCGAGGAGGAGGTTTTAGTGCCAGGTGTCGTCTCCTGGTGTTGGTTGACCTCCACGTTAATTCCACCACAACTCACGCTTATCCTGCTGTGACTCGTGGTGCCAGACCCGTCCGTACTTTTATTACAATCAGACTCCTTCTTGTCATCCCTGTCCCCACATTTCCCGTCCGATGGCATGGGGGATGCAGAAGTGCTGGAGTTAGGGCTGCCTGTCCGCGGTGTAAACGGCTGGCAGGTGGCGCTCGGCACTCGGAAACCAGTCTTCTCTCCGCTTGAGACGCCTGAAGACGAGTCCTTCTTATCTGAAGGCTTCGAATACGGTTTGAAGCTAGATTTGTCATCCACACCGATGTCACTCATTTTCAAAGGACCAGATTTAGATTCCTTCTCACTAGATCCATTTGTGACGGAGGATAATTTGGAGGAGGGTGGTGGGTCCGGTTTGCCGATCTGAGAGCAAGTCTGCGCCAGCAGAGCCAACGGACTTTTCTTGGCATCTAGCTGCAAAAAAAAGATAACAAATATGTTGATAATTCTATTTAGACCCACATCGACTACTTTATTGTATGATTACAAAATACATAGACTGAGAGAGAGCCGTTTAATAGGGATATGCGCATTTCTAAACGGGAACATCCATTTGGTAATTACGCACGGCTCTTCCGTGAACAAAAAACAAACTGCGAGGCTTTATACTACACATAACTGTTTTCAACACTGGAATCACAGTTGGACAGGATATATTACGGGATAACAGCAAAAGGCTCCCAAAACGTTGTTACGCAAAAAGCACATATAACTAAAATAGGCTACCTGACATTGTAATTATACCTACATTAAGTAATCTAAATCTTCCTCTTACCTCTATAGGACTAATCGGGGTAGAAGGCAAAGGCTGCAGATACTCCGGGTGCAAAATGTGTCCCGACCGTGCGGTAAGCATTTTCAAAACCTTGATGGGAAGTCTTTTTGCTTGCCGTAGTGGATCACACGGGGGTGCTGAGTGGAGAAAAGGCTTGTTGATGCTCGCTGAGCTGCTATTCCGAGAATTGCTGCTTTCCCAGGCTACACAAATACCTCTATTTTTCAGGACAGACGCCGAGGGCGATGTGATCATGTCCCAATTGTCAGGAAATGAAACGGCAATGCTTTAGTCAGATTCATTAAGAAAATCAAAAAAGCATCGAGCCTCTCTCTCGGGGAAAACGAATCGTAAAACGGTTCAATAATAAGTAATCCTGGTAGTAAAGAAGCAAGGCGCGGCTGCTGGAAGGAGACCGCGCGAGTTTATCGCAGATCCGAGGCTGTGTCTTGCACCATGAGCGCTGCGCCTTGAGTGCGTCTGTCTGCAGGTCCTCGCTCTGTACTCCCGAAGTACGAACTGGTAGAAATGTTCACTTCAAAAGCATCTGAATTAGTCCGAGATTAAAGCCTTTGCCGCCTTCCAATCAAATGGGACCCTGAGGTGATTGGAGGGTCAAGGGGATGTGACGTTCTCCTCTTTGTAAGCGCCTCTATTTCGACAGCTCGGGGGAGGAGATAGGCTTAAATATGTTGGTTACTGGGAACGCTTACACTATTTTGGATGTGGGGCTTCGGCTTCAATGCGCGCCAGGATACAGAATCATGTGGCAATAATACAATAGATGAACAATCCTTTCACTTTTAAAATTAAAAACTTCACTGACTTTATCACTTTTTATATAATTTTGTCTACTAAGAAAGTTTTGAGTTTTGAGTATGGACGTTTTGAGTATGTTCGTTAAATCAAATGGCACTCAGTTTGTTCACCTTATTTACTGGGTGGAGTTGAATAAAGGTTTTTATTATTAACAACATAACTAATTGTTATCTTAGTCTTATATTAAACACATGTAAGTTATGATGGCTCGATCTATTAGGCTACTGATTTCTATGGAAACTATAGTATTGACCTTTTCACGGCTTCATTTGGCATTACTAGCTAAGATAATACACATTAACGAAGTTTATAGGTGACATTTATATTATTTAGAAGTCAGTCGTTAGCTTAACAAGTATTTTTATATGTATGTTATTCTCCAACGGTCTGTAGCCCGAGGGACGCACAAAGTGTGCGCACGTCCACCACTGGGACTTTCTTTCCACCGGCAAACATAAAACCAACCATTTCAGCGTGAATTCCCTAAACAGACAAGCGTTGACAGGAATAGACCAATGTAGTGATGGAGGGATGTGAATGTCACATGTTTTCAGTATAATATACACCGCCCTTCTATTTCTATCTCCACCCCTCCGTCAAGTGTCAATTCTGCTCCACCGCAATCAATCAGTTATTTGTCAGACGCTGTCAATCCACCGCTTGATTTATGTCAGCTATTGTGGCTGATTACATGCCAGTGTGACTGCGGGAAAAGAACAAATGGGTAGAGAGACATTATGCTAGAGACACCAAGTTTTCAGAGGAAATAAATCGATTCTCGTGTTAAGATTTAATTTTTAGATGCACCGACAATAGCCGACTTCCCCAGTTCAGACAATGTCGGGAAAAAAGAAGCAAAAGCTGAGGACTAAACTACATTTTCCATTATGTCAATTATTCAACAAAGTCTGTGACTTTTGGAATTCTTCATTAAACACCTCGGAGGTGGCACATGTGATGAAACTTTAATAACTTGCAGACAGTTTAGCTCACATGTTCTGTGAAGTAGCTGTTAGGGCTTTAAGGTGATAAAGTGCTTTTACTATAATCGGCCGATTATGGTGTTAACAAGAAGCCTGAGGGAAACCATGAAAAAAGCGTGTCTTTAACAAATGAAAAAAAACATCAAGACGTCCAAAATAAAAATAAAAACAATTATCGATTATTTTTCAAATAGAAAGTTAAAATGGACAAATTAAAAAACGAGTACATCCATTATCAATTATATTTAATTTAGCCTTTCCTTCTCGTATTACGTTAGTTTAAATAATCTGCGAGAGTAAACATTCATTCAAAAATGATAATGCGCAACAACCCGGTGAAACATCACGGTCTCTCAAAACAGAACCCTGTCCATTTCGGCTAAACGCATCTGCTATTGTGTTGTTAAAACCTGTCATCTGCCTCGGGCACACTGTCATCTGCAACAAGAATAACAAAGACGGGGAACAAAAAAAGAAATCCAGACATTTTATATTGATGTCAGCTCGATTTTATTTACATACAATGAAAATGATTTATTTTCTTTAAGAGGTAGAAAAGCGGACAGGGAGAAAGAAAAGAAGAGAAATGGTCTGTCAGGCCGTTGAGAAAAGAAGTTTAAAATGCCTTGAACTATTCACCGCTGAGATGGCTAATCAGTATTGAGGCTCCAGGGCAATCGGGCAGCTTTTCAATGCGGTTTTCCTTTCATCTCAATCGGGATGGAGGCGCTCAATTAAAAGCCTATCAGTTTGTAAGTAAATCAACGCCTATCAAAGTTGTCACATCAAACAAAACGATTATTATTGCAACCCGCCTCTGCCATTAATCTCTTTCTGTGGTAATCTGCTTGACAGGTCAACTTGGAGAGCAAGAAAACCTGGAGTGGACAGTCAAGGGGCAAAATATCTTTTTTTTTTTGGGTAGAAAAACAAAACAAAAAAAACACCCTATAAATAAAACACACAATGCATTGGAGTTCATAATATGCCGTAAAGGCAATTTAGGATAAAGGGTATTGTGAATAAAATAATATAAACCAAATGTGTTCTACACATAGTACAAAGTAGAATCTAATGCAACAATTTAGAAATATAAACTGACCGTTACACAAGAGGAAAACAACATTTATCTGCTGACAACAGATTGGCTTGAGTTTATAGGCCTACACCGGTCTGCATGACTGACTACAGCTTTGTAAACTATGAATAAATAAAAACTAGCAATAATTGTCTTCTCTATGAATACATAAGTCATCATTTTGAGATAATGTGTAATATAAATAAACAGCAGCTCCAAAGCCAACAGTATTTTTCTTTTTAATGTGAGATTGTAAGAAGGGGGGGGGGGGGGTAAAAGTCTAAATGAGCTCAGCTCTATTCCTTCAAATGTCTTCAGTGTTGTCTGGCAGAAAAGGGGGGACGTTTCACAATATGCAAAGATGTGTGATTGATAACAGGCTTGCTGTTTTCTGCAAGGGCTGTCAGTCCGTGACACAATATGTGAGTTATTAGGGCAAAGAAGGGCAACCATAAATTTTCACTGTCAGGCGAAAACCCTCTTTATTGTCCGTATGACGAATGGGCTTCTGCACCAGACACCAAAATACTCGGCATTCCCCTTAAATGGGAACACATTTTTGCGACCATAATTCATGATATTTAAATAGAAAGTTTTAATATCCCCATATATTTCATAACACTGGCATGTTTATGATTCACTCTCCGCATGCAAATACAACTATTTACATCTCGTGAGGAAATATGTTGAACTTGCAGGTTTACTGCAAACTATATGCTGGGCCGTCTTCTTGCTGTGAAGCGAAGAGGAACACATTTCAATGTTGATTTGTATGCATGTATAGCCACTTAAAATAGAAATTACACAATTAAACAACTTTCCTAATTTCTCCTTCAAATCTTACCTGTATTTATAATTTTAAAAAAGTAGGCTACTTTAATTTTCCAGGCTCTGACTTTTGAAGCTCTTCATAAGAGTTATTATTAGCATTTTTATTTCAGTCCGTTTTCACTCTATTTATTACTTTATGGCGATATTCCAGCTATAACAAAATCTTTTTTTGATAGACAGATATAATCTCAAAATATTAGATAACAGAGGAACAGATCAAATATGATACAGGCAATATTAGGGTATTAAAACCATTAAAATACATGCAAGAAGTAGAAAAGATGTTTGTCAAACTCCAAAGAGGAAGGACAGGTTTACAGGAAAGTCCGTGACACGACATTACCTGGAATCATTTCCTACTAAGCTCCGATGTAAAACGTCAGAGAGGTAAAAAGATAAAAAAAATAAAAAGAACAATGTAACAACATTAAGATGCAGTCCTTCTGTCTAAACGGAACAGTTTTGCATTAAACAAACACGCTATTGCATTCTGTAAAAATATGAAGCACCGCAAAAGGCACAGTGGAGACTAAAGCCATGCACACTCTCGCGCGCTCTCTCTCTCCGGGCATTCAGCAGGGGAAAGTGAGCTTTTCCGTGTATGGGAGGTCCCGCGTGACGTCACACAACGTGCAGCGAGAGCCACAGGAACAACATGGTGTTCCCAAACTTTATCTCTCAACCGAGTGCCATTCGGGGCAAAATATTCAAAATATGCATTGTTTGCCACGATACTTCAATCAAAGCACTACAGCCAGGATTTGAACTCATTAGCACATTTTAAATTAGAGAAGGATAAGCATAGTTGTGAGGTAAGCTGCTTTAGTGTTTGGCTGCAATGTCGGGCTTGCATGCACAGTGACACATACAGTAACTTTTCAATGAATGAATGAAAAAGGAAAGTTTAGTGATGTATAAACCTTAGTTTTTAAAATATAGTATTTTTTTCCACTTTAATAATATAAGTTTTTCATCACCACACAAATGCAGTAGTTGCTTTGGTAGTTTTTTTTCACAAACGATTTTATAATTAATACACGTACCTTTAATATACAGTGTGTCATCATGTAGTATCAGGATTATAAAATCCTTTATTAGAGGAGGGGACAGTGATCCCCATAAAAAAACAGACGTATAACGAGAACGAGAAGTATAACGAAACTGTTGAATTAGGTGCTCTTATTGTTTAGTTGACCTGCCAAGCTATACTAAATTGTGTGAAATAAAAAAGGAGTATTATGCTTGGTAATAAAGGTTTGATACATTCATGTTCCTTGTAAAATAAATATATATTTTTGTATTAAAATATGTGTGTTCATATTTCTCTCAAATAAAATGTTATTTCATTAGGAACATTTTATTTTATTTCAAGAGTTTGATAAAATTATATTGCTAACATCTGCCACAGGTTCTTTGACCTATAGGTCAAGTTGCAGACTTTTCACATCCAAAACCCTCAAAATATAAATATGTGTTGGATATTCTGTGGCAGCAGGGGGAAAATATGAATAGAAAGATAAGTGAGAGTCAAATATGTGATAATATTTCAATAACAAATTTGGCATTATTCTAAGATCCATATAAGTAAATAAATGACCCAGTGCCCATATATCTTTAACCAGTGATCTCTATAGTCAGACGGTTAGGGATACATAATACATTTGAACTTGGGTAGTTTAGGATAAGAGTTGTTACATAACCTACAGATACACAAATGTTACTATGTACTAACGGTTACTATACATTTAATCTTAGAACTTGACCAAGACACAAGCACAAGCTCTTTACAGCATTTAAGAAGTCATCATTATTTCAGAATACACACTGTTGCAATTTTGAACAGGTACCAAGCCAGAAAAGCCACTAACAAAATGGGTTTGGGTTCAGGGTTGGTTCATTATGAAAAATAAAAGTTACTAGAGATATTATTAATAATCTTAAGAAGTCTATACCAATATATGCAAAGTTGACCTGCAGTAGTTGCAAGGTATCCATCAGCCTATGAAGTATATATTACTATAAGTGAAATCTACCTGTTGCCCGTGCCCATACACTATACGGATATAGCCAAGCTAAGCCAAGAATAAAGCCCATATCATTCCAGCAAATGTCCTCTACCATGCAAAGAGGCAGTTTGTGTCTCTGTTTGTTTCTGTCCGTATATATATATATATATATATATATATATATATATATATATATATATATATATATATATATATATATATATATATATATATAGTATGCGGCCATTTTATCTTGCATTCCATTTCAACAGCCTCTTGGGGACAATTAAAGCTCAACTATTATATTCCCAAACTATGGATGGGTGGACAGGAGCATATATTTGTAATCAGTCACTGAATACATTATAGGTTTTACCCCTTCTTCCACATTTGACTGCACTGCAGCAGACATATTATTTTGTCTTTGACCATTGCATTATGACATTAAAACTAAAATATTGCCTATTAAGAGTTTTGTGATGTGGTCTAAGCCAAAAACAACCACAATCATAATATCGTCAACTGAGGGTTAACAAGGTGTATCTGACAAATTGGACAAATTTGAGGTCTATGTCTCAAACGGCTTTAAAGTTAACAGGGTCTATCTGCATCACTAATTCATGAAGATTTTGTATATATTTGCTGAGTCAGTGAGATCTACAAAGGTCTATCTCCACATGTTCAAGCATAATTTTAGTATCACAAAGGTCTATCTGCTGACAACCAATAGCAGGGCGGGAAATGAATCACGTGATCATTTTAAGCACAGGAATAACTTATTCAAAACGTTTTGCTGCCAACTGTTTTATATGTATGTCATCTAGTAGATAGTAGTTCAAGTTAAGATCATTAGTAGTTCAAGTTAAGATCATTAGTTCAAGTTAAGATCATTAGTAGTTCAAGTTAAGATCATTAGTAATTTAATAAAAAGTCTTAAAAATTCAGATTTATTAGCAAATATAATTTTCACTTTTAAGTTTCCTGCCACGTGGAACTTGTGTAAACATTTTTAGAGCTTAATGAAGCTAAGTGCATAATACAGTTGAGGGTTAAATTTTACATTTTCGGGTGGGGAAATGTCAGATAGACCCTTGGGACTCTGGTTTTCCAACAATTTCGGAACCACAAAGGTCTATCTGCAAAATTAGTTTAGTTTCTACCCATAATACGCACTGAATCGGATGGCCCAAATAGTCTTCATTTCACTACCTAGTGTGTAGCATGTGATATGTCTAAATTGGTTGGAATTGGTTTTATAGTGTCCACGTTATGAACTGTTGAATTTTCAAATGTGTTTTTCTCAAAACTCGTCAAAGTGCAGATAGACCTTGTTAACCCTCAGTTGACGATATCTCAAACCTTTGGCATCATGTTATGTATTAGTCTTAGAACTATATAAACTGTATATATATATATATATATATATATATATATATATATATATATATATATATATATATATATATATATATATATATATATTCCACATTACAGGTGGCATTAAGTGGAACTAGCACGTATTAATAACAGTGTAACCATGGACTCTGAACACAGCTCCCTCCTCAGATTAGAGCAGCGTAGTCTGCAGATGGATCCAACCGAAGAATTTAAATTCTTAGTTTAGGACAGTAGAAAATACATTTATTAGCTAGAGTTTGTCAACAAATTGCTTAAATCTTATTTTGCTGTGCCCATTCTCTCCCCTTTTTTTTCCCGGTCTAATGGTTTGTTGCGTATGACATGGTAATCGCTCTGACTGCCACTACTTTTGTCAGGTTTGTATATCACTGTGAAGTGGAATATTAATATCTCACTGAATAAAGTGTTAAACACATCACTATGGAAGTTGAAGCCTCATTCAGAGGGACTCATTCACTGAATGGGATCTGGATGCTAACTATGCTAACTAAGTTTTGGGAATCAGCTCTGCATTGCTTCCAATTGAAAGAGGGGAAGTTAACCCGATATAGGCTATATTTAACATATAAACTATTTGGGGTTCCTTACTGGAGCTGCTGACCCTAACCCTAACCCTAACCCTAACCCTGCGACCCGACCCCGGATAAGCGGTAGACGATGGATGGATGGATGGATGGACTAGACACACTCATTGCTTCCTCAACATTGAAGTTTGTCATTGAAGTTAAACATTGTTTGAGAATACTTCCAATACTGGTAAACAAGAGCCATGAGCATCAATCTTATTTGCAATGGTTGAAAGTAACTAATTACATTTACTCCTGTACTCTATTGCAGTACAATTTTGAGGTACTTGTAGTTTACTTGAGTAACGCTGTAATGGATTAATTGCTGCCCGCTGTATTCAATGGAAAAACCCCCACATATTTTATAAAACTGAAAGTTGCGACATATGTTTTTGTGTGATCGAATACAGGGGGCAGCACTAAACTTTCAGATTAGTTTCAAATTACAACAAGCAAACTAATTCCCCCGCAAAACCCACAAACTAACAAACAAACAAACACAAAGATAAACAACACCATAACTCATAACAACAAACAAACAAACATATTTTATAATTTACTACTGGTGGTAAGTGAGAATATAGATTTAGTTTTATTTGCACAGCCGCTGAGATATCTGCCTGTTAGAGATATACCTATAGTATAATTTTGCTGGTCATGCTCACATCACCGAAATATTAGCCTATATTAAACAAATAAAAGTCAAGGTAAGATATCGCAACTGTTTTCATAGGAACTATTTCTTTGGTAGAAACTAGTTCCAATGAAAACTGATTACGGCAAAAATAGCTGACACAGAAAGGTAACTTGAGCAAATATGAGCAAAATGGCTAGCCATATGTAAATAGGGCAAGTGATACATTAGTTAGCTTTTGTAATTTGAGTGATCATATCATGGTGCTTTAAGTGGAGAGGTGGAGAGATGTATGCTTTATCGTAAGTATTTCCAAGTAATATATTTTTTGGTTTACAAAACTGTTTAGTGACGCTTCACATCCTCCTCAATCCATTTCCACATTATGTACACATTATATGAATCATTTTGTCATATGGGTGTCTATATTGGAGTTTTAGTATGTTTGTCTATTCTATACCCACAACATTTATTGCATGTCTGTCCGTCCTCAGTCGATCTTCCTGATGTTTCTTCCATTTTTATTCCCATTAAATGGTTTGGGGAATTTTGGAACAGAGGGTGTTCTGTGCTGTGCAGATTGTAAAATTGGCAAATTGTTTGATTGATTTGTGATATTGGGCTATATAAATAAAAATGGCTTGACTTAGCATTGAATTAAATTTTAATGGACTCTTGAATCAAATTTTAAGCCATGATATGGGAGATTTTTATAACATCTCTTGGTACATGGTATAGTCACTACAAACAGGTAGGCTATTACTGATGCTTTTCAACAGGTGCTGATGTTCTTTTTTTCTATTAAAGCAGTATAATTGTTAACATGTAAATAAAGGTACATGCTTTTAGGCTACTGTTCTTTCATCAGGAGAAGGGTCAGCACTCAGATTTGATCCGTAACAAACACTGTGCCCGCATGCTTCCGCACAACGGCAGGTCAGCTGATTGAAACGGCACGCGGAAACTGTAAAGTCAATTTCGAAGCTCTCCAAAGTAGCCGGGCTATATCCACAAACACCACTTTTTTTTGTTTTTAATGTTGACAGCAGCGGGGTTTGTACCGTGAGCAGGACCTTGGATATCAAGTCAGATAGCGTATCTTAACACAGTCACCGAGCTGTCACCCTCAGGAGAAAGTTATGGCACATAACGAGTCGTTGGTCGCTTTGAATGGGACTCAAGTAAGTTGGTGTCGGGAAATGTTTCTGTCGGACTTTGTCCTATTGCGATATTTCGGCGATACGTTATCACGTTATGTTTAAATAGTGGAGTTTACCAGTGTTAAATGTATACGTGGGCTTGTTTAGTTCTTCTACCTCACCAGTGTCATGTGACACAGTGTAGCTTACGTGACCGTGACTTTCAGTTTTGCAGTTCCTCCTACAACTGCCCTGGAAAGAATAATGCCTCCAAGTTGTAGCACTATCATGTCATAAAGTGTACTTAGAGCAGGGTGGTATGTTTTAAACTGTTAGGGTATTTAGCAGTGTGTACAATGATAATTGGAAAGCTTCTACTAAAGTATTATAACTTTGCAAAATGTATGTCATGGCTTTAGTCACACACATTTACCCCTACGTCCTCACTGTGGGGTTAACTGCTGCATCATAGTATCATTATTTATCATTCAAAATCATTATTGTTTTAAAGGGATATCAAACAATATTATTTTGCTGTGCAATTGTATTACTTCTACTTATCTCACACACAGCCTATCTCTCTGTTTTATTTATAAAGATTTCCTACATCGGCCATGACTGCAAGGAAATCCCAAACTTCCTTGGAGACACATATGGCCAGTTTGCAAGAAGGTTGGATCTAAGCTTCAATCAGCTCAGGTAAATGACAGATGTGACAAACATGTAACCACCTGGATGCATATGCTGTCTGTCTGTCTCACGGTTTGTTACTTGGAGACATGCATCCTTACATCAGGTGCACTAGACTGTGTGTCGTCGGTCTATAGGTGGTCAGAGTGTCTCACTGAATGAGTGTTATAGCTGTGCCACGCTGGGGCAGGATAAAAGGCGTGATCGATAAATGTGACATGCTAATTCGGGGGCAAATAGAAGAAAAGATTTCTCTGTCAGGACATGAAGGAACACCTCATGGCAGCTGCTTCAGAGGGGGCTGCCATTTCAACAGCAGGACTAGCACAGTTGATCTGGCAAGTAAAAGAAAGGAGATGATGGTTATAAGGTGCTCTTGTTTCTGAACCTTTTTCATGACTGTCAGGCTATGAAGCACTCTCAATAGAGGTGCTTTTTTGTTTATTTGTTTTGTCTTGAGGCGCCGTTGAAAATGTGGAGTCCTCAATTTAACAGATTTATTTTGTGTCATGCTGCAAAATCTCCAATTTACACACAGCGTTCAGACCAGCTGGAAAAATATGTTTTGAGTCGATAGATAAATTAATGAATGAACCCACTGTTGAAGCGCCTTTGAGCAAGGCACTGTGAATGTGTGTAGTGACAGTGATATAGATGTTACTGGGTAAAAAAAACACATCACTCCCAGGAAACGTATAACCTGTGATCTACTGACCTACATTTCGCTGTATTTATGTGTGCACACAGTTTTGCTTGTATGGCGCTTACCTTTACAAAAGGCATTGTCCCTCCCAATCGTTGTAAATGTGCTACAATGGGAGATTATTCTGACTCTTTCAATGGTTGTTGAGTTTGAAGGCTGCGCTTGGTGTTTGCATAAATATCGTAAAAAAAAAACAAGTTGAAAAAGTGAAAATTAAAGAGATTTTTTTTTTAACTTTTCCCCTCTTTTATCTTGTGTACATACTTTGGTCAAACTTGACTCATGTCTCATTGCAGATTTTTTGTTATGCTGTGTCCAGCAGGGTCACCTTGTTCCCAATCCATTGAGTAAAATGTCATCATAACAAACAGACATGATAGCCAGATGACATGACAGCTTTATTGTTGTTTTGAACATTTTACTCGTCGTGCAGGTATATTTATTGCATTTACAACATTTTGGTCTGCACAACCTTTTGTCAATTGTATGGCACCATAAACATGTGGTCAGTAGTTACCCTGCATCTATGTGTGGCTTATATAAGGAACTGTTGTGATGCTTGTTCATAAACCTGATGAAAGTCATATAGACTGACAGTGTTTTGACATTTTTATTGGTCATGCTGCCCTCCGACACACAAATTCAGGTGTTCGGATATATGTTTCACTTCAAGCTCTGCAATAAAAAAACAAACATTTGCTGAAATGTTCCTTCTCATTGCTAACTTGCAGTAACTAGTAGACTTTCGAGTAATCTTTATTTGTTTAACACAGAATGATGGCCATCAGATCATTACTGTCATGCGCATGGTACAACATACTTAAGGAAGTCAAACAGTAGACGTCTTGGCATTACCTCAGAGGAAGTGATGTTATGTCTTGTAAACAGCTTTATGGAATCCGACTGAAACAACCCTTATGTGTGTTGCTTCCAGCGAGATCAAGGCCGGTATTATGTTCCTCGCCTTTGAACCCATCACATTAAGGACTTGATGTTTACAATCAAATATTTATGACTCAAATATTACTAATTCATTATTAATTTTCAGTTTGGCTAATCTCAGATGTCAGATATCGTTACCAAACTTCAAAGGGTGGTGTGGGCAGAGAAGCGGTGCAGAAGCAATGAAGTGCTGCTCAAACCATTTGGGGCTCATATCAGTGGACTATTGACTGATGGTTTGCTAGTGGGCAAAATGACGTGTTACATAGTGCTTCATATTGTTTTCCGATAGATAGTGTGTTTAAATGGCTAACATTGCAAGCTAACGTTCACTCCCATCGTGAGCACAGCGTGAACACCATGTCTCTATCCATAGCGAGACATTTTGCATTACTGACCTGCTAGGGTGGTTATGCAAGCCTTTGCACCGTACACACACTCACATTACAGACCTACAGATCCACTTTTAAATGTGTTCTCTGTTGCGATGGGTGTCTGTGGGTGCTCACATGACAACATTGGGAGGTCATGGGTGGGTTGAGCTGTGAAATTCAATAAGCTGCTCAACATGTGATCAAGTTTTATGCTAACTAAGAAATAGCAACCCACTCAGAAGTTTTGATCCCCATAAGAATGAACCTAATAGACAGAGGCCCCTGATTTACAGCTTAATGGTGAAAAACTTGTCACCTTTATAATTGTTTTTACACAATGTCTTGATAAAAACAGTTGGCTAGTAAATGTCACATTTAAGCAGACATAGCTTATTATGGCTTGACTAAATGTAAAGGTACACTTTCGCCCTTGTCGTAAAGAAATGAACCATCCACATATTAAATTAGTGTAACATTATGGTACTTTATATTTTCACCTGACACTGTACTTTAAAGCCATTATAGCCAGATACTGATGATCATGCTCCCTATGGAGTCCTAAGAAAAGATGACATTTAGGCTAAGCTTCATTGGAATATACGATTGTCCAGAATCACAGATTACATTAAACCTCATTTCAGAATATTATATAATTATTTATCTCCTAGCTTCTACATTCAGGAATCTACTATGTGACATACACGTCAGATACTAGAGGCATTTGTGTATCGACACTGTGACCTTGTTTCGGTGTCGGCTCAAGCAAACCAGGTGTAAACAGATGCACATGTTGTTGAGACTTGGTGGACTGCCTTCAGCGTCGTGCACTTCTTCATGCTGCTTGACTCAAATCGAGAGCGAGACATTGCCAGAGTTTGTTGTAGCTAATATGCTTATTTCTGTCAGCTCAATTGACAACACTCATCCAGCAAACTGACAATGAGTCACAATGAGAAGAAATGTACTGGCACCACCTTTAACTGAGTCCTGTGTGCTTTTGTGTGTGTTGCACATGTGTTTGTGTGTATGCTTCGTGCATGTTTGCTTGCATGCAGTGTTTGTGCATCTGTCTCTGTGAGCATAACTGTGAGTGGCTGGGCAGGTAATGGCAGGATGAAATTATGGGAGCGGGCTGTCACACCCACACCTCTCCCTCTGTGTGCTGCAGTGTCAGCCTGTCTCATCAATGTGTTGAGAAGTGTGGCTCACAGTGAGATTTCTGTCTCGGGACGGGCTTGGATAGTATTGTGTCGTCCACTTTGTTCCAGGTCAGGTGTGTACACAATGCAATGAGTGGGCATGTGCTGTGTTGACATGACTCCTCTCTGGTGACTGGGGTGCACTTTGGGTGCCTGCCTCTGTTATATGCAGTGTCTCCACCCTGGACACATGAGGTTTGAGGAGGACACATGTCAGCGAGTCACAGGATGAATCCTAATGTTGTTATAACAGTGACAACCTTTCTTCTCAGGTGTGACATGGCATCCCGATAAACAAATCACATTTGTGCAATGGCAGCTTTTGTGAAACCTTAAACCTAAGCTGAAAGTGTAGCCTGCTCTATTTTACTTAGATCTGTTTTAGCGAGTTAGATCTGCCCATCACTTGTCCTCTCACAACATGTGATACCGATTACTGCACATGTGATGTTAAATTGCACGTAAAATGTTACACACGACTGTCAAATATTTGCTATAGTTGATCATGATGTTGGTCATTCCAGTTGGTCAAATCTGTCAAACAAATGCTATCCACAGCAGAACTTGATTTAAAGTATGGTGCTTAAAATGTACACTAAAATGGAAACATATGTACAAACCATTACAATACAAAAGGATTACAATAATAACCACTTTTAGCATATTCAGTTTGTATTGATTCAACATTATGATAAAGGTATTTCTAATATTCTGTTCACTGTGGTAAAATATTGGAGAAATAATTCTGAAAGGTCTAGACCAAAATCAAGGTTAAAGTTAAATCCTGTATGTGATTGGGTTATTCTTAGTGGTATCCCAGTTTCATCTAAGGTAAGACTCCAAGACAAATTAGATGAATATGCTCTGAAATGTTAATGCAATCACTCTAAGCAACCATTGACCCATTCAGAGAAAATGTACCAGTTGTTAACAGGGAATGCAGTTAACCTGTAGCACTGGTACTTGACTCTCTCCTCCATCATTGGGAGCATTCTCCTGCAGTGGTTGACCTTTATACTGTCTACTGTCAGACCGGGCAAATTTAACCCATCTTGTTAGTAACATGAATAATGCTTTTAAAGTCGAGCCTTAATTAGCATGCGTATCATCCTGCTATGCTGTCTTTTCACCCAGTGTCTTACAGTTGAAGTGATGCATTTAAATACATTCTCTTACTGTAGACGTGGTCAGATCTTGACCGAGTTGATACACAATTGGAGCAAGGCAGCTGTCTTTACATTTCTGACCACGTAGAACTTTAATTCATTTATACTTATAAGAAGCGTGTAGCAGATGAACTCCTAACATTAGACTTTTAAGTTGAAATTCAGCCTGCCACTAAGAAAGAGGGCTCCATATTGGACTTTTGCATTGCAGATTAACCTCAGCTACCTGTGTATGTGTGTGTACAGTATGTGTGTGCCTGTGTGTGGTGTGTGTGTGTGTCTGAGGGGGTATGTGTTCACCCGGGCTATGTTGGTGATGGCAGGCGTTTTGCATTTTAATGACAAATCAAGTATGCTAACTCGCGTTTTAAAACGAAAGTGCTCTAAATGTCGCCTGGCTGTCAAAATGAGATGTAAGTAGTCTGATGAAAAGAGAACAAAGAAGACAAAGTAGGGAGGCCCGGTACACTGAGAAATGAAATAAAACCTTGTATGGCCTGTCAGCTGTGTCGTTTTATATTCATATCTAAAGAACATTATAGTATTACTCCGCCGCTCATGCCTCACTCATCTGTCTCTCTTAATTCGTCACAGGCACCGCTCTGTCTTTCAAGTTGCTGTATGTCAACACGGGAAGGGGCCTGTTAATTGACAAATGAGTGTCACAGACATCAAGTGCTCCTTTTCTATCCAAGCTAGGTAGACTCTGGTTGTTTGATGGTGAGGGGAGGGGAGGGGGCGGGGGGTCTGTTATTGGCAGAAGCCCAGTAAGAGGCATTAGACCAGTCCTAGAATGAGAAGTGACAACGGCAAGAGAGCCTGTCATTGTCTTGCCTAAGTGTTCAATCTTCAGAGATGCCGGTATGCAGATAAAGTGTCAGTTAGGAGGAGAGCAGATGAAACATTGGCAGTATGAAGTCTTCAAATCACTTAACAGGGAGCGTAGAGTGTGTGTGTGTGTCTGGTAATAGTGGTGGCGTACTCTGTTCTGCTCAGCGAATATATTCCATATCCGATCTATCAGGCCTGTTTAGGCCAATATCGTGGGATAACCTGATCTGTTTCTCATAAATTAAGGACGATGCAAAGCTCTCCCAGCCCTAAGAGATTTAAACCAGAGAGATGAGATGGACAGGGTCTGGCAGGATATAAGTTATTCATATCAAGGACATTGATATTATTTTTTTTATCATTCCATATTGGTGGAAAAAAACCAACCTTTTTAATTTTCATTGGGATGTTTTTTCTAAATGATGTACTACTACTCCTGGGAAAGTGGTGGGATGGCATAGAGCTAAGGATGTTATGCTTAATGGATGGCTTGTCTTGTTCCTCCATCTCTCCAATTTGAGGTTATATCAGAATTTTGTTTTATGTGATTGCTGGAAACACTTTTCTCGCTGTTGTGGAGATGGTTAAAACAGTGCCAACAGAGAGCCTGAGTCACAGATTCCTTTGCTGAAGAAATGAAGAGTAATTCTTTCTATTAATCAAAATAACATGTGTGGTATCTGATGAATCAAGACTTTGAAATTAAATTATATTTTTGGAGAGTTTGTTCTAATGTCTTTGGGTAGATCTGTAAAAGGTTACATTTTTTTCTTTGACAAAATGGACAACCTGTAAATGATTGAAAGCTCTTCCACAAATTGCAACCAAACCACAATGATGTGGCCTTCATTACGTCCATTGTTTTGTTTTTGTGTTTTCTGTGTCCAGCAATGCATTTTCACTCTTAATTTTAATTTGCCTTAATAACAAATTTGCCCCAAGGGCAGAAGATGTTTGCAGATGGACTGCATATTTTATCCTGCCTAATGGATCTCATGAAATGTGGTATATGCTCTCAGGCCAAGCATTCATTAAGATCTAGTGTTTGATTTATCCCAGTACATCTGGCCTTGTGTTTGACTCTTGCTGCAAGAATCAATAAAAAACACATTTTGAACACACTGGATAGACTGAATTAGATATATAGCCAGTAAAGTCTTTCTTTTCAATGGAAATGAAAGTATTCATGTAGGTTTTAAAAGGAAACCCCACTCTCACATCCAGCATTATTTACCTTGGTGAGTAAATGAATACGCTAATGAGTAACGAGTAATCGCACAATCAAGGTCTTGTTGGTTCTCGAGAGGTTGATGTGGTTTCACTCATGGAATAAGTTTTGTAAGTGAAAAATATTTTCTTACTTCTGCCAGGCTTCAACTTTAAGGAAGTCGCAAAAATATTACCATGGCAACAAACTATCCTGTGACACTGTGCAACAATCTTTGAAGTTACCCAAAGCATTGCAGAAGTATACATGTGTGCAACAGTGAGATACAAACATCCACTCTCTTAAGAGACAGCTGTGAAGTTTCACGCAACCAAGAATAAAGATAAACTTGGTAGACTCTTGTCTGTGTTTGCAGATATTTAGTGAACTGAACAAATTCATTGCAATAGTATGATGCAAAAATCTGTTTCGCAATGTCAACAAATTCAGTGAGAAGACCAAAACCAACAACAACCAACAAACAACGTTTCTACTTTCCAACTTCCCTACCCTGTCTCTCGCACACAGTCCCAAACCCAGACTGACAATGTCAATCTTTAAAAGTGGGTCACAGATATATAGCTTCATCTTTCAAAAAGTCTTTTGTGATTTCATAAAACAGCTGGGCACTGTAGTTTTAAGCAAATGGTACCAAACCCCAAATTAGACGATGCGTTTGTTGGGGACTATGTTCCAACGGCGGGTGACACATTTGGTGCTGTAGTGAGATCTACAGTGCCCATGTTAATCATAATGAAAGAACATGTCACCCACTGCAACAGTGGGGCACATTGATGTGTTTTTAATATTTCTTTGGACAACATTGTAGGTCTACGGGACAAGGGGAATAAGCTATATCAGGGTTTGGCTGCAAAAGTCGAGCAGCTAGTCTATCAACTTCACATTTCCTTTACCCTCAGTATAACTTGTATAGTATAAATCTTTATCTCTCTGTTAAAACACAACAAAAGTCCACTGATGGCTGGTGAACCATCTGTTAATCACTGTCAGGAGCTGCTATCAGCATTCTAGGGCAATTCACGTCCTCCTCTCTTCCTCAATATAGGGCCATCTTGTGGTTTTGGATTCTGAATGGAATGGAACATCTTTATGTTCCTTTTGTTCACATTATATATACTGGGCAGCGATGCCATTCCTTTTATGACTGCGTCACATTTTTTATTGTATATCCCAAGACGGATGGCGTGCCACTGACACAGAGATTTACAAGCCTTCAGCTTGCAGTGGCAGAGCTTTAGAAGGGTCTGCTGACATCTAGCCAACACTTTGGAGGAGGAGAATAAAAGCTGACATTTTATTGGCTCTAAGAGAGAGAGAGAAAGAAGAGTTTTTTTGAGGGGGGGGGGGGGGGGGGGGGGGGAATGCAGGGAGGTAGGGAGAGAGGAAAGAAAGGAAAAGAGATTCTGTTTCTCTACTTTATATTTTTTTTCAGCACTGCCAGCTGTCACAGGGACTTTGCTAAAAAGAGGGGATTTATTGAGTATTATTTAGAAACTTGTCAGTGGTAATGACTACAGCTATGATTTCAATTATCACCCACTAAATGTAGCTTAATTCACTGCATTGCTGGCCATAATGAGCCACCCTGACATCATTTTTCAAAAATTCGATACCGTGCTATTTTAATATTTTATGTTGACCACCGATTTCATTTTCCTCCTTGGTGCTTGGCATGTGGCAAGGTCCCACTCCCTCATGTGCTGTTGGATAGTCAGAGCTATTGAGTTCAAAGCTGTCCCAGGGATATATTTTTTCCATTGACAGAAATCCAATTAGTTTTAGTACACAGTCTGGCTGAATAAAAAGGGTCTTAAAATCTACAATATGTTTCCTTAGCGTTTTAGCAGAGTGCAAAGCCAGTGATGGATCTTTATGATTTGACCTGATGGGGCCCAAGTGGACATACTCCCTTTTCTATTTTGGCAAGTGAAAAACAAACCATCCATATGTCTTACTCATTTTGATCGGCATAGCAGAGTCTTTTGATATTGCGTAAACATCCACTGTACAGTGCGCGCACTGGCTAAGATTTTGACTCTTGTACATATTTAAACACTTATTAAATACTTTTCAACTACTACACACATTCTGCCGAAACACCATGTAAATATGAGAGGGGGGGAAAAAGTCAGATGTATAATTCAGTAGTGACATGTTTAGTAATTTTTTACTGGGGAGAGTTAATGTGTACTCAGGTTTTGACATGAGGGTGTGCATTTTTAAGCAAGCATTAAAAGGGAGATGATTAGGACTGACACTCAGCTGTCAATAACAAGCTTGATGCTTGAAGTTAATAATGTTGGTGAATTTTGATATTGTAAAGCTGCTTTCCCTTCTTCAATCCTCTCCCTCTGCCGTACTGGTTTTAAAGTACGTAATACATAAAAAAGTCATTCAGGATACACGCCAGCGATTAGGACCTCTCCGTATGAGCGTTTTCCCAATTAAGAAAAAAAAGGAAAGAGGGCACCGACTTATGTTTGAGACACAACCTGCGTCTCTTTTAGCCCATAACTCAAGCACTGTTTATGTTCACCCCATCACACTTAGCCATCTCCCAGATTGATGATGTAAGCAACTGGAAGGCATGGAACATATTAGAACAGAGCATGGAGAGGGGCAGCCATACTTCTACTTCCCTTGGCTGGTTCCCAAATGGAAAAAAGGGAGAAAAAAAAAAAAAAAAAAAGGTTTGGAGCCCGTGTTGGAAGAGGAACAAAGGAGCTTCCTTTGGTTTGGTCCAGGCAGTTTTGGTCGCTTCATGGCTTTCAATCTCACACAGCCTTTTTCTAAAAGGCCCAGGGGTGAAAAGTGAAGACAGATACACGGGTGTATTCATGCCAAGATTTTAGAGGATGATTGCAGTTCTTGCCGTGTTTTTGAATTTTAGGAGATGATTTTTTTAAGAGGGCTGCATGATAAATGTTGTCAGTTGATGAATAAATCCTATGACCATAAAATGCAGTTGGAAGCTGGTATTAGAGATAACAGCTCTTGAAGGCCTCATGATTATTAAAATAATTTGCCGTTACATCTCGGTGAAGACGTGGGAATAATATAATATATTTTTTTAACCTCTATGATTTGAGTCAGGTTTAATCACGGTTTGCCACTTTTGAAGTGATATACTACTGCACACGTGGGCCATTTGATTTGCTTGCTCTGCAATTTCAGGCCCCTAACGGCCTTCGTGGGTGAGTCCACGTGTTTTTTCTGCACTCCTGTAGAATGCTTAAACCATCTCTGGGCCTGGACAGCTGTGCCACATTCTCAACACAGCTGTAACTCATTTCCTGTTTCTATTTCAGATAAACTTACTCACATCTTTCACAGCTTTCACTTATAAAATACACTGACTGTCCTTCCAAACCGCCATCCCAAGAACTTGATATTGGTCAGACAGGATCATTTGTGGGAGATAACGGCCCGTGTGCTCTCACCCGGCTGCACTCTTGTTCTACCCTTTCCTCTATTATATTTAACTTGTTTATAGTCTACATTCGCTTGTTCCATTTGCAAAGCATGAAGAATAAGTTTAGAAAACTGTAGTTGGGAATGAGCTCAGAAATCAAGGGCGAACTATGTTTTTTTTTTTGAGGCTACATCTGACATCCATCAGCATGGAAATATGTTTTAATGGTCAGGCAGGCTGCAAGACATCACTAAGCTGTTGCCTCACTTTTCCACCCAGGGACATATTGAGATAAGAAACAGTGACAGCATGTTTCAGGTCCGTGCTGCTGACACGTCTGTGCTGGAAAACTACAAGGAATAACCCTTCCATTTTGGGGCCAGCTGTCTGTGTAGTACAGTATTCTTATTCTCTGTTTTCCCTCATAAAACACTGTCTCTCCATTAGATAAATGAATTGACTCAAATCATAGTGATTCTACTGTGAGCTGCTGAATCCACCATTAGCTGACAGTATGATTGTGAACAACAGACCAAACAGCCTTCTGATCCTCTCTGTCTGTCCAGACATTTGGTGATGTTTAAGAGTTTCTCCCCAGTGATAGTGGTGAGATAGCTTTTGCACCGTGGGCACTGTAGAGTTTCTTTATTTTCTCCTCTGTCTGGATCTCGGGCCCCTGGGTCCTCCAAAGCTCAGAACATGTCTGTACTCAGATGTTTCAAAAAACACCAAACAGCAGAGGAAGAGGAGCAGAAGGAGGAGGCAGAGGAGGAGGAAGAAGAAGGGATAAAGGGAAAGACGAAGGGAAATGGGAGGAGGGTAAGGAATCCTCATAGGGACGGAGTGTATGTACAAGCAGACCAGCCAGAGAGGCCCAACAGGGTCTGTAGACTTGTGATCTGAGGGCCGTTTGTGTGTCAGTCAGATCAAAGTCTTTTGAAGAGAAGGCGAAATCCCTTTACCTTCTCTGACTATAGCAACCCTTATTGCCAGCAAGGTAAAAGGAAGGGGAATGATAACAGAAGGATACTGTGAGATGCTTCAACTTGTGATGGTTTTCATTGTTTACGTTTCACTTCAAGTAAAACACACATCTGTCCTCAGACACTTTTATTCATACAGCTTCAGGCTTGTTGTTTTGGGTAGTATTAAATGTATACATATACTGTATACATGCATTTATCTATTTCTTGTCAATAATTATTACCACATTAATTCCAAGGCATGGGGATACACACTCGCTGTAAACAAACACGACTATTGCCAATGAGCATGTGCTGCATTTCAATGGATTAGTGCCTTAGTATATTAAAGAATAATATACTTAAAGACGGCTGCTGTTTTCATAGTTTGTAAATCATTTCTTTTTACAGGTGAAAGGATGCCCCAACCGTGAGCTAGAGGAGATGAGAGTTCTTTAAATGAGAGCAAGAGATTCAGGGGTTGGCCTACATTTTGAGAAACCATATCCATAACACATTCATTGTCACAGATATTGTTGCTTTCAACATTTTTAACCTATGGATTCATCCCAGCTTTAATAACACAGCTTAAGCATCTTTCTTTTTTTAAGAAAACTGTGCTTGTATGGAAACATGTATTTTGTTACGTGGCAACAGATTGCTTTAAACTTATTTCTACTTGCTTTTATGTTTTCACACAACTAAAATATTGTTGTTTTTCCTCCATTCACAGTAAATAAGTTTCACTTAAAATGAGATCATCTTAAAAAATATGAAGGTGCAATTGGAAACTTAATAAAAAATGTGGACTTTCTTTGTATTTTGGTTAAATAAAAGGCTTACATTTGAAGCATTTTAATGTTTTCATTATGAATTTCTTCAGTTGTGGTGGCGTTACACACCTGTTAGCGGCCGTGGAGGGAATGTTCTATATTTTTAGTTGTTATGTGATTGGCCCAAAGGGGACCTGCTTCATATGTTTACATATGAACCATTTGGTTACATATAGCCAATTTAATTTAGACGTTTTCTTATTTAGCACTTTTTATATCATAGTACCCGCGTAACTTTTTTTCTCTGCATATTGTGACTTCAAATGATAGTTAATTGTATGAAAAAAAACAAGTAATTAGTAGGTGACAGTGTTGATACACAATCATCTTACAGTCAGGCATTTCTTAACGGCCTAGAGACAAATGCTGGCTTTGTTTGCAATTAGATCATCCAGCCTGTTGTCACCACACCGCCTGACAAGGAACAGCATGGTCGCTGTCTTTTGCAGACATGTATGGCTATATTTGAGTACATGCTGTATCCTTATTGACCTTTTATTATGATTTCAGAATGGTGTGAGTGTGGGAGCACGTGTTCTTGTCAGCTTGATCTTATCGGCTGAACACCTCCCTGTCAATCTTAATTGGCTACTGACGAGGCCATGAGACAATTTAAGTAATTAAACCAAGTCTAATGGTTAAATACATCTAATTAACACTACATATTAATCTGTAGCATTAACTATTATAGATATATAGTGGTAGCCATGTGGGGCTACATCAAAGCGGGGCTGCAACTGCGAAGGTAATCATCAGAACCAAGATGAATATACAGTAGTCCTATAAATATGCACAGCTGTTCCTTACACAGAGTGCCAGACAGTCCGTCACTCATACTCACCCCCTCATGCTGCGAACGTGTAGTGAGTGTATCTTTCCATGGGCCCGGCTGTTTAAATTAATTATTAGTTTTATAGCGAACCCTGAGGCCTTGCACAGGCAGCTAATCCCTGTAGAGGGCTAATCCGACCCCGCGTTACAGAAAATCAATGCTGGTCTTTGGTGTTGGCATGCCATCAGGGCACGGGGACACATGTCAGACAGGCCTCCTGATTTTTTCATGAGGTGTGTTTTTGAAGTGGTAGAGCCAGTGGAGGATGCTCGGGGTACCTAGAATTGAAAAGAATATCCGGAAGCAGAACAAAAAAAAGGCTTGTGTGACCAAGTGTGTTGTTTTTGTGCATTATTGTAGCTGAAAATAGATCTTGGAGAACTCATGCTCTCACAAATATGAGTGTATATATATATATATATATATATATATATATATATATATATATTAACAACTGCAAAAAGAAAGCTTAGAATATATAATACTTGTCATTCAAACAATGATATTAATAGGCCCTAATAAAAAGAGCCTATAACTGAATGTTGCATATTTTCAAAGCATAATAACACTGCAATATATTCTATCTGTATCGTGCAGTGGTCGTATCTGTTGCTCATTATCTTCTGGATGTTGGATAGTCTGTTTTAGTAGAACCATGAATGACCCTCTGGCAAGCTATCTGATGATGGATGTGTATGTGGTAGATGAGTGTCCTGCAGTCATCAAGGATTTGAAGGGATTTTGTATGCAGTGACTGACTGCAGATCAAGTAGTTTGAGTTATGTCATGCTTGCTATTTTCACTGGTTTTGGTGTCTGAGGATCGGTGCCAGTTGAGTCTGGAGTTGTAAACATCAGACTATGCTCTTAGCCTGATAATTTGATGAAAGGAAGGGATTGGAACAGTCATTTTGAAAATGTCAAATTGTCTCTTTTTAGTAATAAATCTTTTTTTTATGACCCAAGATGAGAACATCCTATTTTGTCCTGGCAATGATACAGACAGTCTGTGTTTTGAGATCAGTTTAATATCTTGTCAGATTTGATACATTGTCAAAATTGAAACCACTATCAATTTTCTTTTACTTTGTCAGGGTTTAATACCATGCAGAGAAAATATGAATATTTCCTCATTCCTCAGTCTCATTTCATATTCTCAACTGTCTGTCAGTAATTGGAACGAGAGAGAGAGAGAGATGATCTGACCCAGTCCCCTACTTTTTTGCACCTCTCATTCTGCCTATTAGTTTTGGATTACCAGCTTTCTCTCTCTCTCTCTCACCAAGACTGGCAGCTGAAGATAATAGCTTTCATAATGTGTGGAGTCTCATTCCAAGCTCTTCTGTGTTTCTCTTTATGGGGGAACAAAAAAAATGTCGAGCCCAGTCAGTCTAGTCATTTCCTCTATTGGGAGATTAATGAGAGGAACAGTGCTGTCTCAAGCCTTTTGTGACAGGCTTCAAAGTCTGTGCACAGGAGGACCCGTGTCTGTTCGTCTGTACAGTTCACACGGGCAGCCAGTCATTTGCGTCTACGCTGTGAAAGTTAATTCGGCTAGCTCACGATCAAAACTCTATGCTACATTATATCATCATTTGTTTTCCCGTTTTTGCATAACGCTGATGACGTGATGTGGATGAGAGCTCGTTCTGGATGTTGTAAACACTTAAATCACCTGCTGAATGAGTTGACTACCACAACAGCTGACCGAGACCTAGATATAAATATTGTTTGACGCGAGTTTGACTTCATGAAGTGAAACCTTTGTGGACTGACTGGCTCGAGTCGGGGCTGGCACGACTGAGGAAATGACGTCGATATAAACATCTTGTGTCTAGTCATGAGACCTGTGGTGTAGAGACGGGTACATTCCTCTTCTTATCTAGAGTACAAGGAGGCATTCATAGTCGGGGGGGATTTAATATTGTGACTTCTGCTCATCACTCAATCATTGGATATACTGTCAATGCATTTCAATACTGCTTCTCACTTCAGATATTTAAATTCTTCTTCTCATGTCATGTCAACAATGGATCTTACCATATAGAGACCAGAACTAAGTTCACATGTAGGAGTAGAATCAAACCTAGAAACGCAGACACTGCGGAATAAATTCATTTAAAGTACATTGATTTAATTGTTTATTGGTCAAATTCATATTGTACACATATTTCCTACATTAACATATGAAAAAAAAGGTGGTATATAATATGTATATAACACCAGGTATATAATATGGGAATGGAGTGAAGATTAATAATGCAACCTCAGCAGGACCTCTATATGTATGTATGTATGTATCATGAAGCCCCATAACTATACATTTAACTACAAATGAAATTCTGCTGATACAACTCCATGCACTCTATTAAATACCAGTAAAAACTCTCTTCTGATAGTAAGAACTGTGTCATTTCTTTCTTATCAGATGACTGACACAGCAAACAAAGTCAAACAATCCTCATAACTGTCACAGACTTTCCCCTGAGATTTTCCTTTACAGTAAGGTTGACTCTGCATGCGGCTTCACTTGTAGTCTTACATCTTAAGCACAACCGAACATGCTGTAGGCTAATTATTCAAGCCATAGTTTCCTATTTTAAGTCTATGATGAATTGCTCCAAATAATGTTGGACTTAGATAAAGACTTGTATATTAATTGCAATTTCAAAACTGTGTTTTCTTCAGTCCATTATTACAATCAAGGAAACCATAAAATAAAAAACAATTAATGTTACTGTAGAAAGCATGTAAATGCACAAACCGGCTCTTTTATCATTGCAGGAGTCTTGCTGAGAATTACGTATCTAAATATTACCACAATACATTCCTACCATTCATTCCATTTTTGCTGATCATGTCAGACTTGTTGTAATGGACATTCTCACTTTATGTCTGGACGTCCTCCACAATGGGACAATTGAGAAAGATCTGGATGTCAACCAAACCTCTTGTTTGTTTTGTAGAAATGGTACAAATACCGCATTTTCATCCATAGTACAAGCTTACAATGATTTCCCTGGCACGGTATCATTTCTTTTTTAAAATGTCCCTCATTATTTCTGCTCTATGCTCATCAAAGTCTGAAATAAACAAATTTGACGCTGCGACAGATGTAATGAATTACTCGAAATAATGTCTTTTTAATTAGAATTTTGTTAAAAAAAGTTTTCCTTCTTCACAGGCGGCCGCGTGGTATATTTGCTTGCTTTACATGGCTTTGATTAAAGCTTTTGAGAGAGAGGAGACATTCTTTTGCTTTATGACTCTCTTTGCAAGCTTGGCAGCAGCACTAGCATTTAAATGCCCATTAACAACCTTTTAACTGTCAAGATCTTTTGAAATATGGATATTTGCTTTCCTCACAGGCTTCAGAGCCACCAAAATTACTTTTAATAGCACAAGTGTTGGTATTAATATGTTCCTTCATGAGCAGTAGGCTAGCCGCATGTCATTCTAGTGCAAAAGAGTTTGCCAATGATGTCTGATTAGGAGTGCAAGGGGAGATTAATAGATGTTTCTTCCCCTCATTTGTTATCACTCTTTTAGTGCATTGACTGACTACAGCATGTGATAAATAGAGGGAAGCCTCTGCATTTCCTGAGTGTGACACTATCTATCTACTCGTCAGCCCAGCTCCGTGTTGATGCGATGTCTCTGCTGACAGCACATCCAAAGTCGGCTGCCTAGTCCTGTGCAATTTCAGCTGCCGAGGGGAAGGTGTTTGGGATCTGCATTTTAATCCTGGCCTGTTTAATGTTTGCCCCCTGACAATCTGGGCCAGACATCATTTTAATGGTATGTACAGTGATAAAGCCAATAAAATGTCAGAATGATTGATAATCTGAGCATTATAGCAATATGACTTTCCAGTTCTCCTCTGCGCTCCAATGATGGTTTCCAAATTGAATTCTTTGTGTGCGTGCTTGTGCATGTATGCACGCACACTCACATGGCTTGCATGTGTGCGTCTTTGCTAAACCTTAGGTGAGAAGAAAACAGAAGAAATCGTGTTAGTTTCTATTGAATCACTTTTTAGTGTTTATGCAATACATTATTTCCAAAATAACAAACCATATCGGCTGAATAGATTATCTCTGAATTTTTGTGTCCGCTTACTGCATTTGTCTGGAAAATATGGATTGGAGTGGGGACAATTATAAAGAAGATTACCATATTTCTTCTGTTAAATAAATGATATGAAATCTTGCTTTCCTCTGGGTGTCAGAAGCTGTGAATGTATGAGCCAGACCTCTGAGGCCGCTGCGTGTTTCATATCAACGCTCGCTTATTTTCGTCTACTGGGAATGGATGGGGAGGTTGATGCCGTTCATATCTCTTGACTTCTGAACTCGTCCAAACACCGGCGGACATTGACATGCCGCAGATGCTGGTGAAGCAATCAAATGTTCCAGTTGTATTTTGTCATTCGGCCTTAGTGTTTAACATTCTCTCGTTGTAGAATTTGTAAGCAACATTATAAACAGTAAATGTCCTATTGGTGCTTTTTCCCCCTCAATTTAAACATTAATCTGTCTTTTCATTTAGAGCTGTTCTTTAAAACTGTAGGCTCACCTTGAGTCTTATACATGAGATCAAATAGCTCCGGTTCATTGATTTATTGCTTGCTATTTGCAAACCAATAGCAATTGGTTTGAGATTGACAACACATGTAGGCCTGTAGTGCAGTCAGTGTCTCTGTGGACCTATGAAACAGCTCCTTTTATCTTCAGCAAAGTCAGAGCAGTCTTGCCTCTGACTGGCAGTCATAGAAAGCTCTTTGTTTTATGTAAATGGTGATTGATGACATGTCTGGCGTAGCCTGCAGTTTTTGACAAAAAGTATTGATGGCTGCTCTCAGTAAAGTGTTAGTCCAGGTGACAGAGCAATCCATTTTAAGATGAATGAGAGTGAGAGAGTGAAAGAGAGAGCGAGAGAGGCAGAGAGACTGAAACAGGAAAGTCATCAGCACTTTCAGGAACGAGTTACACGTTTGTAACCCTAGTTCCATAATCACAGGCAAGTGAAATACACACACACACACACACACACACACACACACACACACACACACACACACACTGACCCTCTTGTTAGATCATGTGGGTCATGTGACAATTTTAGCACTAATACCAAGTGCTGTAAGTGAACCACCATCGTACGGCAGTACAACATCAAGTTCTAAATGTATGTTTCAATCACGTTTCAGTCTTAGGTTCAGTTTTAGTCTAGGAAAACAATTATTTAAATCATGACTCATTATTTCCAAGCTTAAAAAATGTGGACGATGTGGCCCAGCCGTTGTACTTTATAATGCAGGTAATCCATTTGAAGTATTTATACAGAAGTGTGCGTTGTAAGTCAAATGTTACTACTGAATTTTACATGGTTCCAACAGGTCTTGAAATCCTTGAAAAAAATCAAGGCCTTGAATTTTTTTGAAAATAGACATAGATGCCCATGGTCATTGAAAGTGCTTGATTACTCTATTTTGTCCATAATATAAATTATTTTGATTTCTTTCTTTCTATGAGCTCCTGTAAAGCCTGCTAGCGCTCATCATAACAAATCCCACTGGTCCTTGCTCAGTGTCTGCATTTCTGGGGATAATTTGGGCCTGGAAAGACTATGAAAAGTCCTTGAATTTGATGTTCAAGAAATAGTGGGAATCCTGCTTTTAGGTTTTGATAAATAAAGAATATATGTTGACTTGTACTAAAAGAAATATTAACCCTTTTTGTATGCCCTTCATTCCCAATACAGATGCGTTTATGTTGATAACTAAAATAGGCCCCTAAGAATATATTCCATTCCACCAGTAAATGAAAAAGCTCTCATGCCTTGTCAAAATATACCTGTCTGTCAGTTAAGAGTAATTTAGTGCCTGTGGGATTTAGAGCATTTACATCCACTGGATTTGTTTGAGTTGGATAATGGGTCCATGATCCTCAGGGGCAACTCCATCCCTTGTACTCCATCTCCTGTCTGACTTTGGGATGATGAATGTGAATTTGCATTTGCTCTTTATGCTTTTAAACTCTACCATAATGTAATTTCCCTAATGGAGCCACTATCAAACAGAAGTTTACTTTTGGATCTATATAGGGAGGAATGTCCAAAGTACGAGCCAGCCGGAAATCAGCCAGTCTGATGAAAACAATAAGTCTGCATATGTGAAGAAAATCTACAATAAAAAGTACTCCAAAAACGGACCTGGTGCTGATGTGTTTCTGACAGAACCAGATTTAAGAGATGCTTCAAGGGGACCTTAACCCATGAAATCACGCTGTCCTGCATCCAGAGCCCCACCCTCTAACTGCTGTATAAATAGATTTTCCTGACAGGGTAATTCATCTCTGGCCATGAAAACATCAGCTTTAAAAGACAGCTCGCTGAGACCCTGCGCTTGTTAGGGGCCAGATCAGCAGCCCAGATGCCTGGGATGTAAACTCATGAAGAGATGATTAATTTATCTGTCATCCCTGACTTTGACAGTTGTTGTAAATTTGACTCTTGCCTCTGCACACGGAAGGGAAGGGAAGGGAGGGGTGGGGGAGAAAGGAGAGACGAGTAAAGATATGGAGAGGAGTGTGTCGAGGGTGGACGGCATTAGCAGTGGAGGGGTAAGGTAGGGGTGAGCATGTGTCAAAAATTTCAAACGTACACTATTGACAAGAGAACTCATTCGCTAGTGGTGTGCACCTGGACTACATCTACAGCCCACCTCTCCAGATGATGTGTTTGAAAAGCTATTGTTAGGAGAATATTTGGCAGTGGTTTTAGCCAACCCTCCCTGCCCCTTTCATCAAAAAGCACCCTTCTTCCATTTTTTTTCTCTACTGTTCATTTCAAGATGGTGGCCACATAAGGCATGCTGGAAAATGAGTAGTGGTGGTGTCAGGGAAGCCATTTGGGGTCTGATGGATGGTAGCAGGCGAACCACAGCGGCCATGTTCTCTGATCTCCCTATGTGCGAGCCATGCCTGGCGCTCTCTGAGAAACTGGAGAAGTTTTTTTTTTTTTTTTTTTTTTTTAAGTTAATGCTGCTGCCAGATACATTGCATTACATTTATCATCCTATCTGTGTCAGTGTTTCAGAAAATAGATGATGAATTGGGATGCATGAAATGTTTATCGTATGAGAAGATGAGCGGCCTTTTGATGAAAAATGGAAAAGGAATTTTGATGACATCATCAAAATCTGGGTTACTGTGGCACAGATAACGCACTGTATATCTAGTATTTAGTAATTGTAATCATAAGTTAATAATTAGTTACTTTCATGTCAAGGTTTTTTGTAGATGTGAGCTGAATCATTTACACAATATTGTCAAAATCACTTAATTGCATGTTTCACACATCAGGAAGTTCCACTGAATAATAACTGTTCAAAAATGTTGTGTCCAACCTCTTTTTTTTTAAGATCCTGGTGCCAGTAAAGCTGGCCTTTTTTTTTGTGATTTATAGCGCTACGGATGTGGATAGTTACAGCCTTCAACGTAGATACAAGACTGATACTTTCAATAAAGAGCCCCCCCGGGCTTTGGGTCTAAGAATCACAACGTCTCCTCTTGGCTTCATTTGACCCTTCTCTCTTTCCGTAGTCTTACCATGAATATCACTGTATTTCCAGCCTTTGAACTGACACACATTACATGCATTTTCTCTGAGCATTTGTGGAGCCTTCACTTTTAAATAGTCCACCTCTTGATTGGATTTGGTGTGTGTCTGATCACCACAAGCTTATACTGTATATGGAGTTTAGCTTTAAAGCGAATCAGTTAAACTTGGTTATAAGTTATCAACACCTCTTTATATGTCCGATTGGACCTAGGTGAAGTGCCAAACATAGCCCAGGAGATCCTGAGCTTTTATTGTGGATTAGCATGCTAATAGGCTTTTGACTTGATTTGGCAGACCTTGCATCCCTCCAGTGAGGGACAGCCTTGGGCCAGGGAGAGGGGTTCTGTATGGGGGTAAGCAGGGAAAAGAGGGAGGGGGAAGAAAAAAAAGGGAAAGCGGGTTAAAAAAAAAGGGGCGTATTACTGGGTGGATGGGGAGTGAGGGGGGTGGGTGGGGGGTTGATGAAGGAGGCTTGGAGAAGTGTTGGAAGATATTGCCAATTAGCATGTGGAAGAAAAAAGGTTCTGACAGGAGAGGTAACCCAGTCATGATAAATATGGTGACTTAGCAGTCTCTCCTCCTCCCCCTTTGTCTGGCAGACCCCACAGCTGTGGATTTAAGAACTCTTTTCACCTAAAAGGAAATCAAAAGATAATCCCAAGTTTGATGTTTGGAGAAACTTTTGAGTCGGAGGGGAAAAGGGGTCACCGGTGTATAGGGCAACGGTTTTAAGCTGTAAACCCTTCACAAAAGGTTGTGACAGAGTGAGTTCCTCCCAATCTCTCTGAATGTATTCGGAAACTTCTGAGCACCTTCTCCGTGCATGACTAAACCTACTGAAGAATAGAGAGATAAGGGAACTCACTGGCTTAAAAGCCAAAGTTTAATTTTCCTACGAAAACAAATATCTGGTATCAATCAAGGCGGTGGAATTGAATCCTCTAACCTGTTCAATGACTGACAATCCTCTCACATAGTTTTGTCAACAACAATTGTTGGTATTGTCGGGGTTTATTCCATCTTATTCCAAGAGGATAACGAAATTGACTGAAGATTTGTCTGGATATACTGTAGAAATACTTGATTCAGCTGATTTCACTTCTTATATATAAATATATATATATATATATATATATATATATATATATATATATATACACAGTTGTTGTTGTTGAGAGTAAGTGAAGCAGAAGACTTTAGTAAGTGAAGTTTGCTGTGCTGTACATTTTCATTGACCCTTTGACAAAGATGAGGGAAACAATGGAGCCGATCAGCCATTTAATCCTTCAAGCATCTTGTCGGGCTTTTCCGCTTTCTATTGTCTCTATCTGGAAGGCTGATTACATATTAACATTTAACCAACACATTAGAATTCTTGTCTTAAGGCATGTGTCCATATAGCGTTTTCCTCTGGCAGAGAAGCGCTTCATCTTTAGTGCTTCATCAAAACAAAAGTGCTCCAGCTGCGCTTGGGTTTTGTTTCTATGACAACAATCTCATGACAACATATCACCATTCTAACCGTCGTTGTATGATAGACTAGCATCACCCCTTTGCTTTTTATTATCTATTTGGGCTACTATCTTTTTGTTTGACATTGTTTCTTCACCCTGAGCACCGACCGGAGGATTTTTTGAAAATGAGCGACAATGACGACAACAGCACCATTTTTAACTAGATGCGCTCAGAGCAGGCCGCGTATGCTCTCTGCTCATTGGGAGCACTTGAAAAAAAAGACACAGGTGCTCAGAAAATAACTATATATGCTCTATGGACACTCAACTTTATGCTGTCAAGGTCTCTCTGGTTTCACTTAGGGACATACTGTACATATAATTCATACGGCATTTAAATTATTTTTTCAAACCATGTAAGATGCACATGTAAAAGTCATCAGTCCAATTTTATCTAGCCAAAGAAAAAAAAAATGGCTTGACCATCTCTTGACCGCCTTTTGGTTTCAAGGACAAAGCTGCAGTACATTAGCTGTCTGTGTGAGGAGATAATACCTGTGCTGATGATGGCAGCTGACCTTGAGGAGCTTAGATGACAATAACCTTGCTATCATCCCTTGATCCCCAGTTCTTCCAGCTAGGTGCATGTGAGTACACTTATGCACCCGCCCATAAACACACACACACACACACACACACACACACACACACACACACACACACACACACACACACACACACACACACACACACACACACACACACACACACACACTGTTTGTGCCATATTTTACTTGCTGAAAGCCACACAGCAAATGACCTTTCCTCCCTTCCCTGACAGTTTCATGCAACTGGCAACTGCAGTATTGCTTTAGAGCACATTTGCTTACCATAAGAATGTAATTTTCAGTGATAAGGTCCTGGAACTTGGCAGGGGCTGTGGGGGGGGAATCTGTCGTTTTGTGCCAAAGCTCCAGTCTTGGATGATCCAGGGTCTTGCCCTGGGGGATGGCTCAGGGCTGAGTGGGCCAAAGTAATGTCATCCTGCGGAAAAATGATTAATCTATCCCGTCTATCCTTTATTCCACAAGGAAGGAAGGATGCACTACAAAATGTAGACGGATAAGTGGCTCAATGGGGCATATGTAAATTTCACTTATATCAAATTAGGCTATTGCTAAATTGCCTCATCATTATAATTTAGGGGTAATTGGAAATGGAGACAAGGTAAATAAACATATTATATATATTTAATTTAGTAAAATAATGTGAAGTAAACAAAAACTATTTTTGTTTTAGTTGCACAGTTGGGCACAAGAGATCTCTGTACCCATTAAGGGGCCGTGTTCAGTACACATAAAGTACCCAGGGTGAATATCAGAGCCCAGAGCCTCACCATAAATACCCAGTTCAGAGCTGTCAGCCAGAACACGTCTTCTCGTAGTCTGTCTTCTCTTTTTCATTTTAATCCACTCATTGTAGGGGGAGTGAGAGAGAGAAACAGATACAGGCAGAGACGGCATGGTATAGTACAGTAACAGATTGGAAAGAGCAAGAAAAGTAGGAGAAAAACATACTCTGAAGTGTGTGTGAATCCATAATAGCACCACTTAATGACACAAACTATCTTCCCTTGATGTCGGAGAGAGGCTAGGCTTCCTTCGAGCCTCAGAGGGCCCTCTGTTACAAAACAGAAGACAGTAGGGCTTTGACAGCTCCAAGTGTCTAGGGCCAGGGAAATAATTGATAGCAGGCTGCCTGCATCCAAGGTCCTTTAGCAGTAATTGCAAGCAGAATCTGACTCTCTGATCTCACCAGTGGTATTGGCTATGCCAGAACAGCCTGGCTTTGACAGATTGCCTTCCTGCAGTAATAACTTAGGCATGTTCCCTGTTTTCTCACACAAGGCCATACAGCGCTGTCTTCACCACAGAACTAGCCCAGAATCATCAGTGATTATTTTATATGTGTATTTTTCTTTTAGCTCATGGCAGATTTTTCTGACAGGACACTCTTCGAGTAATGGTTTTGCCTGCTGCCAACTTGCCCGTACATTGTTTTCCACTGTCACTTTTTTTTTTGTAGTAGAATGAAGTTATTGGTAATAGAATTAGGATTGTGCGCATGTTAACACACTTTTTGAAAGACAGAATGCATTCAGTGGAGCTTGTGAGAAGCAAATAAATACATGTAACTGAGTATATTATTTATAATTGCCTCATGAATTCAGACATTTATTAGCCTTAAAAGGAATGTAATAACTGTGACCGACCAACTGTGCTCCTTCCTTAAAAAAAAAAAAAAAAAGGAACTTCCAAACACTTTCCGTTGCCATGGTGCTTGCCCTGAATGACAGCCTGAAGGCTTTATGGCCTTTTGAGGGATAGTCTTCTTCCCTCTTCCCTCCCCTCATCTCCTTGTCTCCTCTCCCTCCTCCCCTCTCGCTCTCAGTGGCACTCTTCCATGCTCACTGTCTGCACTGTAAAGCACTCAGGGATTTATTGTCAGCTGGAGTTTCCTTGATGGGGTGTAATAATACTGTGCCTTTCTCACCCGCTAAGGTGGTAGAATCCCCTCCCTCTAAAGATGAGAGGACCCCTGCGGGCTGCCCTGTGTGTGCCTGTGTTCTATGGCAGACTTATAAGCCTGGCAGCTCCACCCCATGGCTGTCCAAACAAGGTTTCTCAACAGGCGCTCAAATCAAAAAGAGCAGTGTATGGGGGCTGCAGGAAAGTGAAACGGCAGGATGTTGCCTTTTAGTTATTTATTTATCTTGCTTTTCACAAACAGAAGAAAAGAGTTGAAAGCATGCAAGCTCTTTTGGCCTGGTAAGGTTTTGTTTTGTTTAACGTTTTGGCAGTAAAACAGTGAATTCTTGCTACTGCTAATTACAGTCGAGCAGTTTTGTGTTCAAAGTTGCCAGACATCATTCTAAGCAGGACTGATGAGAGTACACGCTAAACTGATTTCTGAATGAAAATCATTAAAGGAATTGAAGTGTAAATAGACACGATCCCCCATGACACCTCGCAGTAGGAAATGTGATACTGTGGTTAGTGCTTTACTGCCAATGTCTTCCATAAATCTAATTTAGGCTTTAGGCTTAAATCAATGCAAATAAACATAAGTAAATGAGTCTGGGAATAACATGTGGGAAAGATATCAAACACAATATGAAGAAGGTTAAAAGCCCCTAAATGCCTCAAAGCATTCTCTGCCCAGCAGGCGAGCTGCAAAGGCGGCTGCCGGATAATATAAATAGAAACTCCCTACACAAATTAATAAAAGATCCTTTGAGTGAACCTTGAACAGGGGAGGATATGAGCAGACAGCCAGTCAGGTCAGGGTGGGATAAACTGGTCCCAGCTCCCTGTCTTCTGTGAGAGCCTGGTAGTAAGATAAATGGGCACGTCATGCTGCTTTGAAATGTCTAAACATAGACGTTTTAGAGGTGTACGCAATGTGAAAATGTAAATAAACTTTATAGGAACTTGGGGTCAGGCGGAGGTTGGATTTATGGTTTTGGCATTCAACCTTAGGGCCCATCCGTCATGCCCCAACTCCTCCTTCTAAAGCCAAGTCCCTCCCCCACCCCACACCCCGGATCACAAGACCCTCAGCTGAACTGCAGCCGACCTGCTGGATCCAAGGCCAGCTGGGCTTCAGATGCCATAATAAGAACCATTCAGGGCTTTTAATTATTGTGTGACTATTGGGCACGCTATCACACCTTCTTTTTATTTATTTTTTCTTAACTATCAATCTTTCTTTGTATCATGTGCTCATCATTTCTTGTTGCTCTTCTTTACTTTCCCCACCCCTTTAGTTTTCTGTGGTGTTTTTGGGGTGCTGAGAGAAGTGATTTTACACCAGCGTTATTTGGGAGGTCTTGAGGGACATGTCGAGCTTTGGCTGTCTTCCCGCT
This sequence comes from Cottoperca gobio, assembly GCF_900634415.1. NCBI lineage: Eukaryota > Metazoa > Chordata > Actinopteri > Perciformes > Bovichtidae > Cottoperca > Cottoperca gobio. The sequence goes on along the minus strand of NC_041369.1, from coordinate 15,318,084 downwards.
GGAGTGGTGTCACACCAGAGTCTGTGTTCACTTATTTATGGCACCAATGCTTGTCATGCCAATGTTCCCAAATTATCAAGACATAACAGGACTCTTGTCATCAACTGTGATCTCACAGTTAAAACATCTGACTATTGCTCTATTGCTGTTTTGTTTCAAGTAACAGCTGTAACAAAATAAAAACATATTGCAGGATTCATTTAAAAAGGTTTTCATTGTATATTGAAGAGGATTATACATATTTGGTGTCCATCTAAATGTGATAATATCAGCAACAGCAGTAACTCTAGTAAAATATAGAATGCAATAAAGCCCACTATTTACTGGGACTCTCCTCCAACACTAACATCAATTTCACAATAAATGTTCAGCATTATCCGGCTGCCAACATTGTTTGTAGGCGATTTGCAATACAAGTAATTGCAATTTGCAAGTTTTATTTTATCTGAGGTTCAAAATAATTAATGTAACAGACTGTGATACTTGATATTAAAAATAACTGTAATCATTTAATGAAGACACACTCATAGGTTATACGTCCTGCTGATGCAAAAGTTTAATGAGGGATAAATGACAATCCTATCCAGCTTTTACGCATTGCACTTCATTCAACATGACATACTAGAAACAAATCCTCAGATGATGTACGGCAGCGATTCCAATTATGGCAGGGAAACAATCCTGCGGTACCTTTTTTCAATAGCTGAGTTTGTGCATTTGTCCCGGCATTAGAATATGAGAGGACACCTGCCTTAAATGACTGAGGGTCAGCTGGGAACCGCTTTGATCTGTGTGACAGTTTGACTGCCTCGACGGGAGTGGCACTGATAATCCCTTTGCTTAACTCGTGCTTTTTGGCCCAGCCGGGGTCCTGTTCAGGGATAAAGCAGTGGGCTAAGTCTTAATCAAACAGCAGGGTCGGTGGCTGCATGAAGGGAAGGGTCTTTGAGGGTTAGAGTGCGGAAGGGCACATTTAGGACAGGGATGAATACACACAAATGGAGGATTAGAGTGTTTTGCCTACTTGCAAATAGGAGCGGTTTAGCCGGCAGTTACACAACATTGAAAGAGTGAGTTGGTGAGTTTTGGAAAAGCAGGGAGTTGTTCTCTTCCCCACAGACCTGAGTTCATACAGCCGCTTTGAGAGCCATTCATGATCCACGCTTCACAAAATGGCATCTTCTCAGTGCTGTGGTACGTTGACATTCTGATAATTGTGGCAGTCAATCTTAGTTTAATGACTCATGCCTGTCTGCAAAAAAACCCATATTACCAACTGTCAGATTGCATGCAAACAGTGCAGTTTCACATAAAACAGCCTGCTCTGCAGATTCAGTCTGCTCCCAGTCATTGCCAACAGCCACCAGACATCCATCACAACCAGCGGTAAACAAGCACAAGAAGTGTCATCGGTCAGTTATGTGATTCCTGTTTAACAGTGAGAGCCTGCCGAGCCCCAGCATGGACGAGTTGTAACAGAGAGACTGGATGACCTCTTCGCTGTTATCTCCTGATCTGCTTCTCATTGTTGCTTAAAGTGAAGCCAAACACAGGTAGGGAGGAGTAGCGTTTGTCTGCAGCGTTGGATCACCAGGTTTTATCTTAATGGACTGTTTACAGAAAGCACGGGAGCATGGGGGTCTTAGCAGCTCTAGCTATAAGTCAGCAGCATGTCACGTTCATATTTTTGAATTTAAAGAATGGGTTAACGGTGAAACATAAATTTACAGAAGAGTAGTCATTTACAGACGAGCCATCATCCCTGTAAAAATGAGACAGACAACTCATTTAGAATTATAAACCCCTTTCTCTGTTTGTCACTTCTATTGATTTTTCTTCTGCCCCTGTCTCTCATATTTTATATCTAGCTATAAGATATACTCCTGACGAGGATTTATCGCAGCTATAGGCCTTGGCCGCCAGGTCTGCCATTACCAACAGATGAAAGGCTGAGGGGGAGTGGGGAGTGGGGAGGTAGGGGCACTACAGCAGTGCAGTATTGGATATTGTTTAAATACCGTAAAAAGAGCCCGCTCATTTACCCAGTGAGAGCCTCGAGAAGCAGACTGATGTGATAATCCTGTGAGTAGCAGGTGGCGCTGCTTTAATGCCGGTGTAAAAACAAAATTGCACTTTTCCATTTTCAGTCCACTGTTTATAATCTCTAAATGAGACAATTGATCGCCTGTTGGTAAGAAAATGGTTTCATCAGATCTTATTGAAAGTGGACCTGAGGAGAGGATGATGGTGTACTAGCAGGAAAAGAAAAAAGAGCCATATTGTCTTTTTTTACTCTCTGCCTCCCATCTTTTTCTTTCTCCCTCTCAGACCGGGCTGTCAGGTGTGAGGAAGAGGAGGAGGAGGAGGAGGAAGAAGAGGAAGCAGGGCTTTTTTCTTTTTCCCCCACCACTTCCGAATTACCTGCTGGGTCCAAGCTCTTTTATGCTCTTGTTGTGACAGGTAGATTTATAAGGCTTGAAATTTGTACAAATCAGTTGTCATTCAGCGGCAGCTGTCAATGTGTCAAGCTGTCAGGGCCTGCTGTGAGGGAGATGCCTTAGGGGGCTGAGCGAGGGGGCAACCGCCCAGAAAAGAAAATGAGTTCAAACAGACCTGAGAAGCTCCTCTATTCCACAGGCCTCCCTGCCCCTGTGGAGACGCCATCGATTTCTCTTGATGTTGAGCAACAGCGCGCCCAAAAATGACACGCCACACCGCGCTCAACCCAGTCAGGCTGCGACACGGCAACGCTTGCTGTGCCAATCCCCTCAATCTGCAGACGCCTCTCATTCTCTACTAAATGGCTGGAAATCTGTAATCTCTCTGAGGAGGGAGAACACCAGAGTTGTGTTTAGAGATTGTTGGCGAAGGCTGTCGTGTTTTTATGTGCCGCTTAAGTAGCTGAAATGGAAATCTCTCCGAGGAGAATGACAAGCTCGTTTAAAGATTGTTGTCGATTGTTGTCTTGTTTGCTTGTTTTCTCTGGCCTTGTCTCGGCGTGGGCCTGCCTGCGTGTGATTGGCGGCCCTGCTGGGGCAGTGATGGGCATGACAGCTTCTCTCAGACAGAGGACCCCAGGTGACACACACCTTCTCCATCCTCTATCCTTCTACACAGTCTTCACAGAGGAATGGGAAAGACAGGTGCTGCAAACAGTGTGAGGTGTGTGAAAACAAAAGACAACAGCTGACGGAGAAGCTGTGCCATGCGGCAGTATACACGCCGAGGTGTGGGATGACACGAATACGCTCATATTTCTCTCATACGCATTTCTTTGTGGTATCATTGGTGCTGTTGTCACATTCACTCTGTGGGAGCAGATGGAGGCAAACAGGTTATGATTGATAACACATTATTAGCACACTGTCTCAAGTCTGTGATTTGAAGTTCAGAATAATTATGTTGGATTATAAGTAGCTGTAAAAAATATAATAATGTATAAAAAAAGTAGCCTATAGGTTTAAACCCATATAAAGGCTAAATATGTTTTTTGTTCTTCTCACTAAACACTGAAGCCGTTGTATGCACAGGCTGTGTTTCGACCTAATGATGTTGTCAGCGTTTTACAGTTGGGAAACAGTACATGATGAGACTCAACATCATGTAGGGTTTTGTCACCTTGCCCCTCCAATTTAATGACAAAAACTGTTCAAAAACGCTCTCAGCGGAACAGAAATATTTACATCCATGTGTGTCAGCCAAGTTTGTTTTCACACCCTTCGTGCCTGTGTTTGTTATTTATTGCAGCCAAACCCCTTCCCCTGAGACACACCAACTATGGCCTGCTGAATCTGATGCAAAGGTCTGACCAAGACCTGAGTTTCCTAAGCACATGAGACCGAGAATAAACAAGTGGGAAGTAATTCTGCTCGAGAGTTTGCTAATTTGAAAGCTGAGGACTCAATTTCTCCGTAAAGCATGTGCCTGCACTGCTAACCTGGCTGCAGTCCAAACCTCCACCTAAACATGTGTGCGCACAGGCACAGACGTAGACATGCATCAGAGCTGCATGGCTACGCTGTAATTAGCCTAATGAGGTTTTGGAGGGTCCTCCTAACAGATTTATCATGTCCACCTGCCAAAGCAGGGTCCCTGAAAGAAAAGGTTTCACGGGACACTGTTTGGAAGGTGACACTCGCTCAGCAGCCCTGCAACAAGGGGTGAAATATTAATCAAAGTTTTCCAAGCAGCTATTAACAGCTGCTGGCCTTGGCCTCTGTGTGGGTCTGTGTATGCGTGTGTGTTTATTGTGTGGCAATGAGCAGCAAGTTAGTCCACAGAGAGATGAGTGTGACGTGTCTGAGTTTGTCTTGTAAAAATGCAGCTGTCCAGGACATGACAGCTACAGCGTTAGAGGGGCCATTACGGGGTGTAGAACATTTCCTGGGAAATGGTTTGAAAAATGACAATGCAGTCTGTGCAATATTAATTGCTACACAGTCCCCATAAATAAGTCAAAAAGCTTTAAGAGAGGAACAAAGTAGAGCAGTGCTGGTTATCCATTGATCATAAAACAGGAGAACAACATTAAATCTTATGCATCAATTATTTTTATTATGTTCTTTTTCTGAGTAATTCGATTTTAGATACAATTTTATGTTCGTTCTGCGCTTTAATATTTCACTCATCTAACTGTGGGTTATTGTTTTATTATAAAAAGTGTTGGCCGTTGAAGTATTTTAGCAACATATTGACAGCGATTCTGTAAATCAGTCCTTTTGTCCTGTGTGACCTTTGTGACTCTTACTTGTTAAATGTAAGATATTTGTACTTCAAAGGGCCAGCTTTGGTTTGCAAATGACTTCTTAAAGGTGCTCTGGACTCCCATTTAGTTGCAAATTAACAGTTCATTGTTAGGAAGCTGTTGGCACATGTTTGGGAAACCGTTTTTCACGTAATGAATAGCTTACACATGTCATCAGTTTATAAGACACGAGGGTGAAAAGAAAACCTCTTTGCATTTGCAATCACAAACTTCCCTTTGGTGTAGTTAGTCATGTGACAGGTTGATACTTCTGTTTTGTCGACGATCTTGCTTTAAAGTTGTTTCAATGATCTTATTATTACACTGTAGTCTATTATATCTGGTATAGTCTTATGATAACATTACATTCTAAAAGGAGTACAAACAAAATGTTCCCGTGACTTTAAGTTATACAAACTTTGATTATGATAATAATCTAATTATATACTAAACAAAGTTAAATCAGAGCCGGACAGACAGATTTATGTTGCATATAGCCTTGTTTATTTTTTAATTTCCTCATTTCTGCACATCAAAAAGAGTAGAGAGGTAACCACTGCAGAACTAAATCAGGTTGTTCTACAGTTATTGTTTTCGTGCCTTGTTTCTATGCAAGCTTTTGTCTGATTTAGTAACGGGCATATGTTGTTTAATAGGAAATTAATTCCCACCCCCACCGCCTGCCTCCCAGTAAATCAGGCATGTAAACCAAAAACCAGAACACAGTGACTAATTAGAATCAAAAGGGCTGGAATCCATAATGGGCCTCCTTCACTCAAAACACTACTCTATAATTGGCCATAAATAAACCCTTGCTGTTTTTGTGTGAGCTGTAAACAGCTGAATGCTTCAATTAAGCAGAAATTCACCCGCGCCATGTTAAATGCAGGGTGCTTGGGAGCTGCTGACATATGGATATGATCTGTGCTCTCCCCCCTGTCCAATTCAGCCCTTTTTTGTAGAGTGCGTGAGAAGCACGGATAATTTCTTTTTGCTGGTGTAATATTATAGTGACTCATAAATAGATGGTTACCCTTTTGGTACTAAAAGTTTTCATTAAAGACGCCTGAGTTTTGTTATTGACACCACGGGTTGCCTATGCAGGGAAACACAGTAAAATTTATCAGTGCGCTTTTCCTCACCTAATAAATCATCTAAACAGGGCCGACCATATGGCAGATAAGACCTTGGAAATGTGGCTTCGGCATGCGAAGAGTCAAGTTGCTTGAAATCAGGAACGATCACAGACTGCTCTCTCCCTTTCCCCCTCTCTCTTCCTCTCACACAGAATATCTCCCAGTTATTTTACACGCCATTTTCTTGTTCACCTTATCACCTTTTTGTCACTTGTTTTTTTCACTTTTCCCCCAAGAAGAAAGACAGAAGCAATTCCTGCGTGTAAAGGACTGGGAGTAGATAACTCTCTCTCTCCTCCTTCTCTCGGTTTCTGCCTCTCTCACTCGCACTTTCCACCTCCCCTCCTCCCCCACTTCTCCTCCACCTCCTCCTCCCTCTACCGAGAGGGTCCTGGGAGGTGCACTGACTGATGGGAGAGGATGATATATGTAGCGTCTGTGTCCCGGCTCTCCTCTGGCCCTTTGTCATTAATCATAGCCATTAGCTTTTCTCACTGCAGCCTTGTCTGTGCACCGCTATGAAAAAGCAGCCATTTCTCTCATATCCCACACCAAGAGAGGCTGCTAATACTTCTGCCTCACTGTCACACGGCTGCATTTCCAGCACACGGCAGACAGCTATTGTAATATAGAAAATGGTCATTATATCCAATAACCTGTGATTCTTCACCAAGCAGAACGGGGACATATGGGAGGAATTATTGAGTGGCTGTAAGGTAGAATTGATTGTCAATATTGATTTTTGCCTATATACCTTCTGCTCTGCGTGCCTTTTTGTGAGTATTTTCTCCGCCGTTGGACTGGAGGTTTTTCCAATATACTAGACTGTTAAAATACCCATTGACTAAACAATAAAATACACACACAACACAATTCAAATGTGACTACATCTGTTTTGGACTGGTTTGAACTGGACCACAATGGACTTGGCTTCGTGCAAGGCTGTGTGGAGAGTCAGTTTGGACGGCCAACGTGTGAGCTAATGAGAATAAACAGCTGGCCACTGTGGTGACCATCTAGTGTAATAGAGATGTATGGCCACCGGCTCCTGCACGCCTACTCCTCCAATCCCCAAACTGTGCCTGACAGAAATACTAAAGCCTCATCAGTCTAGTCCCAGTCACACCAAGCACACACATTTACCACACGCACACAGGCTTGTGCGTCATACAAGGACATACACACGCACACAGGCCTTAACTCACAAGTAAAGCAGTACAGACCCAGTCCACACACACACACACACACACAGGCACAGAGCCAGCACTTTCCACATTAGAGACACAACCCTCTTTTTCTCATTTCCCTAACTGTATCATCCATACTGTACCTAATGAAATGATTGCAAGTAGTTATTGCTGACTTATTATCTAGACACACAGCTTTATCAAAATGCTGCATTGATTTAGTGGACCGTGTCGCCCAGAAAACTCGAGGGATATTTCATTTGCCTGGCTACGCCATAATAATGGGACCCATCCCAGTATGCATTATGCATAGATAGACCATAGATAACTCAAACAGGAGGAACACATGCATTACCTCTGCGCTGTAACCTCCCAGTCTCATACTGTCTATTATATTAGGTTATGCTGTTGTTTGTTTTTGCGTTGCACCGGGATCCCATTACAGTGAAATGATAAGAACCTACAGTGCAGCCGGCTACATGTACAAATTTGTGTCATAGTTTTCAGCTTTGATAAATCCCAAACACCTTATTCAGCAGGTATTTGTGCTTCCGCTCATTTGACGGTGTTTTGTCCTCACAAAGAGAGCGCTATAGCTCCAGGTGGCTCTGTGCCTCCCCCCAGGGTTTGCAGAGTGAGATAAGCGTTTGTCTTTCCCATTCTAAAGTGGCTCCTGTTAAGCCCCATACCTGGAAGATGACTGAGTTTGACAATGCAATTTACATCTCTGTATAAAACAATCTCACACTGCGCCTGCCGATTTACACCGGATTAAACTGTTTGTCTCCGTCACGGGGTAACCACACAATCTATCAGGCCCTCTGTGCCTTTTTCCAATATCACATTCCCTCTCTTGTCCCTCGAGAGCAGAAAATTGATCCAGAATGCAGAGCGAGGCTTCCCCCTTTTTGAAATTGCTACAACAGCTTTGCAGGACCTACAATTATTGAAACATGCAGATGTCAGTAATTTCAATAAACCTGATATGGTAGTAATGAAAACATCTGACTGAGTGGGCGACGGCAACAGGATTTATGGCTGCATTAGAGGAAAAAGGCTGAGGTGACAGTTTTGCAGCATGGCTCGGCACTCCCTTGTTTCACACGCATTAAAGGCGAAGATCAATTAGCGTCCGACGCCGTTAGCTTTGCCACAGACGGTCCTTTTACAGCGACATGAAAAATGCATGGGTTCCAAGGAGAGATTTTGGAACCATTAGCTGTCCTCATGCGCACATGTTTTCATGTAAGTGTGCATTTGCAGTGATGTATGACTGCTCGGTAGCCAATGTTCAAGTCTGTTTTTATAATCACAGAAGAGCCTTGACATTCCTTCTGTATCTTTTTGTCTTGGCACAGCATTTTAAGAGAGTGCTCGTTTCCGATTTTTGTAGAACGAAAATAATTGAAAGCGACGTTATGCACTTAAACTATTTTACCTTAAAATAACATTGTCAAAAGCATGTTGTTGCTACACCGAGTGCATGAGGCTTTACGGCACTAAGCTGATTTTCACCATATTTTATGTAGTGATATTAATATTAGCTGGCTTGCTATGTCTTGTGTTGTTGCACTTGCCTGATGTATGGCTGCGTTAGCTAAGTTGTCATATCACTATATTTGATCATATGTTATCATAACAAATGCACATACGGCGTTACAGCTGTTCATATTCACGTCAGCGGTGTAAGCTATAAGTGAATTGCACTCTGAAACTGTAGGTAAATACAGAATCCTACATTACGTTGCTTTAAAGGCAGGGACAAGCCTCCTTAAGAGTCCAGAGTATTATTGCTTTACAACAACAGGAACTATATCTCCGCCCACCTAGACTCTACAACAGTAATGTATTATGGCTGTGTAGGTGCTTCAGTGTTATAATTACTTAAGCTAACCTGTTATGATACAGAAATCCATACTAAAGCAAAGCATGAAGCTGTAGTCAACCTACTCAGATCAAATACCTTTGTCCATCCATTATTGCACTCCTATGATCTCATGGTGTCTGAGTGCAGCCTCATTCCCCTCAGGTGAGTCACTGCAGGGCCTGTCACCCTCTCTGCTTCATACGCCATATGTCTAATTCTAATTAAATGAACATTAAGACCCCCCTTCTCCTTCTATCCCTTTCTCTTTCTCGCCCTCCGTGATGCTATCAGAGCTATGAGAGCTCAAATGTTAAAGTAATGAATGTGTTAGCACCGTGACAGGAGCAAGAAGAAGAAGAGGAGGAGGAGGAGGAGGAGGAGGAGGAGGAGGAGGAGGAGGAGGAGGAGAGGAGTGACTGTGCAGTGCAGCTAGGTTTTCTCCTCAACGGCCACCGTGTCAGCAACAGGGCTCGGTCACTTTTGATTTGCATAACCTTCTAAAAAGCTATCACAGGGCCTACAATTGATTGAATTTCACCTCAGAGAAGTGCTAATTAATAACGCTGTGGATCTGACAGGCCTTTATTATGTGCGTGGGACAGGAGATGATGTCTGTATTAGCAGGGTCTCTGGAAGCTGTGGAGGGGAATATAGAATGATGAATTAATGGAACTATGTCCCGGCTCAATCATCATATCATTAGAAGACCATTGATGGTTTCACACTACAGGTAGAAATCTATAACAGTGTAATGGCGCAGTAATTTTTAGGCAGCAGCTTAAATTATCTGCACTATATCATGGCTGCAGTATGTGATTCATATTCTCCATGAGCACTCATGTGCAAGTGAAGTGGGATTTTTGGAATAGTGGACTAAACAGAGACTTGGTTCAACATTTTTCCTGGCACACAAAAATGGCTGCAGACTGGTATTTATAATTTGAGTATGTCTATCTACATATCAATGTCTATAGACCCCTTTACTGTTAGTAAATATAATGAGGTATTTTTGTGGATGGAGGCAGATGTTAGCTAACGCTGGCTAGCGATGGCTAAAGAAAATACGATTTCTTTCCTTTTAAATATGTCACTTAACTGTCACTACACCTATGGTGGAATCGCCAGACATTTACAAACCGGATGGAGAAACCAAGCGTGAATAGTAAACAGAAACTGAGGGCGCACAAATCTTCGGATGCCTATGTACAAAGCAACACAAAAAAGGAAGACTGACAAAAAGAAGGTCTTACCATATCGGTGAAGCGTTTCAGAGATGGTGTAACTTTAGACTTCTACTCTGTTTGCCTCCAGTCCTTTCTTTGTTTTGGCTCCAGCTACCAATGTGACGTAATCATCAATCGACACTAAAAGTGACTATATTTGTGTTTTAGAGCGATGTGCTATACTGCAGGTTTTGTTGACTTAATGTCTCTCTGCTCTTAGCTTATTTTGCTGCCAAATTACTCAGCAGTTGCCAGTTATCTTGATCTGTTTATGATATGGGGTTCACATAGAAGCTATCTTAAATGGAGCCCATTTAATAAACACCAGGTGGCTTTTGGAGATTCAGGGTTTCAGGCAACTCAACTGGAGCCAACTGGTAACCCACATCACGAATAACAGCAGTGGGAATACATGCTGGACAAAAGTTTGAGAAAACAACGAGCAAACGTGGCAAGGATGTTTCAAAACAAATGTCAAAAAGAGTACAGCTCAAAGTTTTAATGGTGGCTGACTTTCTTAGAAATGTCCCTGACCCACACGGTTCTCACGATTGGTAATAGCTTTTGGTATGCTCACTACAACCTGTATTCCTGTTCTCTCTTATCGCCATGTCTCTCTTTGAATCATCACCCTTTTGATGGAAGAGACCACAACATCCTTGATCTTTTAGTTGCTAGGTCTACCCTTTTTTTATTCCAATCCACAAATAAGTATCTCCGTTCATGAAATTTTAATAATGCACAGGAAATTGGCTTTGCCCAGTTTGGCAGAAGAGTGTCCCATGGTTAAGAAGATTTATTTTTCCGAGTCTTGTTCTGGTTTCACATAGTGAGGTCTTCGTGGAAAGCTCTCATTTGGGATCGGCCAAAGGGCTCTGCTCATTTTGTTCAGAACATTCCTGCTAGCCTGGACGATAACGCTGCAAAATCACTCTCAGACGCCATCGCAAACTGCCCGAGGGGTACGCTGTGTTGTTGCCAACAACAATTACCCCGGTAGAAACAACCTTACTATGTGTAAATGACCACTGCTGCTTGGCGAATATCATATTTCCTGAATAACTTATTAGATTAAGACGTTGCTCTGTGAAGAGATTGGAAACGACAGAAAAAGAAATCCAATCCTAGAATGCGCTGTATATCTGACCAGAAGTTGTTTCATAACATCACTTGACTAATAAGATGAATTCCTTTTGTTTATAACCATGAACTCTATTGCAATAAAAGCAGGTCTTTATTGTCGAGCCTAAGAGTGGTTTTCTGTTATGAATTGCAGTTCAGTGTTGAAACGGATACAATAATGTAAACATCTCCCTTTTTATGTCTTTTATTAAGGCACTATATAAGCACACATATATTAGATACAGTGGTACTGTGTGAAAGAAAGATTAGAGTATTCTTCAGATAAAGAACCCCATTATGTTGCTTTACTACTTATTCAAGGTCATACTGTATACTAGCAGCGCGGTGATGCTTTCATGGTGTTCAATGCTTATTACTCTAAATTAGCTCTCTTAAATCATAGCGGGCTTTCGGATGGGACGCCTGAGAGTCCTGCATGTGTTAATGTTGTATACACCCCACTATTCTACTTGAAACCGAAATGCTCTTCATCATTCCACGAAATGCCCCGTGGGTAATGAGACTGACTGCAATTGAGAATAACTTATGGGGCTAATATTCTATATCTGCACATGACCAGGGCTCTACAGGATGTCATAAACATACACTTGGGTGTGTTTTCCAAACATCATTCTGCCATGCATATTATTTCCCTGTCTGTCCTCATGGTGGTGTTGTAATTGTTGCACGCCTTGATGAATTGTATTTGATATGTCAGAGCAGATTCTCTGAGGATTTCCTTTCTCTGGGGCAGTGTAAGCCATTTCTCTATGGTTTGTCTGTGTGCAACATGCATTAATGCAATCCCCTGATCTGGATCCAGGTTGTTAAGCTATCACATGAAATGAGGAGTTAAGACAGCAATGCAAGGGAGCGTGTTGTCTGCTTATAAAAGGCTCTGGTATCATATCGGCTTTAAATCCTTGCTCAAGACCACCCAAAGAGTCATTTGTTCAAATGTGCATTAGTCATTATTCTTTAAGCCCTTATTGGAGCTCATGGATCTCTCAACAAATAGGTGGCCTGTGACAGAAGTAAGGTGTAAACATTCAATATCCCATCCTCCTACTCTACTCTCTACTCCCTCCCTCTTTGCTCACTACCCTTTTGTCTCAGTGTAACACAAAGACATGCATAATGTGGACTGCAATCTGATAAGTGTTCCTGCATGGTAGCCCTCCCCTGCTCTATACATCACAACAGTTAGAGAGACTGTGTATATGTGTGTGAGAGAGAGAGTGAGCAGATCAGAGCAGGGGGAGCTGTGGTTGGGATTGAACTGGGCTGTCTGAAGTTGATTAATCGGCCTGTGAGGGTGAGAGACTCCCGGGCCAGGCAGTAGGGTCCATCCCCGTGGCATGTGATGCTGATTGGCTTTGTCCTGTGCGTCTGCGCTGGAGGAGCGGACATTAAGATTAAGTGATGCTGTCGTGTCGGGGAGCACTGCACTGCATCATTCTGGGAAGAGACAGCTGTGCTGCTTAATCCTTCATCACCAGGGGAGAGCTGCCAGGGCCCAGATATACAGCCAAAGATAACCCTCCATAACTTCTGCTAAAGATCAGGAAACTTTGAATTCGCATCCATCTGCTTGGCTCTGTTCAGCTCAACCCCCCTCTGTCTGAGTGCTCAAAATAAGCAGTCACTAAGAACGCTAAATAAAAGGGTGGAGGAGGAGGAGAAAGTGAAGGATGGCTGAAGGGAGTAATCTAAGACCAGTAGTGTGCATGAGCTGTGTATGGATAACCTCTGGCACAAAGGACTGCCCAAAGGCAGTCATCTTCATGAATGATAGTCATAATGCAGATGAATTGCAGATGCATTAACCATGTATTTATTGCGAATCATTCATGGGGAAATCAGTTGGATTACACAACACACTTGTCTTCTAATTTGAACAGATCTTCTTAACTTCTCATTGTAATGTTAAAATGTATGCCTCCATGTCTCACTATCTATCAATATGTACCTTGATCCACATACGGATTTCTGTCAAAGACTCAGGATCTCTGGTGTTGGGGTTGATGGAGGGTTTACAATCGTCTAAGAACCGCAGCTATGTGTTGTGACACAGGGGGTTAAAGCCTGTCACAGTAGTTTTCTGATAAAGCAAAATTTCAGTCAGGGAGCTCCAGTCCAGATTCATGCTTTGTCCAGTCAGACAGTGGTCAAAAAGGCTATAGCTTGACTTCAGTCATATTTTCAAAAACTTCCTCTTTAGTGCACGTTCCTAAATATACTACATGTTAAGTAAAGATAAACATGTGGCTTCTATACCTAATACTTTTGTATTTCTACTACTTCCTACTACTTCCTACTACTCCTACTACTAGTATTATCATATAGTATTATAAGTCTCAAACCTAAGTGAAAGTAAGCCTACATGTCACTCCTCAAACCCATGCAAGGTACTTTTGTTAAAATGGATTGTATTTACTCTAGGTTTGCCGGAGAGAAAAGCAAGCTGGTATGTTGTGAGAGCAGATAAATCCTGGGCGGAGGCCGAGTGGCTGACTGATTCCTCCTGTATGCAGCGATGGGTGGCGTCAGCAGGTTTCACACTGCTGGCCTTTGCATGTTTGCAGCTGGCTTGATGCAGCTGTCAGCCTGTGATTGATGAGTATCATCATTTAAAGTGTAAAAGAAAACGTCTCTGTGAAGGGAGACATGATGAACTGCCGCCTGCTGGCGCTCACAGAGACACGCTCGGCGCTTCCTCCTCCCTATCCCTTTTCCCCTCTCCTTCTCCTCGTTTCTACTTCACTGCTCCCCTGTTCATCCCTCTATCCTTATTTCCCTTTATGCTTGGTTTTCTTTACCTTCTTTTCTGCTTTAATATTTCTCCGAGTCGAAAGCGCCTTCCCTGCCGCGTCGTCTTCTTCTCTGTTCCTCCCACTTTTCTCTTCCTGCACTCTCTTCCTGTCCCTCTGCTGCCCCCGTGATTTCCACTTCTGTCCTCCCTCTTTTATTCAGGTTTATTTAACTCACTTTTGTTGTGTCACTCTTCTGTCTGCATGATTCTTTTTCTCCCTTGCACTCCTCCACCTTTCCTGTCCTCTATATGTCTAGTTGCTTAGTAGAGAGACAAGGCAGTCCTCAGAAGCAGCCAGTGCTCGACTTTGTATACTCCATGCTGTCTCTAATGCTTCTCAACTCGTATGAAATGTCAAAATTCATATGCACCTTGGAAGGTGATATATTTAGTCTCCGCCTGCTGCATACCTCCACAGCAACTATGACAGTGACATATTAGTTATGCTGTCTTTTGCAATGTGATATCTTTAAATTTGCCACCTTGTTAAGTTTTGATTAATGCGATTCCATTTCAGCAAAGTAATTGGCTTGGCCCTGTTGTGAGCGATACACAGGCGCTGCGCCGGAACAAACGCTGCAACATGGTAATGAGGCAATGAGTTTGTTCTATGGATGTTGGCAAGTGACAGTTATTAATGATTGTTATGATAAACAGACGTGTGCAGATCGGGGGGATGAGTCGGGCCAGACTGACAGTTTAAAAATACCGCGCACTGGAAAGTACTAACGAAGTAATACAGTGTTAGGAAAACAATCATGCAGGTTGTCAAAGGAAGGGGTGTAATTACAGAGCTACACTGGCCTGCCTGGGAGGAGCTGGCTTCTAATAGAGCCAGAGGAATATGCACTGACAGAGGAGAGCCCAATGATATACAACTTTAATTGGATCATCTTTTTACCCCCCCCTTTCTTTTCTCAGAATACAAAGGAGGTCTGTTCTCACAGCTGTGTTATGATAGGTTTGGTCTCCTGTGAAGACTAGTGACCCTGTGTAAATGGCTGTATGGTACAGGGAACCGCTGTGTTTGTGTGATCTGAACATGGATTGTATTACTGTTGCTATACTTGTCTCTGCTCAGTATCACAGCTTGGAAAATGTGTATACAGTGTGTTTAAAGGGTGTGAAGTGATGTAAACCCAGACCCATTTTAGCCTAACTTTTGATTTCCATGGTATACGCGGAGCAGACGTATCAGAAGAACAAAACTACCTTTTTCTCTTGTTTTGTACATTCACAACTGTCATACTCTATTATTGTAAAAAGTCTTTAATTTAACAGTTTCTGAAAATGTGGTATGATAGTCAGTGTGAATAATTGATAAATGCCATATGTCTTTCAGCTTTCAATCCACTCTTCTTATTCCCTTTGACCGATCTATTTCTCTTTTTGCGTTGTTAAATTTGTCCGTCTTCCGTCGTCGTGCCTGAACCTTTGGTGACATTTAACCCGTACCAGCGCATGGCTGTCATGAAATGCTCTGTTTTGGAATGTGACGATCAGATGACTTTGCCGACCTTTGCGTGAACCTTGTCTGGTGTTGATTTAGTGAGGCACAGAGATCAAAGTGATCCCTCTCGGTGTTTGTCAGTGGGCTGTGGGTGTATAGGCCCCAAGTGTGAACCAAACCAATCCTACACAACACTGGGGAACTAACAGCATGCTCACTGTACAGAGGTCACCAGAGGAATCAACACTATATTGGATTTTCCCCCCCCCCCCATCATCTTAACTGTTATTTTTTTCTTTCATTTTATACTTTTTGTGTGACTAAATGTGGTCCTTTCGAAGCCGAACCCCTTGCTACATCTTTTACTTGACTTTCATTGTTATGTTAAACTGTGTAAATTTGTCTTTCCCTAATTACCTTGATGACGCCTGAGAGCAAGTTGGCCAAAGAAAGCATTAATCCCTAATTGTGGACACTACTGCTTTCCTTTTAAGGTTGATTATCTATGGAAATAGTTTGGAATGGCCTCATAAATCAAATTATTAATTCAATGTCAGCGTAACCCTAAATATAGGACCGCTATCTCTGAGTCACCCTCTACTATCTGCACTATGGTGAAATAGTTAAGTGTGCTGGATGGAGTTTTTATGGTGTTGTCAACAATGTAAGGAGACAAACAAGTCAATATTTCATTTCCCCTCTCTCATTGATATCTGGGTCTGGCTGTGGAAATGGATTGTGGTTAGATGGTCAGAGAAGCAGTGGTGATTCAGTGCAATTTTCAAATAAACTGAAAAGAATTGTCATTTGGTAATGGTTTTAGTTGGCAGTAAGTGCCCTGGTTGAAATTTCAGAGCCCTACACAATCCATTATCCAAGTTTTCCAACACCCTGTCATCGTTGACAGGTGGATTATAATTTTTCTATTGCAGAACAATTGAAATGACAGCGGTTTAACAAACTTGGATAGGACAAAGGAGACATAGAGTTCCAACAGGAAATGTGCTGCCAACATTTGTGTGCACTCTGTGTTAGGAAGTGAAAAGTCCTGCTTTCTATCTTACTCAGGAATAAGAGTTTTCCAGACTGTCAAAATATGCACTAAACAAGACTGCTCTTGATAAACGAGTGGTTTAAACCGTTTCTACATGGATTCAAACCTCCAAACATATTGGAAACCTACAAAGAACTTTGACCTAGAAAATATGATAACAAAAGAATACTACAAACACGAAATAGAATTAGTTGCCCTGGATTTTAAACAGAATTATTCAAGCAGTTTGATCTTCCCTGCACTCTTTATATTATAAACAGCTTTTGCACCAAATCAGTGTTGTATTGGCTTGGATCCCATTTCCATGCTGCTTGCTTCTTGGCGCTGTCATGCAGATTCTCTTCACGGTTCCATTCTTTTTCTTTTTGAAGGCTGTGATTCCTGGCCATATGGAGCCCATCCCTTTGTCTTCTGTGGTGCGATCACATCGCAGGGCCTCTGGTGGAGCTGGGTTAGCGTGTGGAGCTGCTTGGTGACTGTCAACCCTGGTAGTCTTCTGTTTGTTGACATGTGAAGCCGTGCAGCATACTGTAGGCCTGATGCTGGAACTCACTTACAATTAACGTGAGAGGACGCTGACACTGGGCCTTCTGTCTCGACAAGTATCGGGTGGAGACGGCTGCGTGTTATCCCATAGAGCATAAATCAGTTATTACTGTACATATTTAAGAGGACATTACATGGATGTTGACCTAACTCTACAAGAATGCATCAACTTAAAACGTTTTTTTTTTTGTATGTGTTAGCAGAATACAGATGACTAAGAGGAAGTGAAGGACAGAGGTGATGTGTGAGCAGTGTGGAGAATGCTGGTGTCTCTCCCAGCTGCACACATGTTTCAACACTTCCCTCCACATGGCTCTCCTTCTCCTCACTGTCCCTCACTGTCCCCCGCTTCCCCATGCTCTGCTCTAACTTCTCAACAACTACAGCCCCCAAGCCCCTGTGCCTTCATAATGAGTTTAGTCAGACTGATTATAGCTGTACTATTCTACTGTCAGTGATTATTAGACAAGATCTAAAGCTGAAGACCTTTGTCAGCTATTATTTTAATGGCGCTATTAGTATGAGTCCTTGGTGACCATCACATTCATCAGTCATCATACACCTAATTGTGTAGTGCACATAGATAGTGTTACTATTACCAATGCAGTGTATTTTTAACAACATTGTGATCTTTGTAATTGTCAGTTACACACATAACATGACATCTTGCCATGTTTCTCTTAGTGAACTGAACCTACAATCCCACACAATTATGTCATTGTTTGTCTGACAAACCTTTATTAAACCCATGCAGCAAGTCAGTGTCCTGCAAGAAGAGGACTGACACATCAGACATGGAGACATGAGACCGCAGAATGAGCAGAAGTTAGCTTTGCTTACTGGAGTGAAGGGACACCTGTCTCCCCAGACTGCCCTAACTCGTGCACTGTGAAGTAAATGTTTCTATAGAAGCCTGTCACATGACAGAAGACCACAGGGTCAGAGAGGCCTGAGTGGGGGCTTCAGTTCTTCTAGATACCTACATGGTGTTGATGCAACAATTGAATTAGTTATTAATAGCCTGGGGGTAACTACATCTAGTTTTATCATCCATCATTTGGATACTAGTTATGACCGCTATGCTTTAGAATTTGTGCAATCTGATGTGTTACACATGAGTACATGCTATATGATACATGAAGCCAAGTGTAATATGAGTATAAGCCGGTTACAGGATGTGCTGATGTGTTCTATCGTGGAGAATACTGTGGTGGGAACATATTGATGTTGATTGATTTTCTGCGGATATGGGTCATCTTAGTTTGGCTCGTCTTCATTTTCAAATGCTACTTTGAACCGCTAAAGCCATGTAATACATCAGCTGCATCAATCAAATACGTGGGAACAGGTCAGACATTTAAATGCACGTTAGGTTGTACAAATTATTAGTATGTATGTTTTTGCCTGGATCTCTATTAGAAATTAATAGTAAATTATACTTTTTCCTCTTTTTCATGTCTTCCTGTTTTGCTGGATCCTGAACCATGCTGATTGGGTAAATGTCTTCAAAATAGGTAAGCTGTAGCTAAACTATTTACTTGAATAAAATTGAGTCGAGCATACAATTGCGAAATCATATCCATATAGTCAGTATTCTATCCTGCGCTACATGCAGAAATACAATTTGAAAACCCAACCATCTGGTTGCCTTGTTTACCGTGCAGTGTCAGTGTGTGCGTATTAATCATGCTTACACCAGTGTCTTAATTACTCCCAATGTAGCTGCTCCCTCTAAAACCCAGGAGATGACCTTTCTCTCCCTGTTCCTTTGCGCCATTAATCATCCATAATCAACACCTTCAGAGTCAAGGAGAGGGCCACTCAGAGCTGCCCAACACTGCCCACAGACCTCCGTCACATGCACACTCCGATCTTTATTAATGGCCCACACATGGACTAGACACAAACATAATTACACACTAATACTAACTTTAACACTGCCATTTCAATGGGTGCGTCTAATTTGCCCATAGGAAATGTGTCATGGCGACATACCCGATGATGTATTCTTCCTTATGAAGGTCACTTTACCATTAATATTCAGGAGTCAATTGTCTGTCATTTTGATGTTCTCTCATATCCTGAAACCGGAGAAGCATGCCCACAGGCCTAACAAATGGTATTTCACTTATAAATGCGATACTCTGACATTCATGGCAGACACTGATTCATAGCCGTCACATGGCTGATATGTCTAAGTGCCTGGGACGCACAAGGAAGTGAAAAACTACGGTGTGCAAGGCTTTTAACATTTCAGATCTTGTTTAGCCCTGCCAATGGCAGATTGACAAGTGGAGTTTCTGCTGTAGCAGGTAACTGACATGCCTGGCTTCTCCCCCTTGCTGACTGAAAACTTAATATATCATTTGTCAGTCAAGGATGGTCTTTCATTCAATCATGGCCTGGAATTCACTCAAATGCCAGCTGGGGCTTCGATTTCATGCAAAAGAGAAGTTGAATACATACTTAGCGGGCATGTACTGTACATGTACTGCATGGGCTGTAGTGATGTGTTGATTCCTAAAACACTGTTATTCATTAGAATTCATCAATAGTTGCTGTCAATTAACTTCCCAACTTTGATGCAAGCTATCAGCACTAGTCAGTGGTGATCCTTTTCAAATAAGGACTTAAGATATTTCTGTAACATTGGATCATCTTGCATCACTTACATGCAAAAGGACAAAACACCACTTCAAAGTTCCATAATAGTTTTATGACTACCCACAAATTGCCATCATAAATTTTTCATTCTTTTTAATTTACTGTCATAAATCACGGCTGCTGTGGGCTCTCTGCTGTAAATGGGATTGCTCCATAGTTTTGGCATGCGGCAATCTGGCTTTGGATCTCTGAAAAACAGACAGCACACGGAAGGTAGTGCATTAATTTAGGGCCATAAATTATGCACTTACTTTTATAATGTCAAACCATAAATAATGTTGATGCATTGGAAACTGCATCACATCATCCATAGAAATTAAGCTCTTGAGATAAATGGGGATGCTGTGATGGATAATGTATCCCAACCAATGTGATCTATTTAAGTTTGTTCCCAGAGGAAATGATGCTGCAGAATTAAGGAAGTTCTAGAGGAGCTGTTTGATATTCATGAAGCGCCTCGACTAACTTAGGTCACTTGTCATTTTTGTTATTTATCTTAACTTCGTGTAATGTCTGTCACACCTTCTCTTCTATAATTCTTCTTCTTCTGCTGTTATTGTCCTTAAAGTTAAAGGATATTGCTAATGTAGAGCACACAATAACAACATCTTCTGCAGTAACAGAAACGGCAGCTCTATCCCTGCCTCCTCTGAGCAACATGTGCAGTTCCACTGTAGATTGGCCCGAACGGAAATGTTGCCTCTGGTTTTTTTCCAACCTACTCTCCAGAGTACCAGATGGATGATTAAGTACGGGACTTTACTAAGGCTTGTGCAAATGCTTAGTACACTGAACTCCTGAATATTGTGTATTATCTGCCATTAGGCGGGGATAATATTAGCTGTTCTCCCTGTAATGGCTTAGGAGAAGAATAATTGAATGTGCTCATGGGGTCTGGTTCAGTGGAGTCGTGTGTGAATGGGAATGCATCCACGCTCGTCTGGTTTTAATATAACACCACTGTGTTCCTCTTCAAACTGAGCGTCGCAGGAGTGTTTGCCGTCGCACCGCGAAGCCAGTTCTGTGCTTTTATGATCTTCTGGATGGATTAATTGTCTGCAGAGAAGCTTGTTTTTTTGGCAGCTCGTTCATTTTTGCTTGATTGTATTGACGAGCCTTTCTTAAGCAGACAAGGTAAATGCCGTGATCAATACCGCGGCATTGGCTTGCATTATCAGGATAATCCTTGCATGTGAAAATGGGAAGACGGACTGAAAGGAAGAGCAGGATTGTAGTGACTTTGTAAGGGTGAAATGTTCATATGAAGGTCCAATAGGTAAAAAATAAATGCGTAGTAAAAACCGCTTCGTTGTCCTTTGAAATTAAATATTAACGTTTGGTAATATGATACATTTTCCTCAAAATCTGTAAATAGTTTCAAATTTTCTCCGGTTAATTTTAACTTGTGTTACATCTGGGGGAAAATTGTGTTATATCTTTGGTCAAATTATAGCACTGCATAAGCCATAAAATGGCTGTATTATAATACAAGTTCTGTACTTGAATTTGATACCAGACAGTGCCATATTCTTCAAACAAAGCCCTACTTCTTCTTGTGTGACGAGTATATATCATCTTGATGTGCACATGGTGGCCTTGGGTACACTTTAAATAGGAGGGAGATGCCACACCAGCTGCACAGTGATGGACCATAACGAAGTAATAAAACAGTACACCATGGGCAAAGTTCTGCAAACAAATAATCCAAACTTCAGACGCTCTCAGTGAATTGCTCGTTTATTACTGTTGCTGTTTGATGCTTCGACACTGACCTCACTGTTTGAGATCTTAGAACTCTGTTTTTTTTCAGACAAGAGACAACACCCTGTTTTCACCAAATATTTCCAGTTGACCCCATTTTCCTCCCCGGGATAATAAGCTCTGACACTGACAGTAAATATCTCTCTGGGTTTCATTACCCTCTGTTTGCCGTCATAAATCCTTCCCAAGAAAAAACATTCCCCAAACTAGCCATGCAGGTAGATTTGTGTGTGTTTGCGTGTGCATGTACAAGAATGTGTGAGTTCTAGTTGTCTGCTAGTTTCCCTGTGTGGTGCCAGTGAAGGCCTGAAGGGCTCCAAGCCTTTGCACACACACGGCTGTATACACGCCTCAGTACACTCTCTCTTAGTATTGGGACAGCCCTATCTGTTTGGCCCAGAAGCACCTTCAGTGGATATATTGATATATGGACATTTATATGTATTGGACAAGTATCTTACAAAAGTATATCATGGAGACTTTATGGCTGAAAGGCGGTTTATTGTAGTGGGCACTGTAAGAGTACAGTATATCCATGTTCTCAACCCTTTGCTGCCCTTGCCACAAAGTCAACAGACTGCAAGGCTGTAGTCAGCGTCCCTGCCCCCTTGATTTAAGACTGCACTTACCAGAACCCGGTGAGGCTGTTGGTCCTCTCTTTCTCTGAGAGCTGTCACTCTTGTGTGTAATTTGCCCTGCTGAAAAAAAAAAAAAAGCCCAACTCAGACCGTGAATAATGAGTGGTTGTTAGCTTTTGAGACAGAACAAGCAAAGCGCAACACAAAACACTCCAGCAAAAGAACTGTAATTACCCACAAGCCTGTGAGTGCACTCTTATAGGGATTGTTATTGTGTGTGAATGACCTTTCATGTCTTTGGCATGCTGCTCCGAAGCTCTGAGTCGGACTGTTGCAGTTCCATGTAATCTGGTAGCATGTAGCAATAGGAAATAAATACGTCATTTACAGATGCTTTCAAAAAAAACGTTATCCTCTTTTTCATACGATAATGGTTTTCTGCCGTCTGCAGGCTTGAAGATTGATCTAGCTTTTAAATCTTTCTCTCCGAAGCAGACATAAACAGTGATTTAAGACTTACTCTGATGTTTTCTCGTGATTTAAATGAAGACCATCTTGTAATTTGCATTTCAACACATCAACCTGCGGATCCTTAGTTTAACATTAGCTTCATTTGATGAAATCCACCCTTAGAGACCACCCATAGGAAGATGGATTGCTGGAAGATGTCTGTGTCAAAAACACCCAGCCCTCCCTCAGCCCGTCCACATCTTCAAAAGTCCCGCTCAGACAACAACAAATGGACAGATTACACAGTGACTATGAGATGACGGATAACGCAGAGCAAGCAGAACTGCGGTGCGGGAACCTCTTGTTCCAAGCCTCACTGCCACAGACTGACTTTTTAAAGATTTATTCCATCAGTCAAGTAATTAACATGATTTATGGCGCTGGGATGACTGTTAGTGAGACAACAAAGGGGTCGGGCGGTTCCTCCCCCAAGGAGATGCTATCAGGTGTTTTCTGCTGTGCTTGCAATGCAGTCAGCATGCAGCTGTAAATCCAGCCATTCTGCATTGAAGAGAGATGACCCCCGCCCCTCCCTCGTCTTTTCTTCCCTCTTGTTCCCTCCCCCTTCCTACCCACTCCAGGAGGTCACAAGTTCACAGCTCGGCCTTAACTGTTAAAACCTGGGGGCTGAACTTCTGACCTCACCTAGTGTAAAAGGGAGCACAGTGAATAGTGTTTATAAGGGCTGCCATTCTGAGAGGCCAGAGGGGCTTAGTAAAGGGATGCTGGGGCAAGGCCCACTCCTCGACCAATTTACCCCAGACACAGAGGCCTTTTAATACAAGTGAAGTAAGCAAAGACTGCCCCTTAAGGCCAAGGAGGGGTACAGCACTGTCTGAGATCTGAGGTCGACTGACTGATGCCTTTATCAGCACATGAGTAACGCAGATCAAACTGTCTGCAGGAAAAGGTCACTCACAGGGAGACTGGTGCAATTGTGTAGTATCCTAATTAGAGGTTAAATATTAGGGTTAATCCCTCACTCTGCGACGAAGCTTTAAGACACAATTTTAAGTCTGAAGGTTCCCTGCGAGACGCCTTGATGGCAGGATAGATATTGCTTTGATGCATTAGCATAGTAACTGTCTGAAAACAAACATTCATTTGCAATCTTCCCTTATTCCTCTGTCAAGTAAAATCTGTAGAATGCTTTCACAAGACTGCCACTTCCCCGCGTTGTTGTCGCTCACAGGCAAAAACAAATCCATAAGAAGTGCTTGGTTTAGCCCTGTTTACACACACTCCACTTTTCCTGTAACCTCTATAAAAAAACAAAGCATGGTTTCTCCAGGCTGCCTGTTTCCCCGTTAAAGCAAGAGGGGGGGAAATTAAATGCCTACAAGCAGATTTTATGATCTGATAAAAGATGGCATTGATTGTTGACTGATTTACTACCTGCCACGGTGTGTGAGTGTTTTGTTATACAGCATCAGCTCAAGACTTGTTGAGAGGGCTTTCATCTCTGTGAATCTTATTTAGTTTTTGCTTAGGACTACTTTCTGCAGGTTCCATTTAATTAAGCTGTTTTTTTTTTTATCTAAAAGTTGCAGATTGCTGCAAAAAGAACCGCTACCTTGAGTCGCTTGATTTAAAGCAGCACAGAGTCACTACTTTTTCTAAACGATACATTTTCAGGGTATCATCTTCTTAGCAGATCTAGTTCATCTAACTCTGGTGTCTCTGCTCATCACTTTGTACATGAAGTATTCTTTGTCAGAGAGGACATTAGGCCTGGCAGGTGGAGAGGCATAACTGTCTACCACTACTGAGTGTCTAACATGTGGTAAAACAAAGCTTGAGTGATTTATCTCGGCGTACAAATATTAGTTCAGTTAAGCCTCTATTGCTTTGGTTCTAATCAGAAGGGGTAATCTCCCCTGTAAGTGACAACTCATAGAATGCTGTTTACATTCGCTTCTATGTTCCTAACATATACTTATGTTAACAAAATTAACCTTGCTGACTGGTGAGGAATTTGGGCCTTCCTTTCAACCACAGCGCTTGTGTGACAGGATTGTTTGTCAATGAAGGATTTATGGCTTCTTGGAGCTTTTGTTAATTGCCCATTGTACTCCCGCTCTGTTGATGCATTTCTTTTAATAATATGCTGAAAAGATATTTCCTCCGCTGTGTCCTGTTTCAGGGGACGCATTTAGCTCGTTAAGTGACCTCTTTAATTAACAGGGAGATTATGATCTATCAATTGCATGAAAGCTGTGCAAATAGTCTGAAATATTGCCTCTGCAGTGTGTTGCTGGACATTCAGCATATTTATTTTAGACTTCAGTGACCGTGCAGACGATCTGCGTGGTCACAACAGATTGGCGGCCGCTCAGAGCCTTCGCATACAGGCGGACCCTAGAGGACTTTTTTTGTATTTGTGGACGTAGAAAGTATATAATCGGCTTAACATATCTGTAAAACATTTATTCACAATGAATCATGCAATATCACCCCTTTTTAAATCTAGTGTTTACCAGAGATGTGCTGTTGAAATACGTTATTCAGCATGAAAAAAAAAGTTTTAAAAAATGGACTAAAGAAAATCATCGTCGACTAAAACCAAAACGACCAATCAGTCGACAAAACGACTAAGAGGAGGCAGCCCTATACTTCGTACAGAAACATTTGAACTCTTTCCCAGATAAGTTTTCAGGATTCACATTATTTTGTTGCCTTAGCGCCCCCTTGCTGTGAAAGAGGTAGCTGTAACCAAAGATCCCAACCTCGTCCTGAAGTGAAATGTTTTTCATTGGCTGTCAAGAAAAGCCTCCAAGTCAGCTATGGCTGTACAGATCATTTGTTCCTCATCAGAATCTTTTATTTAGTTGAAATAACATTGTAGTCCGTCACTGGGAATATGTACTGCAGTTTCTTTGGGCTGCATTGCATTCTTTCTGTTGATCTTATTTTCGTCAACCTCTTTTTACTGAAAATCCATTATGTTTCAATTCTGACTGTGTGTTTGAGGTTGCCTTTGGTCAATTTTGTTTGACAAGTGTTGAAAGGCTGTTTTGAA